>NW_025964190.1:1552500-1977500 GCF_023055435.1 Haliotis rufescens | reverse complement strand
CATGTACCACCGATGGTTGTTGTCGAGTAATAAGAGAGAGAGAGAGATAGAAAAAAAATAAAATAAAAAAGGTCCCTGGGAAAACATTTGCTTTTCGCATAGCCCCAAAATCCACGAGTGCGCCTGCGCCGGACAAAGACGGATTTTTGCCAGGGAGCAGCCGGCGAGGGAAACGCCGGCGAGGGAGCACCCGACCCGGCTTGGGTCCAATCACTCAGACGAGCGCCCGTCCGACAGCTACTGAATGAGTTAATGTATACTACACACACTGGCTAAACATAAGTAGATATCGTAAACTGTTCACAACTGGTAAAGTAGGTACTTTAAAAAAACCTCTCAAAGGTCCTCAGACATTTGAATGTTATACTGTGACGTATGCTACAATATATGTCATCAAGCTGTCATCTATTACTGTAGTTTTTGATGTTGTACAACTCATGTACCACCGATGGTTGTTGTCGAGTAATAAGAGAGAGAGAGAGAGAGAGAGAAAAAAAATAAAATAAAAAAGGTCCCTGGGAAAACATTTGCTTTTCGCATAACCCCAAAATCCACGAGTGCGCCTGCGCCGGACAAAGACGGATTTTCGCCAGGGAGCAGCCAGCGAGGGAAACGCCGGCGAGGGAGCACCCGACCCGGCTTGGGTCCAATCACTCAGACGAGCGCCCGTCCGACAGCTACTGAATGAGTTAATGTATACTACACACACTGGCTAAACATAAGTAGATATCGTAAACTGTTCACAACTGGTAAAGTAGGGACTTTAAAAAAAACCTCTCAAAGGTCCTCAGACATTTGAATGCTATACTGTGACGTATGCTACAATATATGTCATCAAGCTGTACATCTATTATTGTAGTTTTTGTTGTTGTACAACTCATGTACCACCGATGGTTGTTGTCGAGTAATAAGAGAGAGAGAGAGAGAGAAAAAAAATAAAATAAAAAAGGTCCCTGGGAAAACATTTGCTTTTCGCATAGCCCCAAAATCCACGAGTGCGTCTGCGCCGGACAAAGACGGATTTTTGCCAGGGAGCAGCCGGCGAGGGAAACGCCGGCGAGGGAGCACCCGACCCGGCTTGGGTCCAATCACTCAGACGAGCGCCCGTCCGACAGCTACTGAATGAGTTAATGTATACTACACACACTGGCTAAACATAAGTAGATATCGTAAACTGTTCACAACTGGTAAAGTAGGTACTTTAAAAAAAACCTCTCAAAGGTCCTCAGACATTTGAATGCTATACTGTGACGTATGCTACAATATATGTCATCAAGCTGTACATCTATTATTGTAGTTTTTGTTGTTGTACAACTCATGTACCACCGATGGTTGTTGTCGAGTAATAAGAGAGAGAGAGAGAGAGAAAAAAAATAAAATAAAAAAGGTCCCTGGGAAAACATTTGCTTTTCCCATAGCCCCAAAATCCACGAGTGCGCCTGCGCCGGACAAAGACGGATTTTTGCCAGGGAGCAGCCGGCGAGGGAAACGCCGGCGAGGGAGCACCCGACCCGGCTTGGGTCCAATCACTCAGACGAGCGCCCGTCCGACAGCTACTGAATGAGTTAATGTATACTACACACACTGGCTAAACATAAGTAGATATCGTAAACTGTTCACAACTGGTAAAGTAGGTACTTTAAAAAAAACCTCTCAAAGGTCCTCAGACATTTGAATGCTATACTGTGACGTATGCTACAATATATGTCATCAAGCTGTACATCTATTATTGTAGTTTTTGTTGTTGTACAACTCATGTACCACCGATGGTTGTTGTCGAGTAATAAGAGAGAGAGAGAGAGAGAGAAAAAAAATAAAATAAAAAAGGTCCCTGGGAAAACATTTGCTTTTCGCATAGCCCCAAAATCCACGAGTGCGCCTGCGCCGGACAAAGACGGATTTTTGCCAGGGAGCAGCCGGCGAGGGAAACGCCGGCGAGGGAGCACCCGACCCGGCTTGGGTCCAATCACTCAGACGAGCGCCCGTCCGACAGCTACTGAATGAGTTAATGTATACTACACACACTGGCTAAACATAAGTAGATATCGTAAACTGTTCACAACTGGTAAAGTAGGTACTTTAAAAAAAACCTCTCAAAGGTCCTCAGACATTTGAATGCTATACTGTGACGTATGCTACAATATATGTCATCAAGCTGTACATCTATTACTGTAGTTTTTGTTGTTGTACAACTCATGTACCACCGATGGTTGTTGTCGAGTAATAAGAGAGAGAGAGAGAGAGAAAAAAAAATAAATTAAAAAGGTCCCTGCGAAAACATTTGCTTTTCGCGTAACACCAAAATCCACGAGTGCGCCTGCGCCGGACAAAGACGGATTTTCGCCAGGGAGCAGCCGGCGAGGGAAACGCCGGCGAGGGAGCACCCGACCCGGCTTGGGTCCAATCACTCAGACGAGCGCCCGTCCGACAGCTACTGATAGAGTTAATGTATACTACACACACTGGCTAAACATAAGTAGATATCGTAAACTGTTCACAACTGGTAAAGTAGGTACTTTAAAAAAAACCCTCTCAAAGGTCCTCAGACATTTGAATGCTATACTGTGACGTATGCTACAATATATGTCATCAAGCTGTACATCTATTATTGTAGTTTTTGTTGTTGTACAACTCATGTACCACCGATGGTTGTTGTCGAGTAATAAGAGAGAGAGAGAGAGAGAAAGAGAGAAAAAAAATAAAATAAAAAAGGTCCCTGGGAAAACATTTGCTTTTCGCATAACCCCAAAATCCACGAGTGCGCCTGCGCCGGACAAAGACGGAGTTTCGCCAGGGAGCAGCCAGCGAGGGAAACGCCGGCGAGGGAGCACCCGACCCGGCTTGGGTCCAATCACTCAGACGAGCGCCCGTCCGACAGCTACTGAATGAGTTAATGTATACTACACACACTGGCTAAACATAAGTAGATATCGTAAACTGTTCACAACTGGTAAAGTAGGTACTTTAAAAAAAACCTCTCAAAGGTCCTCAGACATTTGAATGTTATACTGTTATTACTGTTGTCGAGTAATAAATGAGAGAGAGAGAAAAAAATAAAAAATAAAAAAGGTCCCTGGGAAAACATTTGCTTTTCGCGTAGCCCCAAAATCCACGAGTGCGCCTGCGCCGGACAAAGGCGGATTTTCGCCAGGGAGCAGCCGGCGAGGGAAACGCCGGCGAGGGAGCACCCGACCCGGCTTGGGTCCAATCTCTCAGACGAGCGCCCGTCCGACAGCTACTGAATGAGTTAATGTATACTACACACACTGGCTAAACATAAGTAGATATCGTAAACTGTTCACAACTGGTAAAGTAGGTACTTTAAAAAAAAACCTCTCAAAGGTCCTCAGACATTTGAATGCTATACTGTGACGTATGCTACAATATATGTCATCAAGCTGTACATCTATTACTGTAGTTTTTGTTGTTGTACAACTCATGTACCACCGATGGTTGTTGTCGAGTAATAAGAGAGAGAGAGAGAGAGAGAAAATAAAATAAAAAAGGTCCCTGGGAAAACATTTGCTTTTCGCGTAACCCCAAAATCCACGAGTGCGCCTGCGCCGGACAAAGGCGGATTTTCGCCAGGGAGCACCCGACCCGGCTTGGGTCCAATCTCTCAGACGAGCGCCCGTCCGACAGCTACTGAATGAGTTAATGTATACTACACACACTGGCTAAACATAAGTAGATATCGTAAACTGTTCACAACTGGTAAAGTAGGTACTTTCAAAAAAAACCTCTCAAAGGTCCTCAGATATTTGAATGCTATACTGTGACGTATGCTACAATATATGTCATCAAGCTGTACATCTATTATTGTAGTTTTTGTTGTTGTACAACTCATGTACCACCGATGGTTGTTGTCGAGTAATAAGAGAGAGAGAGAGAGAGAGAAAAAAAATAAAATAAAAAAGGTCCCTGGGAAAACATTTGCTTTTCGCATAGCCCCAAAATCCACGAGTGCGCCTGCGCCGGACAAAGACGGATTTTTGCCAGGGAGCAGCCGGCGAGGGAAACGCCGGCGAGGGAGCACCCGACCCGGCTTGGGTCCAATCACTCAGACGAGCGCCCGTCCGACAGCTACTGAATGAGTTAATGTATACTACACACACTGGCTAAACATAAGTAGATATCGTAAACTGTTCACAACTGGTAAAGTAGGTACTTTAAAAAAAACCTCTCAAAGGTCCTCAGACATTTGAATGCTATACTGTGACGTATGCTACAATATATGTCATCAAGCTGTACATCTATTACTGTAGTTTTTGTTGTTGTACAACTCATGTACCACCGATGGTTGTTGTCGAGTAATAAGAGAGAGAGAGAGAGAGAAAAAAAAATAAATTAAAAAGGTCCCTGCGAAAACATTTGCTTTTCGCGTAACCCCAAAATCCACGAGTGCGCCTGCGCCGGACAAAGACGGATTTTCGCCAGGGAGCAGCCGGCGAGGGAAACGCCGGCGAGGGAGCACCCGACCCGGCTTGGGTCCAATCACTCAGACGAGCGCCCGTCCGACAGCTACTGATAGAGTTAATGTATACTACACACACTGGCTAAACATAAGTAGATATCGTAAACTGTTCACAACTGGTAAAGTAGGTACTTTAAAAAAAAACCTCTCAAAGGTCCTCAGACATTTGAATGCTATACTGTGACGTATGCTACAATATATGTCATCAAGCTGTACATCTATTACTGTAGTTTTTGTTGTTGTACAACTCATGTACCACCGATGGTTGTTGTCGAGTAATAAGAGAGAGAGAGAGAGAGAGAGAGAGAGAGAGAGAGAGAAAATAAAATAAAAAAGGTCCCTGGGAAAACATTTGCTTTTCGCGTAACCCCAAAATCCACGAGTGCGCCTGCGCCGGACAAAGGCGGATTTTCGCCAGGGAGCAGCCGGCGAGGGAAACGCCGGCGAGGGAGCACCCGACCCGGCTTGGGTCCAATCTCTCAGACGAGCGCCCGTCCGACAGCTACTGAATGAGTTAATGTATACTACACACACTGGCTAAACATAAGTAGATATCGTAAACTGTTCACAACTGGTAAAGTAGGTACTTTAAAAAAAAACCTCTCAAAGGTCCTCAGACATTTGAATGCTATACTGTGACGTATGCTACAATATATGTCATCAAGCTGTACATCTATTACTGTAGTTTTTGTTGTTGTACAACTCATGTACCACCGATGGTTGTTGTCGAGTAATAAGAGAGAGAGAGAGAGAGAAAATAAAATAAAAAAGGTCCCTGGGAAAACATTTGCTTTTCGCGTAACCCCAAAATCCACGAGTGCGCCCGCGCCGGACAAAGGCGGATTTTCGCCAGGGAGCACCCGACCCGGCTTGGGTCCAATCACTCAGACGAGCGCCCGTCCGACAGCTACTGAATGAGTTAATGTATACTACACACACTGGCTAAACATAAGTAGATATCGTAAACTGTTCACAACTGGTAAAGTAGGTACTTTTAAAAAAAACCTCTCAAAGGTCCTCAGACATTTGAATGCTATACTGTGACGTATGCTGCAATATATGTCATCAAGCTGTACATCTATTACTGTAGTTTTTGTTGTTGAATACTCATGTACCACCGATGGTTGTTTTCGAGTAATAAGAGAGAGAGAGAGAGAGAGAGAGAGAGAGAGAGAGAGAGAGAGAGAGAGAGAGAGAGAGAGAGAGAGAGAGAGAGAGAGAAATAATCAAATAAAAAAGGTCCCTGGGAAAACATTTGCTTTTCGCGTAACCCCAAAATCCACGAGTGCGCCTGCGCCGGACAAAGGCGGATTTTCGCCAGGGAGCACCCGACCCGGCTTGGGTCCAATCAATCAGACGAGCGCCCGTCCGACAGCTACTGAATGAGTTAATGTATACTACACACACTGGCTAAACATAAGTAGATATCGTAAACTGTTCACAACTGGTAAAGTAGGTACTTTAAAAAAAAACCTCTCAAAGGTCCTCAGACATTTGAATGCTATACTGTGACGTATGCTACAATATATGTCATCAAGCTGTACATCTATTACTGTAGTTTTTGTTGTTGTACAACTCATGTACCACCGATGGTTGTTGTCGAGTAATAAGAGAGAGAGAGAGAGAGAGAGAGAAAATAAAATAAAAATGGTCCCTGGGAAAACCTTTGCTTTTCGCGTAACCCCAAAATCCACGAGTGCGCCTGCGCCGGACAAAGGCGGATTTTCGCCAGGGAGCACCCGACCCGGCTTGGGTCCAATCTCTCAGACGAGCGCCCGTCCGACAGCTACTGAATGAGTTAATGTATACTACACACACTGGCTAAACATAAGTAGATATCGTAAACTGTTCACAACTGGTAAAGTAGGTACTCAAAAAAAACCCTCTCAAAGGTCCTCAGACATTTGAATGCTATACTGTGACGTATGCTACAATATATGTCATCAAGCTGTACATCTATTACTGTAGTTTTTGTTGTTGTACAACTCATGTACCACCGATGGTTGTTGTCGAGTAATAAGAGAGAGAGAGAGAAAATAAATAAATAAAAAAGGTCCCTGGGAAAACATTTGCTTTTCGCGTAACCCCCAAATCCACGAGTGCGCCTGCGCCGGACAGAGACGGATTTTCGCCAGGGAGCAGCCGGCGAGGGAAACGCCGGCGAGGGAGCACCCGACCCGGCTTGGGTCCAATCACTCAGACGAGCGCCCGTCCGACAGCTACTGAATGAGTTAATGTATACTACACACACTGGCTAAACATAAGTAGATATCGTAAACTGTTCACAACTGGTAAAGTAGGTACTCAAAAAAAAACCTCTCAAAGGTCCTCAGACATTTGAATGCTATACTGTGACGTATGCTACAATATATGTCATCAAGCTGTAAATCTATTACTGTAGTTTTTGTTGTTGTACAACTCATGTACCACCGATGGTTGTTGTCGAGTATTAAGAGAGAGAGAGAGAGAAAAAATAAATAAAAAAGGTCCCTGGGAAAACATTTGCTTTTCGCGTAACCCCAAAATCCACGAGTGCGCCTGCGCCGGACAAAGACGGATTTTCGCCAGGGAGCAGCCGGCGAGGGAAACGCCGGCGAGGGAGCACCCGACCCGGCTTGGGTCCAAGCACTCAGACGAGCGCCCGCCCGACAGCTACTGAGTGAGTTAATGTATACTACACACACTGGCTAAACATAAGTAGATATCGTAAACTGTTCACAACTGGTAAAGTAGGTACTCAAAAAAAAACCTCTCAAAGGTCCTCAGACATTTGAATGCTATACTGTGACGTATGCTACAATATATGTCATCAAGCTGTACATCTATTACTGTAGTTTTTGTTGTTGTACAACTCATGTACCACCGATGGTTGTTGTCGAGTAATAAGAGAGAGAGAGAGAAAATAAATAAATAAAAAAGGTCCCTGGGAAAACATTTGCTTTTCGCGTAACCCCAAAATCCACGAGTGCGCCTGCGCCGGACAAAGACGGATTTTCGCCAGGGAGCAGCCGGCGAGGGAAACGCCGGCGAGGGAGCACCCGACCCGGCTTGGGTCCAATCACTCAGACGAGCGCCCGCCCGACAGCTACTGAGTGAGTTAATGTATACTACACACACTGGCTAAACATAAGTAGATATCGTAAACTGTTCACAACTGGTAAAGTAGGTACTGAAAAAAAAACTTCTCAAAGGTCCTCAGACATTTGAATGCTATACTGTGACGTATGCTACAATATATTTCATCAAGCTGTACATCTATTACTGTAGTTTTTGTTGTTGTACAACTCATGTACCACCGATGGTTGTTGTCGAGTAATAAGAGAGAGAGAGAGAAAAAAAATAATAAAAAAGGTCCCTGGGAAAACATTTGCTTTTCGCGTAACCCCCAAATCTACGAGTGCGCCTGCGCCGGACAAAGACGGATTTTCGCCAGGGAGCAGCCGGCGAGGGAAACGCCGGCGAGGGAGCACCCGACCCGGCTTGGGTCCAAGCACTCAGACGAGCGCCCGTCCGACAGCTACTGAATGAGTTAATGTATACTACACACACTGGCTAAACATAAGTAGAATCTACATAAGTAGATATCGTAAACTGTTCACAACCGGTAAAGTAGGTACTTTATAAAAAACCTCTCAAAGGTCCTCAGACATTTGAATGCTATACTGTGACGTATGCTACAATATATTTCATCAAGCTGTACATCTATTACTGTAGTTTTTGTTGTTGTACAACTCATGTACCACCGATGGTTGTTGTCGAGTATTAAGAGAGAGAGAGAGAAAAAAAATAATAAAAATGGTCCCTGGGAAAACATTTGCTTTTCGCGTAACCCCCAAATCCACGAGTGCGCCTGCGCCGGACAAAGACGGATTTTCGCCAGGGAGCAGCCGGCGAGGGAAACGCCGGCGAGGGAGCACCCGACCCGGCTTGGGTCCAATCACTCAGACGAGCGCCCGCCCGACAGCTACTGAGTGAGTTAATGTATACTACACACACTGGCTAAACATAAGTAGATATCGTAAACTGTTCACAACTGGTAAAGTAGGTACTCAAAAAAAAAACCTCTCAAAGGTCCTCAGACATTTGAATGCTATACTGTGACGTATGCTACAATATATGTCATCAAGCTGTACATCTATTACTGTAGTTTTTGTTGTTGTACAACTCATGTACCACCGATGGTTGTTGTCGAGTAATAAGAGAGAGAGAGAGAAAATAAATAAATAAAAAAGGTCCCTGGGAAAACATTTGCTTTTCGCGTAACCCCAAAATCCACGAGTGCGCCTGCGCCGGAAAGAGACGGATTTTCGCCAGGGAGCAGCCGGCGAGGGAAACGCCGGCGAGGGAGCACCCGACCCGGCTTGGGTCCAATCACTCAGACGAGCGCCCGTCCGACAGCTACTGAATGAGTTAATGTATACTACACACACTGGCTAAACATAAGTAGAATCTACATAAGTAGATATCGTAAACTGTTCACAACTGGTAAAGTAGGTACTTTAAAAAAAACCTCTCAAAGGTCCTCAGACATTTGAATGCTATACTGTGACGTATGCTACAATATATTTCATCAAGCTGTACATCTATTACTGTAGTTTTTGTTGTTGTACAACTCATGTACCACCGATGGTTGTTGTCGAGTATTAAGAGAGAGAGAGAGAAAAAAAATAATAAAAAAGGTCCCTGGGAAAACATTTGCTTTTCGCGTAACCCCCAAATCCACGAGTGCGCCTGCGCCGGACAAAGACGGATTTTCGCCAGGGAGCAGCCGGCGAGGGAAACGCCGGCGAGGGAAACGCCGGCGAGGGAGCACCCGACCCGGCTTGGGTCCAATCACTCAGACGAGCGCCCGCCCGACAGCTACTGAGTGAGTTAATGTATACTACACACACTGGCTAAACATAAGTAGATATCGTAAACTGTTCACAACTGGTAAAGTAGGTACTCAAAAAAAACCCTCTCAAAGGTCCTCAGACATTTGAATGCTATACTGTGACGTATGCTACAATATATTTCATCAAGCTGTACATCTATTACTGTAGTTTTTGTTGTTGTACAACTCATGTACCACCGATGGTTGTTGTCGAGTAATAAGAGAGAGAGAGAGAAAATAAATAAATAAAAAAGGTCCCTGGGAAAACATTTGCTTTTCGCGTAACCCCAAAATCCACGAGTGCGCCTGCGCCGGACAGAGACGGATTTTCGCCAGGGAGCAGCCGGCGAGGGAAACGCCGGCGAGGGAGCACCCGACCCGGCTTGGGTCCAATCACTCAGACCAGCGCCCGTCCGACAGCTACTGAATGAGTTAATGTATACTACACACACTGGCTAAACATAAGTAGATATCGTAAACTGTTCACAACTGGTAAAGTAGGTACTCAAAAAAAAACCTCTCAAAGGTCCTCAGACATTTGAATGCTATACTGTGACGTATGCTACAATATATTTCATCAAGCTGTACATCTATTACTGTAGTTTTTGTTGTTGTACAACTCATGTACCACCGATGGTTGTTGTCGAGTATTAAGAGAGAGAGAGAGAAAAAAAATAATAAAAAAGGTCCCTGGGAAAACATTTGCTTTTCGCGTAACCCCCAAATCCACGAGTGCGCCTGCGCCGGACAAAGACGGATTTTCGCCAGGGAGCAGCCGGCGAGGGAAACGCCGGCGAGGGAGCACCCGACCCGGCTTGGGTCCAATCACTCAGACGAGCGCCCGCCCGACAGCTACTGAGTGAGTTAATGTATACTACACACACTGGCTAAACATAAGTAGATATCGTAAACTGTTCACAACTGGTAAAGTAGGTACTGAAAAAAAAACTTCTCAAAGGTCCTCAGACATTTGAATGCTATACTGTGACGTATGCTACAATATATTTCATCAAGCTGTACATCTATTACTGTAGTTTTTGTTGTTGTACAACTCATGTACCACCGATGGTTGTTGTCGAGTATTAAGAGAGAGAGAGAGAAAAAAAATAATAAAAAAGGTCCCTGGGAAAACATTTGCTTTTCGCGTAACCCCCAAATCTACGAGTGCGCCTGCGCCGGACAAAGACGGATTTTCGCCAGGGAGCAGCCGGCGAGGGAAACGCCGGCGAGGGAGCACCCGACCCGGCTTGGGTCCAAGCACTCAGACGAGCGCCCGTCCGACAGCTACTGAATGAGTTAATGTATACTACACACACTGGCTAAACATAAGTAGAATCTACATAAGTAGATATCGTAAACTGTTCACAACCGGTAAAGTAGGTACTTTATAAAAAACCTCTCAAAGGTCCTCAGACATTTGAATGCTATACTGTGACGTATGCTACAATATATTTCATCAAGCTGTACATCTATTACTGTAGTTTTTGTTGTTGTACAACTCATGTACCACCGATGGTTGTTGTCGAGTATTAAGAGAGAGAGAGAGAAAAAAAATAATAAAAAAGGTCCCTGGGAAAACATTTGCTTTTCGCGTAACCCCCAAATCCACGAGTGCGCCTGCGCCGGACAAAGACGGATTTTCGCCAGGGAGCAGCCGGCGAGGGAAACGCCGGCGAGGGAGCACCCGACCCGGCTTGGGTCCAATCACTCAGACGAGCGCCCGCCCGACAGCTACTGAGTGAGTTAATGTATACTACACACACTGGCTAAACATAAGTAGATATCGTAAACTGTTCACAACTGGTAAAGTAGGTACTCAAAAAAAAAACCTCTCAAAGGTCCTCAGACATTTGAATGCTATACTGTGACGTATGCTACAATATATGTCATCAAGCTGTACATCTATTACTGTAGTTTTTGTTGTTGTACAACTCATGTACCACCGATGGTTGTTGTCGAGTAATAAGAGAGAGAGAGAGAAAATAAATAAATAAAAAAGGTCCCTGGGAAAACATTTGCTTTTCGCGTAACCCCAAAATCCACGAGTGCGCCTGCGCCGGAAAGAGACGGATTTTCGCCAGGGAGCAGCCGGCGAGGGAAACGCCGGCGAGGGAGCACCCGACCCGGCTTGGGTCCAAGCACTCAGACGAGCGCCCGTCCGACAGCTACTGAATGAGTTAATGTATACTACACACACTGGCTAAACATAAGTAGAATCTACATAAGTAGATATCGTAAACTGTTCACAACTGGTAAAGTAGGTACTTTAAAAAAAACCTCTCAAAGGTCCTCAGACATTTGAATGCTATACTGTGACGTATGCTACAATATATTTCATCAAGCTGTACATCTATTACTGTAGTTTTTGTTGTTGTACAACTCATGTACCACCGATGGTTGTTGTCGAGTATTAAGAGAGAGAGAGAGAAAAAAAATAATAAAAAAGGTCCCTGGGAAAACATTTGCTTTTCGCGTAACCCCCAAATCCACGAGTGCGCCTGCGCCGGACAAAGACGGATTTTCGCCAGGGAGCAGCCGGCGAGGGAAACGCCGGCGAGGGAGCACCCGACCCGGCTTGGGTCCAATCACTCAGACGAGCGCCCGTCCGACAGCTACTGAGTGAGTTAATGTATACTACACACACTGGCTAAACATAAGTAGATATCGTAAACTGTTCACAACCGGTAAAGTAGGTACTCAAAAAAAAAACCTCTCAAAGGTCCTCAGACATTTGAATGCTATACTGTGACGTATGCTACAATATATTCCATCAAGCTGTACATCTATTACTGTAGTTTTTGTTGTTGTACAACTCATGTACCACCGATGGTTGTTGTCGAGTATTAAGAGAGAGAGAGAGAAAAAAAATAATAAAAAAGGTCCCTGGGAAAACATTTGCTTTTCGCGTAACCCCCAAATCTACGAGTGCGCCTGCGCCGGACAAAGACGGATTTTCGCCAGGGAGCAGCCGGCGAGGGAAACGCCGGCGAGGGAGCACCCGACCCGGCTTGGGTCCAATCACTCAGACGAGCGCCCGTCCGACAGCTACTGAATGAGTTAATGTATACTACACACACTGGCTAAACATAAGTAGAATCTACATAAGTAGATATCGTAAACTGTTCACAACCGGTAAAGTAGGTACTTTATAAAAAACCTCTCAAAGGTCCTCAGACATTTGAATGCTATACTGTGACGTATGCTACAATATATTTCATCAAGCTGTACATCTATTACTGTAGTTTTTGTTGTTGTACAACTCATGTACCACCGATGGTTGTTGTCGAGTATTAAGAGAGAGAGAGAGAAAAAAAATAATAAAAAAGGTCCCTGGGAAAACATTTGCTTTTCGCGTAACCCCCAAATCCACGAGTGCGCCTGCGCCGGACAAAGACGGATTTTCGCCAGGGAGCAGCCGGCGAGGGAAACGCCGGCGAGGGAGCACCCGACCCGGCTTGGGTCCAATCACTCAGACGAGCGCCCGCCCGACAGCTACTGAGTGAGTTAATGTATACTACACACACTGGCTAAACATAAGTAGATATCGTAAACTGTTCACAACTGGTAAAGTAGGTACTCAAAAAAAAAACCTCTCAAAGGTCCTCAGACATTTGAATGCTATACTGTGACGTATGCTACAATATATGTCATCAAGCTGTACATCTATTACTGTAGTTTTTGTTGTTGTACAACTCATGTACCACCGATGGTTGTTGTCGAGTAATAAGAGAGAGAGAGAGAAAATAAATAAATAAAAAAGGTCCCTGGGAAAACATTTGCTTTTCGCGTAACCCCAAAATCCACGAGTGCGCCTGCGCCGGAAAGAGACGGATTTTCGCCAGGGAGCAGCCGGCGAGGGAAACGCCGGCGAGGGAGCACCCGACCCGGCTTGGGTCCAATCACTCAGACGAGCGCCCGTCCGACAGCTACTGAATGAGTTAATGTATACTACACACACTGGCTAAACATAAGTAGAATCTACATAAGTAGATATCGTAAACTGTTCACAACTGGTAAAGTAGGTACTTTAAAAAAAACCTCTCAAAGGTCCTCAGACATTTGAATGCTATACTGTGACGTATGCTACAATATATTTCATCAAGCTGTACATCTATTACTGTAGTTTTTGTTGTTGTACAACTCATGTACCACCGATGGTTGTTGTCGAGTATTAAGAGAGAGAGAGAGAAAAAAAATAATAAAAAAGGTCCCTGGGAAAACATTTGCTTTTCGCGTAACCCCCAAATCCACGAGTGCGCCTGCGCCGGACAAAGACGGATTTTCGCCAGGGAGCAGCCGGCGAGGGAAACGCCGGCGAGGGAGCACCCGACCCGGCTTGGGTCCAATCACTCAGACGAGCGCCCGTCCGACAGCTACTGAGTGAGTTAATGTATACTACACACACTGGCTAAACATAAGTAGATATCGTAAACTGTTCACAACTGGTAAAGTAGGTACTCAAAAAAAAAACCTCTCAAAGGTCCTCAGACATTTGAATGCTATACTGTGACGTATGCTACAATATATGTCATCAAGCTGTACATCTATTACTGTAGTTTTTGTTGTTGTACAACTCATGTACCACCGATGGTTGTTGTCGAGTAATAAGAGAGAGAGAGAGAAAATAAATAAATAAAAAAGGTCCCTGGGAAAACATTTGCTTTTCGCGTAACCCCAAAATCCACGAGTGCGCCTGCGCCGGAAAGAGACGGATTTTCGCCAGGGAGCAGCCGGCGAGGGAAACGCCGGCGAGGGAGCACCCGACCCGGCTTGGGTCCAATCACTCAGACGAGCGCCCGTCCGACAGCTACTGAATGAGTTAATGTATACTACACACACTGGCTAAACATAAGTAGAATCTACATAAGTAGATATCGTAAACTGTTCACAACTGGTAAAGTAGATACTCAAAAAAAACCCTCTCAAAGGTCCTCAGACATTTGAATGCTATACTGTGACGTATGCTACAATATATGTCATCAAGCTGTACATCTATTACTGTAGTTTTTGTTGTTGTACAACTCATGTACCACCGATGGTTGTTGTCGAGTAATAAGAGAGAGAGAGAGAAAATAAATAAATAAAAAAGGTCCCTGGGAAAACATTTGCTTTTCGCGTAACCCCAAAATCCACGAGTGCGCCTGCGCCGGACAGAGACGGATTTTCGCCAGGGAGCAGCCGGCGAGGGAAACGCCGGCGAGGGAGCACCCGACCCGGCTTGGGTCCAATCACTCAGACCAGCGCCCGTCCGACAGCTACTGAATGAGTTAATGTATACTACACACACTGGCTAAACATAAGTAGATATCGTAAACTGTTCACAACTGGTAAAGTAGGTACTCAAAAAAAAACCTCTCAAAGGTCCTCAGACATTTGAATGCTATACTGTGACGTATGCTATAATATATTTCATCAAGCTGTACATCTATTACTGTAGTTTTTGTTGTTGTACAACTCATGTACCACCGATGGTTGTTGTCGAGTATTAAGAGACAGAGAGAGAAAAAAAATAATAAAAAAGGTCCCTGGGAAAACATTTGCTTTTCGCGTAACCCCAAAATCCACGAGTGCGCCTGCGCCGGACAAAGACGGATTTTCGCCAGGGAGCAGCCGGCGAGGGAAACGCCGGCGAGGGAGCACCCGACCCGGCTTGGGTCCAATCACTCAGACGAGCGCCCGTCCGACAGCTACTGAATGAGTTAATGTATACTACACACACTGGCTAAACATAAGTAGAATCTACATAAGTAGATATCGTAAACTGTTCACAACTGGTAAAGTAGGTACTTTAAAAAAAACCTCTCAAAGGTCCTCAGACATTTGAATGCTATACTGTGACGTATGCTACAATATATTTCATCAAGCTGTACATCTATTACTGTAGTTTTTGTTGTTGTACAACTCATGTACCACCGATGGTTGTTGTCGAGTATTAAGAGAGAGAGAGAGAAAAAAAATAATAAAAAAGGTCCCTGGGAAAACATTTGCTTTTCGCGTAACCCCCAAATCCACGAGTGCGCCTGCGCCGGACAAAGACGGATTTTCGCCAGGGAGCAGCCGGCGAGGGAAACGCCGGCGAGGGAGCACCCGACCCGGCTTGGGTCCAATCACTCAGACGAGCGCCCGCCCGACAGCTACTGAGTGAGTTAATGTATACTACACACACTGGCTAAACATAAGTAGATATCGTAAACTGTTCACAACTGGTAAAGTAGGTACTGAAAAAAAAACTTCTCAAAGGTCCTCAGACATTTGAATGCTATACTGTGACGTATGCTACAATATATTCCATCAAGCTGTACATCTATTACTGTAGTTTTTGTTGTTGTACAACTCATGTACCACCGATGGTTGTTGTCGAGTATTAAGAGAGAGAGAGAGAAAAAAAATAATAAAAAAGGTCCCTGGGAAAACATTTGCTTTTCGCGTAACCCCCAAATCTACGAGTGCGCCTGCGCCGGACAAAGACGGATTTTCGCCAGGGAGCAGCCGGCGAGGGAAACGCCGGCGAGGGAGCACCCGACCCGGCTTGGGTCCAAGCACTCAGACGAGCGCCCGTCCGACAGCTACTGAATGAGTTAATGTATACTACACACACTGGCTAAACATAAGTAGAATCTACATAAGTAGATATCGTAAACTGTTCACAACCGGTAAAGTAGGTACTTTATAAAAAACCTCTCAAAGGTCCTCAGACATTTGAATGCTATACTGTGACGTATGCTACAATATATTTCATCAAGCTGTACATCTATTACTGTAGTTTTTGTTGTTGTACAACTCATGTACCACCGATGGTTGTTGTCGAGTATTAAGAGAGAGAGAGAGAAAAAAAATAATAAAAAAGGTCCCTGGGAAAACATTTGCTTTTCGCGTAACCCCCAAATCCACGAGTGCGCCTGCGCCGGACAAAGACGGATTTTCGGCAGGGAGCAGCCGGCGAGGGAAACGCCGGCGAGGGAGCACCCGACCCGGCTTGGGTCCAAGCACTCAGACGAGCGCCCGCCCGACAGCTACTGAGTGAGTTAATGTATACTACACACACTGGCTAAACATAAGTAGATATCGTAAACTGTTCACAACTGGTAAAGTAGGTACTCAAAAAAAAAACCTCTCAAAGGTCCTCAGACATTTGAATGCTATACTGTGACGTATGCTACAATATATGTCATCAAGCTGTACATCTATTACTGTAGTTTTTGTTGTTGTACAACTCATGTACCACCGATGGTTGTTGTCGAGTAATAAGAGAGAGAGAGAGAAAATAAATAAATAAAAAAGGTCCCTGGGAAAACATTTGCTTTTCGCGTAACCCCAAAATCCACGAGTGCGCCTGCGCCGGAAAGAGACGGATTTTCGCCAGGGAGCAGCCGGCGAGGGAAACGCCGGCGAGGGAGCACCCGACCCGGCTTGGGTCCAATCACTCAGACGAGCGCCCGTCCGACAGCTACTGAATGAGTTAATGTATACTACACACACTGGCTAAACATAAGTAGATATCGTAAACTGTTCACAACTGGTAAAGTAGGTACTCAAAAAAAAACCTCTCAAAGGTCCTCAGACATTTGAATGCTATACTGTGACGTATGCTACAATATATGTCATCAAGCTGTACATCTATTACTGTAGTTTTTGTTGTTGTACAACTCATGTACCACCGATGGTTGTTGTCGAGTAATAAGAGAGAGAGAGAGAAAATAAATAAATAAAAAAGGTCCCTGGGAAAACATTTGCTTTTCGCGTAACCCCCAAATCCACGAGTGCGCCTGCGCCGGACAGAGACGGGTATTTCGCCAGGGAGCAGCCGGCGAGGGAACCGCCGGCGAGGGAGCACCCGACCCGGCTTGGGTCCAAGCACTCAGACGAGCGCCCGTCCGACAGCTACTGAATGAATTAATGTATACTACACACACTGGCTAAACATAAGTAGAATCTACATAAGTAGATATCGTAAACTGTTCACAACTGGTAAAGTAGGTACTTTAAAAAAAACCTCTCAAAGGTCCTCAGCCATTTGAATGCTATACTGTGACGTATGCTACAATATATGTCATCAAGCTGTACATCTATTACTGTAGTTTTTGTTGTTGTACAACTCATGTACCACCGATGGTTGTTGTCGAGTATTAAGAGAGAGAGAGAGAAAAAAAATAATAAAAAAGGTCCCTGGGAAAACATTTGCTTTTCGCGTAACCCCAAAATCCACGAGTGCGCCTGCGCCGGACAAAGACGGATTTTCGCCAGGGAGCAGCCGGCGAGGGAAACGCCGGCGAGGGAGCACCCGACCCGGCTTGGGTCCAATCACTCAGACGAGCGCCCGTCCGACAGCTACTGAGTGAGTTAATGTATACTACACACACTGGCTAAACATAAGTAGATATCGTAAACTGTTCACAACTGGTAAAGTAGGTACTCAAAAAAAAAACCTCTCAAAGGTCCTCAGACATTTGAATGCTATACTGTGACGTATGCTACAATATATGTCATCAAGCTGTACATCTATTACTGTAGTTTTTGTTGTTGTACAACTCATGTACCACCGATGGTTGTTGTCGAGTATTAAGAGAGAGAGAGAGAAAAAAAATAATAAAAAAGGTCCCTGGGAAAACATTTGCTTTTCGCGTAACCCCAAAATCCACGAGTGCGCCTGCGCCGGACAAAGACGGATTTTCGCCAGGGAGCAGCCGGCGAGGGAAACGCCGGCGAGGGAGCACCCGACCCGGCTTGGGTCCAAGCACTCAGACGAGCGCCCGTCCGACAGCTACTGAATGAGTTAATGTATACTACACACACTGGCTAAACATAAGTAGAATCTACATAAGTAGATATCGTAAACTGTTCACAACCGGTAAAGTAGGTACTTTAAAAAAAACCTCTCAAAGGTCCTCAGACATTTGAATGCTATACTGTGACGTATGCTACAATATATTTCATCAAGCTGTACATCTATTACTGTAGTTTTTGTTGTTGTACAACTCATGTACCACCGATGGTTGTTGTCGAGTATTAAGAGAGAGAGAGAGAAAAAAAATAATAAAAAAGGTCCCTGGGAAAACATTTGCTTTTCGCGTAACCCCCAAATCCACGAGTGCGCCTGCGCCGGACAAAGACGGATTTTCGCCAGGGAGCAGCCGGCGAGGGAAACGCCGGCGAGGGAGCACCCGACCCGGCTTGGGTCCAATCACTCAGACGAGCGCCCGCCCGACAGCTACTGAGTGAGTTAATGTATACTACACACACTGGCTAAACATAAGTAGATATCGTAAACTGTTCACAACTGGTAAAGTAGGTACTCAAAAAAAAAACCTCTCAAAGGTCCTCAGACATTTGAATGCTATACTGTGACGTATGCTACAATATATGTCATCAAGCTGTACATCTATTACTGTAGTTTTTGTTGTTGTACAACTCATGTACCACCGATGGTTGTTGTCGAGTAATAAGAGAGAGAGAGAGAGAAAATAAATAAATAAAAAAGGTTCCTGGGAAAACATTTGCTTTTCGCGTAACCCCAAAATCCACGAGTGCGCCTGCGCCGGACAGAGACGGATTTTCGCCAGGGAGCAGCCGGCGAGGGAAACGCCGGCGAGGGAGCACCCGACCCGGCTTGGGTCCAATCACTCAGACGAGCGCCCGTCCGACAGCTACTGAATGAGTTAATGTATACTACACACTGGCTAAACATAAGTAGATATCGTAAACTGTTCACAACTGGTAAAGTAGGTACTAAAAAAAAAACCTCTCAAAGGTCCTCAGACATTTGAATGCTATACTGTGACGTATGCTACAATATATGTCATCAAGCTGTACATCTATTACTGTAGTTTTTGTTGTTGTACAACTCATGTACCACCGATGGTTGTTGTCGAGTAATAAGAGAGAGAGAGAGAAAATAAATAAATAAAAAAGGTCCCTGGGAAAACATTTGCTTTTCGCGTAACCCCCAAATCCACGAGTGCGCCTGCGCCGGACAGAGACGGGTATTTCGCCAGGGAGCAGCCGGCGAGGGAACCGCCGGCGAGGGAGCACCCGACCCGGCTTGGGTCCAAGCACTCAGACGAGCGCCCGTCCGACAGCTACTGAATGAATTAATGTATACTACACACACTGGCTAAACATAAGTAGAATCTACATAAGTAGATATCGTAAACTGTTCACAACTGGTAAAGTAGGTACTTTAAAAAAAACCTCTCAAAGGTCCTCAGACATTTGAATGCTATACTGTGACGTATGCTACAATATATGTCATCAAGCTGTACATCTATTACTGTAGTTTTTGTTGTTGTACAACTCATGTACCACCGATGGTTGTTGTCGAGTATTAAGAGAGAGAGAGAGAAAAAAAAATAATAAAACGTCCCTGGGAAAACATTTGCTTTTCGCGTAACCCCAAAATCCACGAGTGCGCCTGCGCCGGACAAAGACGGATTTTCGCCAGGGAGCAGCCGGCGAGGGAAACGCCGGCGAGGGAGCACCCGACCCGGCTTGGGTCCAATCACTCAGACGAGCGCCCGTCCGACAGCTACTGAATGAGTTAATGTATACTACACACACTGGCTAAACATAAGTAGATATCGTAAACTGTTCACAACTGGTAAAGTAGGTACTTTAAATAAAACCTCTCAAAGGTCCTCAGACATTTGAATGCTATACTGTGACGTATGCTACAATATATGTCATCAAGCTGTTCATCTATTACTGTAGTTTTTGTTGTTGTACAACTCATGTACCACCGATGGTTGTTGTCGAGTAATAAGAGAGAGAGAGAGAGAGAGAAAAAAAATAATAATAAAAGGTCCCTGGGAAAACATTTGCTTTTCGCGGTACCCCAAAATCCACGAGTGCGCCTGCGCCGGACAAAGACTGATTTTCGCCAGGGAGCAGCCGGCGAGGGAAACGCCGGCGAGGGAGCACCCGACCCGGCTTGGGTCCAATCACTCAGACGAGCGCCCGTCCGACAGCTACTGAATGAGTTAATGTATACTACACACACTGGCTAAACATAAGTAGATATCGTAAACTGTTCACAACTGGTAAAGTAGGTACTAAAAAAAACCCCTCTCAAAGGTCCTCAGACATTTGAATGCTATACTGTGACGTATGCTACAATATATGTCATCAAGCTGTACATCTATTATTGTAGTTTTTGTTGTTGTACAACTCATGTGCCACCGATGGTTGTTGTCGAGTAATAAGAGAGAGAGAGAGAGAGAGAGAGAGAGTGAAAAAAAAATAATAAAAAAGGTCCCTGGGAAAACATTTGCTTTTCGCGTAACCCCAAAATCCACGAGTGCGCCTGCGCCGGACAAAGACGGATTTTCGCCAGGGAGCAGCCGGCGAGGGAAACGCCGGCGAGGGAGCACCCGACCCGGCTTGGGTCCAAGCACTCAGACGAGCGCCCGTCCGACAGCTACTGAATGAGTTAATGTATACTACACACACTGGCTAAACATAAGTAGAATCTACATAAGTAGATATCGTAAACTGTTCACAACTGGTAAAGTAGGTACTATAAAAAAAACCTCTCAAAGGTCCTCAGACATTTGAATGCTATACTGTGACGTATGCTACAATATATTTCATCAAGCTGTACATCTATTACTGTAGTTTTTGTTGTTGTACAACTCATGTACCACCGATGGTTGTTGTCGAGTAATAAGAGAGAGAGAGAGAGAAAAAATAAATAAAAAGGTCCCTGGGAAAACATTTGCTTTTCGCGTAACCCCAAAGTCCACGAGTGCGCCTGCGCCGGACAAAGACGGATTTTCGCCAGGGAGCAGCCGGCGAGGGAAACGCCGGCGAGGGAGCACCCGACCCGGCTTGGGTCCAATCACTCAGACGAGCGCCCGTCCGACAGCTACTGAATGAGTTAATGTATACTACACACACTGGCTAAACATAAGTAGATATCGTAAACTGTTCACAACTGGTAAAGTAGGTACTCAAAAAAAAACCTCTCAAAGGTCCTCAGACATTTGAATGCTATACTGTGACGTATGCTACAATATATGTCATCAAGCTGTACATCTATTACTGTAGTTTTTGTTGTTGTACAACTCATGTACCACCGATGGTTGTTGTCGAGTATTAAGAGAGAGAGAGAGAGAAAAAAAAATATAATAAAAAGGTCCCTGGGAAAACATTTGCTTTTCGCGTAACCCCAAAATCCACGAGTGCGCCTGCGCCGGACAAAGACGGATTTTCGCCAGGGAGCAGCCGGCGAGGGAAACGCCGGCGAGGGAGCACCCGACCCGGCTTGGGTCCAAGCACTCAGACGAGCGCCCGTCCGACAGCTACTGAATGAGTTAATGTATACTACACACACTGGCTAAACATAAGTAGAATCTACATAAGTAGATATCGTAAACTGTTCACAACTGGTAAAGTAGGTACTATAAAAAAAACCTCTCAAAGGTCCTCAGACATTTGAATGCTATACTGTGACGTATGCTACAATATATTTCATCAAGCTGTACATCTATTACTGTAGTTTTTGTTGTTGTACAACTCATGTACCACCGATGGTTGTTGTCGAGTAATAAGAGAGAGAGAGAGAGAAAAAATAAATAAAAAGGTCCCTGGGAAAACATTTGCTTTTCGCGTAACCCCAAAGTCCACGAGTGCGCCTGCGCCGGACAAAGACGGATTTTCGCCAGGGAGCAGCCGGCGAGGGAAACGCCGGCGAGGGAGCACCCGACCCGGCTTGGGTCCAATCACTCAGACGAGCGCCCGTCCGACAGCTACTGAATGAGTTAATGTATACTACACACACTGGCTAAACATAAGTAGATATCGTAAACTGTTCACAACTGGTAAAGTAGGTACTCAAAAAAAAACCTCTCAAAGGTCCTCAGACATTTGAATGCTATACTGTGACGTATGCTACAATATATGTCATCAAGCTGTACATCTATTACTGTAGTTTTTGTTGTTGTACAACTCATGTACCACCGATGGTTGTTGTCGAGTATTAAGAGAGAGAGAGAGAGAGAAAAAAATATAATAAAAAGGTCCCTGGGAAAACATTTGCTTTTCGCGTAACCCCAAAATCCACGAGTGCGCCTGCGCCGGACAAAGACGGATTTTCGCCAGGGAGCAGCCGGCGAGGGAAACGCCGGCGAGGGAGCACCCGACCCGGCTTGGGTCCAAGCACTCAGACGAGCGCCCGTCCGACAGCTACTGAATGAGTTAATGTATACTACACACACTGGCTAAACATAAGTAGATATCGTAAACTGTTCACAACTGGTAAAGTAGGTACTAAAAAAAAACCCTCTCAAAGGTCCTCAGACATTTGAATGCTATACTGTGACGTATGCTACAATATATGTCATCAAGCTGTACATCTATTACTGTAGTTTTTGTTGTTGTACAACTCATGTGCCACCGATGGTTGTTGTCGAGTAATAAGAGAGAGAGAGAGAGAGAGAGAGTGAAAAAAAAATAATAAAAAAGGTCCCTGGGAAAACATTTGCTTTTCGCGTAACCCCAAAATCCACGAGTGCGCCTGCGCCGGACAAAGACGGATTTTCGCCAGGGAGCAGCCGGCGAGGGAAACGCCGGCGAGGGAGCACCCGACCCGGCTTGGGTCCAAGCACTCAGACGAGCGCCCGTCCGACAGCTACTGAATGAATTAATGTATACTACACACACTGGCTAAACATAAGTAGAATCTACATAAGTAGATATCGTAAACTGTTCACAACTGGTAAAGTAGGTACTTTAAAAAAAACCTCTCAAAGGTCCTCAGACATTTGAATGCTATACTGTGACGTATGCTACAATATATGTCATCAAGCTGTACATCTATTACTGTAGTTTTTGTTGTTGTACAACTCATGTACCACCGATGGTTGTTGTCGAGTAATAAGAGAGAGAGAGAAAAAAATAATAATAATAAAACGTCCCTGGGAAAACATTTGCTTTTCGCGTAACCCCAAAATCCACGAGTGCGCCTGCGCCGGACAAAGACGGATTTTCGCCAGGGAGCAGGCCGGCGAGGGAAACGCCGGCGAGGGAGCACCCGACCCGGCTTGGGTCCAATCACTCAGACGAGCGCCCGTCCGACAGCTGTTGGAAGAATGATTTTGGGTGAATATTGATTCTCACCCTCGTGCCTCTTGGTACGAAGCACATCACCAATTTATTTTAGAAAAAAATTTTTAATAAGATGCCTTGTGACTGAAAAATGGACGAAAGACTAAATAAATCATGATGTCCATTAGTCAAAAATACTTTTTGTCTTAATAATAGATACCACTGCGATAAACATATCGACATTTCAAATAGTCAGCGAGCCATGGACCAAAGCGAATAGCAAGGCATCCATAGTTTTACCAATCGTTTTACCACTAAAGAAGTGTCATAGTTCTAAAATTACTATAATTAATCCATAATTATAGTGGTCATATTTCAATAATACGTTTTGTGTTTTTCTCAATATTTTATCTTACAACAAGCCAAACCTAAATATATTTCTGTAGATAATGTTGGTCAGTTGCCGTGCACGTACCTGTCCGTCAGAAACCAGTGACTCTGGATTACCTCACTCAGCCAGGGGACCATGTCTGGGTTTTGCCCCGTGCTGTAACGTGCTGTGTATGGCCGGACGTACCGTCATTTTGATATCAGATAGGTGGAATATAAAGGATCAGTGCACTCCGTAACTAACGGATAATTGTAATTAATACACCACGCATGTGACAGATTTAGATCATAGCTTCAATATTAGGTTACTTACACATTCTACAGGAGGCCTGAGTCCCTATATATACGGAGCCCAGTGGCAGATACTTCACTCTGCCACGAATACAGACTTAAAGGGACTCAGCAGCCTTCTCTCTGTTTTAAAGGTGATAGTCGAGTAATCAGCTCTACCAAGTTAATTACCCCACTATCTTGGTCATTGTGACGTAACAAACGGGACCACGCCCACACAAGATATGATAAATTCTTAAAACATGACCTCAGTTTCTACTTGAGTTTTTATGTGAACACTCACTCCGGGGCTTTCCGGAATAGGGTGGTGAGTGAGTGAGTGAGTGAGTGAGTGAGTGAGTGAGTGAGTGAGTGAGTGAGTGAGTGAGTGAGTGACATCGGCAGTATTTCAGCCATATCGTGACGAGAAGTACATGAATAATACATATATTTAGACAATATAAAAAAGCTGTCAACGATGGACAGTACAATAACTAGAATATCAAAGAGTCTATTTAAAACTAGTTGAGAATATATATAGTCATAAGTATTTAAGTATTAGTGAACAACACAATGTAAAAATGGGCTAGAGATCGTTGGTAACTGAAGGGAGTTCACCATACTCTGGGATCCCCCGCCCCACCGGAAGAAGAAGAAAAAGACAACTCTGAAGAGTCTCATTTAGAAAGAGGGGGCACGGGTGGCCCAGTCGTCTAAGGCGCCGCGATTCGCCGGTGGTTGCTTCCCTTGGGTCCAAAATCCGGGGTCTCTCTGGTGAGACCAGTAGTTGTTTTGACCGATTCCAACTTAATAAGTGAGTGAGTGAGTGAGGTAATGCTTTACGTCACATCGGCAATATTTCAGCCATATCATGACGAGAAATTAGACATGAAATATACATATATTTAAACTTTATAAAAATCTGTCATCGAAGGACAGTATGAGAACTAGAATATCACAGATAAGATTTTAAAACTAGTTGCGGAACATTTAAAAGAATTAAGTATTAAGGAACAAAACAATATAAAAATGGGCTAGAGATCGTCAGTAACTTAAGGGAGATCACCACACCAGGGACCATGGGGACTTACAGTACCTTTGCTTCCTGCATGGACCCTGGCAGGATTTACACCATCCCTTCAGTCACTGGCGATTATATGCAAGTTTAGCCATTGAATAAAACTAACAAATATACTACGATTTAAAAGTCTGGTATGCATAAAAATACTACGAATGGTTTGGGACTTACATACCCTCTTAGGGGGACAATAATTTTACGCTACTTCAACCCCCCTCGAGGGTACAGCCACTCACAATCTAAGTTATTTATTAGCACTACCAATTTATAAAATAATACATTAAGCACATCAAAATTTATGGACAAGTTCTATTTCTTTTAAAAAACTTAATATTAAATGAGAATTAACATCATTAAAAAGGTCCTTAACTGTTTTGACACTGAAATATTTATCCCTTGTGATGGAAAAATCAATACAGTCAAGCATGACATGCTTGACCGTGATTCTTTCATCACAAGGGATGCAAAACGGAGGATCCTCACCATTTAAAAGATACTCATGTGTATATCTTGAATGGCCAATACGACATCGTCGCATAATGACCTCTTCAAATCTGGACTGACAGCCCAAGTAGGTGTAACCGATATTTGGTTTAATTTCATGTAATTTATTGATACCTACTTGGGCGTCCCACTTCTGTTGCATAAGATCTCGGATGTAAGATCGAATCATGGGTTTAAAATCAGTGTATGGGATCAGAAGTGGTGTCACAGATTTGTTGAGGGCTGCTTTTGCAGCCGCATCGGCCATTGTGTTACCAATGATACCAACATGGCTTGGTAACCAACAAAAGACGATGTCATATTGGCCAGTAGCAAGATCATTAAATAATTCGAGAATTTTGATTAAAAGTGGATGTTTTGATGACATATTTTTAATCGCCTGAAGGCATGAAAGAGAATCTGAAAACAGTATGAATTGTTTATGTTTAGCTTGATTACTGATATATTTAAGTGCTGTAAAAATGGCGTTTGCTTCTGCAGTGAAGATGGAACTGTTATCAGGTAAACGTGAAGATATTGTTCTGGATCCAATGACGGTGGCACTAGCAACGGCGCCACCATCCTTGGACCCGTCTGTAAAGATAGATTTATAAGTGTCATAATTGTTTCTTAATTGACTGTATTCTTGTTGGTAAATTAATTCGTTAGTGTCTGATTTCTTTAGTTTTGTTAATGTAAGGTCAACCTCTGGCCGTATCATTTGCCAAGGAGGTGTTGAAAACAGTTGAGTAGGAGCTATATCTTGCAGTTTAATATTGGAAGCAAACAAGGCAGACTGGATTCTGATTCCGAGTGGTGGAACAAGAGATGACTTTTTATTGTAAATATCTTGGTAAAGAGGATTGAAGACGCAATTAAAAGCTGGATTGGACTGATTAGAATATAATTTAGTGACATATTGTAAAGATAATTTTAGACGACGTTGTTTAAGAGAAGGTTCATCCGCTTCTACATATAGACTGTGAATTGGAGACGTCCTGAAGGCACCAAGGCATAGCCTAAGGCCCTGATGATGTATCGTATCAAGTTTTTTTAAATTACTTTTGCAGGCTCCACCATAGACGATGGAGCCATAATCAAGTTTTGAACGGATGAGTGACCTGTATAAGTGCAAGAGGGTTGTTTGATCCCCTCCCCACTTTGAATTAGAAACAACTTTCAATAGATCGAGTGCCTTCAGGCATTTAGCTTTTAGGTATTTAATATGCGGGAGGAAAGTTAAGTGATGATCAAAAATAAGTCCCAAGAACTTGGCTTCCTTAACAACTTTGATAGGGGTGCCATTCAGAAATAGTTCAGGGTCCTTATGCGGTTTATATTTTCTGCAGAAATGTATACAATTAGTTTTTGATTTGGAAAATTTAAACCCGTTTTCTAGACACCACTTGTTAATTTTATTAAGACATAATTGTAATTGCCTTTCAATTGTGTGCATATTTTTACCACGACAAGATAGATTAAAATCATCCACAAAAAGTGATCCATCAACTGAATCATTTAAAACTTTTGACAAACTGTTAATTTTTATACTGAATAAAGTGACAGACAAAATACTGCCTTGTGGGACACCCTGATCCTGATTATAATGATCAGACAGGGTTGTACCCACTCGGACTTGAAATTGCCTGTCTGTTAAAAACTGTGATATAAAATGAGGCAGACGGCCTCTTAAACCAAAATCATGAAGATCTTTTAAAATACCATGTTTCCATGTTGTATCGTAAGCTTTTTCTAAATCGAAAAAGATCGATACAGCATGTTGTCTATTTACAATGGAATTTTTAATGAACGATTCC
Source organism: Haliotis rufescens (assembly GCF_023055435.1). Lineage (NCBI taxonomy): Eukaryota > Metazoa > Mollusca > Gastropoda > Lepetellida > Haliotidae > Haliotis > Haliotis rufescens. The sequence goes on along the minus strand of NW_025964190.1, from coordinate 1,950,078 downwards.
AAACGCACTAAATGATCGATAGTACTTCTGTTCTTCCGGAAACCACATTGTATATTGGTAAGTAGATTATTTGTTTCCAAGTACCACACTAATCGATTATTTACCATGCGTTCCATCGTTTTACAAACACAGCTAGTTAGTGAGATAGGTCGGTAATTTGATGGATCAGAATGATCCCGCCCAGGTTTGGGTATTGGTATAACAATGGCATTATGCCATGAAGTTGGAAACGTCCCAGATGTCCAAATATCATCGAATATAGTCAACAAAGTTTCAAGGCATGATTCTGGCAAGTGTTTAAGTAGCTGATAATGAATATTATCAGCGCCTGCTGCTGTATCATGAGCTTGCCCTAAGGCAGTATGTAGCTCATGTAGTGAAAATACCTCATTGTAATCTTCACCATTATCAGATGTAAAATTTACTTTTTTCTTTTCCTGTTGAAGCTGATATTTTTGAAATTCGGGAACGTAATTTGATGAAGACGAATATTGAGATAAAGTTTTCCCAAGTCTATTGGCAATAGCAGATTTATCCGTTAGCAAAGTGTCACCATCCTTTAAATGGTTTACTGTAGAATTTGATCCCTTGCCTTTGATCTTTTTGATCATGTTCCATACCTTGGACATAGGGGTACGAGTGTTTATTTTGGAGACATAGTTCCTCCATGATTGACGTTTATTTTGCTTAAAGAGACGTCTTGCCTTAGCATTTGAAATTTTGACAGTGTTTAAATTATGGACAGTAGGATGTTTACGGAAGTATTTCTCCGCCTTCTTACGACATTTCCTAGCTTGTTTGCACGTGTCATCAAACCATGGTTTACGAACACGTGGTTTGGTAGAGGACTTTGGTATTGATTCATCAGCAATTTCATTCAGTTGATCTGAGAACAACTGAATGGGGTCAATAACATTCTGAAAAGACGTAGGTTGTAATTTATCTTTGCATAAAGATTGAAATAAAAGCCAATCAGCCTTCACAAAATTCCATCGAGGTGAAGGTGGATCATCAGCGGGATTAATGGGCTTAAGCACCGTGGGGAAATGGTCACTCCCACATAGGTCGTCATGGACGGACCATGAGAATTCATTTAACAAAACTGAATCCGTCAAAGACAGATCTAAAGATGAATAGGTACCAGTAGCAGGGTGTAAGTAAGTGTCTGAGTCATCATTAAAAATGCAAAGATCATTATCGGAAACAAAATCTTCGATCACTTTTCCCTTTTGATTAATGGTTGAACTTCCCCATAAAGGATTATGCCCATTTAGATCACCCATGATGACACAGGGCTTTGGGAGCTGGTCGTATAGTTTTTGTAGATCATTACGCTGAAGATTTGAAGATGGAGGAATGTATAAGGAGCAAAGTGTGAAGGCAATATGCAGTGTAAGTCTAACTGCAACTGCTTGCAGAGTCGAGTCAAGCGGAACAGGACTGTGAACAACGCCCCGCCGCACTAAAAGAGAAGCACCTCCAGTAGCTTTATCTCCTGGAGGAGAGAAGGAATGATATGAACTATATTGCTTTAAATCAAACTTATCTGTATTTTTAAGGTACGTCTCTTGTAAACAAATTGCTGATGTATTTAAATCACTTGTTAATAACTGCAGTTCATGAAAATTATGCCTAAGTCCTCTGCAATTCCATTGCATTATATTAGACAATTGAGTCATGGTGGCTCAATTGGTGATCGCTCGCGTGAATGTGAGGAGGAACTGCTCCCCCGCCTGTCCTGTGAGGACAGAGTAACCTCCATGTCCAGAGGCCCAAAGGAGTTCTGTAAAGGAACCTCTGAAGGTGAAGGGACAATAGGTGGCTGTTTTCTACTCAATTTCTTTTTCTCTTTTTTTTTCAGATTTGCAGGTTGTTTCCCAGACGTTTGGGATTGTGTCTCAGACTGAATCTCAGTCTGAGATCCTGAACTTGATTGACTGATGGCAGGAATAGGTGTGGAAATAGTGGAATTTGGAATTGTAGCAACAGGTTGTTCTGACTTGACCCATGTCAGGTCAGTCTGACACGAAATAGATGATGTTGTTACGGGGCGTGAGACTGCAGCGGAGTAAGAAATAGTTGAAGTAGTTGTGGTCTGATCTTTCAATAGTTTCTTTGCATCCAGGTAGGGTATGTTCCTTTCACATTTCAGTTTCATTATTTTAGATTCAATTTGCCATACAGGGCAAGATTTAGATGAAGCAACATGTGGGCCAGAACAGTTAGCACATTTCAAATCATCTTCGCAGTCAGTGCTCTCATGGTTGACACCGCAACGATGACAAACAACCGAGTTTCGACAGGATTTGGAGCCATGACCAAAACGCTGACACTTGTAGCATCGGAGCGGATTGGGGACATACACATCCACTCCGATGTGGAAGTAACCTGCTTTAATTGACTGGGGAAGGGTTGTACGAGCAAACGTCATTAGATACGTGTTTGTATTGGTGATGACACCGTCCTTCTTGAAAGTAAAACGTTTAACTGCAGTAACAGCCTGGTCTCCCAACTCCGTAGCGATTTCTTCTTCAGACATGTCGGACAGACAACGAGCCCTGTCACGAACAATGCCTCGACAAGAATTTAATGTTCTGTGCACAGACACAGCAACCTCAAGATTGGCAAATGCAGAGATAGATAAAAGATTGAGAGATTGCTGTCTCCGTGCACACTCCACAAGAAGCGAACCACTACGGAGACGGGTGACGTTCTTGACTTCACCGCAAATCCCGGACACAGCCTTAGAAACAGCAAAAGGATTCAATTTGATAGGTAAGTTATCAGTAGCCTCAATCACCAGGAATTTTGCCCAGGAATCAATAGTTTGCGAAAGATTTCCAGTTGAAATTTCAATTTCCTCCAGACGTCTCTTTTTTCATTACGAGATGAACCAGATTGTGGGAGAGCCATGATGAAAAGAAAATGATTCAGCACCCCTGTTCCCCACCCCCCATCGAGTGTCAACAAGGACGGTGTTATATTGCACCGGATATCCAGGATGCAAACACCAGGGATACAGGGATGGTATACTCCAGAGAATATGACGTGAATAGCTATATTTATCTACCAGATGTAGTGCCAGGAAGGTTCAGTCCATGACAAGAAACTGGAGACATACAGAATACAGAGGTCAACATCACCAGATTGGCCCATGAGCCACCGCCTTCTGGCGTAAGACTCTAGGCAATTTATTCCATCAAAAATTGGTAATTCATACAAAGTATGCTTGGCCAAGTCCAAAATATACATTATAATACAACACAGGAGTGCATATACAATATTACGCACAGGGCCTGGCATGACCAGCCGATTGATAAGACCGGGCCCATCTTACCACCCGTCTAGGCGAAGTAAGGGTCGAAGTAGTGTGTTGGGCAAAGGAACACAGTTCTAGGAACCAGTGCCCTCAACTACCAGACTCCCGTCCTCCGCCGACACAGGGACGCAACCCACGGCAAACAGGTTGCCCATTTTAGTCGCCTCATACGACCAGCAATGGGAGGCTGTGGAAATATTCTGCCCCGGTTCCACACGGGGGAAGAGCTATTTGCATTACCCAGCACTCACCACGAGGAGGTTGCTCTTCACGAGTGCCCCAACTTAATAAGAGGGAACACGGAGCGTCTAAAAAATAATAACACGCTTGGGCAAAGCAAGGGCGTTAACTGGCTATAAAAGTCCAATATCCGACCTTGCCGAACGAGGCTGGAATTTCCAGGCTCTGTCGTAGCGACACCAGTGGCTATTACGAGTTATGTCCCTTCTATGCCGTCCCTCCCTCATATTCCATCTCTTCATATCACTTGCATTTGGACCCGTGAAATGGCAGATTTAGATCATAGTTCTCCTTGGTCTTGTGGTAGAGCGTCCGCCCAGAGAGCGGAAGGTCCGGGGTTCGATCCCCGCCCGCGCCATACCAAAAGACGTTAAAAGATGGTACTTGTTGTTACCCTGTCTGGCGCTCTGCATTAAGGGGCTAAAACAAGGACTGGTCGGCTCGGAGTCAGTATACTGTGTCTGAGTGGGATATTCATGTTAAACTGCGGCATGGTATCTCAGTGAGCTAGCACTATAAATCGGACTAGTATACGTACAAGCAGCCACACAAACACACACGTACATGCACGTCGCTATATAAGTGCAATAATCTTGGACGCGACGTTAAACCCAAAATCACCTCACCTTGCTTCGGAAAGATCGCGAGACTTTCACTTTCACGCGAGACTGAGCGAGATGCGAAGACTTACACTGAGGGTTTCGTGAATTGACTTAACCCCTCGTTCAACCCAGAGACCAGATATCGTATATGGCCTGGTAATATAAACAAACGTACAAATCATGCAGTATTATATTTCATACGCTGGATCAATGTTTTAAAGTAATCTTTGAAGACATATGGGTGGCTCTGAAAAGTGCCTTTGAGTGTTTGTCCTTTTTGGACGGTTCTTCACATCTACTTAACCATGTGAACCAGTTGAAGTGCTTGTCTGTGTCTGCTCGCGCAGTGCCTGCACTTCAAGCTTCAGTTTTTCAGCATACAGACTGCGCATGTCCCGCATCTTGCCGATTGTGAACATGCGCAGACGGATGCTGTGGCGTAAGTCCTGCTGGTCCGAGAGTATGGCCGAGGTGTAGGACCCTTGGAGGTCTTCAAAACGAGAGTTCAGTTGATGAAGCTGGAAACAGGTTTTCCGGTATATCCGCTCCCCACGCGCCAGTCGGATCTGGAGGCTGGATGTAGTGGCAGACATCTTGGATATTGGAGGATGTGGCTGACAACGAAGTGGAAACAGTTGATGCGGGAGATGATGCTGCTACTGACGGTGATGGTGCTTATATCTAGGCTTGGGCTGATGGCAGTGAGCGTCGGTGTCTTCTCCGCGTTAACTGAGAAGAAGGTGCAGCCCCTGATTAGCAGAGAGTAGAGACACTGCCGACTGTGATGATAAACAGTCGTAGAGAAAACAACGCCACACCGGCTTCTGTCCGCACAGCTTGTCTGGCTTCATTGCTGAAACAACAGCCACGAAACCAGGGCCCCGCGGTTTTCAAACAAACGTGTATTTTATGTTCTTTTTGTTTATAGTTGTGTTATTCCATACATTTCTTGGAAAAAGGGTATTTTTACTACCAACTATGCTATGTGTATCGGGTCCGACTTTTTAACATGTTTTTGTTCATTTTATATTGTTATATTTTACATTGTTCATTTTACATTGTTCATTTTAAATTGTTCATTATACATTGTTCATTTTAAATTGTTCATTATACATTGTTCATTTTACATTGTTCATCTTACATTGTTCATTTTACATTGTTCATCTTAAATTGTTCATTTTACATTGTTCATCTTAAATTGTTCATTTTACATTGTTCTTTTTACATTGTTCATTTTACATTGTTCATTTTACATTGTTCTTTTTACATTGTTCATTTTACATTGTTCATTTTACATCTCCTGTTGATAACCATAAACAATTTTTCTCCTTGTTCATTTTCATTTAATTGTTTTGGCCATACGAAAAAGAACATAGTTCCCAATATCTCGATTCGACACTCGCGACCAATCTCATTTGTTTTGCGTTCGCTGAGCTGAAACACCAGACGCCTCATTTTCATGAAAAATTGCAAGATATGAATTTATGTCTTAATACAGTAACTGCAGTCAGAAATACTACAGCAATATCATGGCGGCCTGCAAGGAACCGAGTCTAGGTCAGGTAAACAAGTGAACGAAAGCATGAGCGCTCATCCACGCCCCTGGAGTAAGGCACACAGCCAGAGTGAGTGAGTGAGTTGGGTTTAACGCCGCTTTTAACAGTATTCCAGTTATATCGCGGCGTGTCAGCTTAATGTGGGAGGAAAGCCCAAAGTGATGCAGGTCTCAGACGTTTATCACTTCGGTGAAACCCACGAGCACGGATATGGTGCTGACAAACCTAGAAACATAATCGGGGCGAACCGAGATTCGAACCACAATCATAGGTTTCTGGCGCGTCCACGGGAAGCAACTCTGCACAGCGAATCGCGGCGCCTTAGACGACTGGGCCACCCGCTGACATATTCTCAATTCTCTAGCTATTTTTCTATGTCTGCCTTCTTCAATCATAAGTCTATGCTTAATGCAAATAAAGTGTGCTAACATTACTCTAAACCGCTTAAAAATGTATATAAGTAAATAGTATTCTGGTGAAATATATGTATTAAACAAACTTGTAATAATTACATTTTTCTGAACATACAACTTGCTATGGCCACTTTTTGTAAGTAGATAACCTCAAGTCTTTGTTGTACAGGTACTATGAGTGAGTGAGTTGGGTTTAACGCCGATTTGTCACCTGTGGGACAGGATACGCTCACATTTTCGCGAACACCTGGTATCATAACTACCCGTGAAGACTCCGGGGTAGAATAGGTCTTCAGCAACCCATGCTTGTCGTAAAAGGCGACTAACGGGATCGGGTGGTCAGGCTCACTGACTTGGTTGATGCACGTCATCGATCCCAATTGCGTGGATCGATGCTCATGATATCAAGCACTGGATTGTCTGGTCCAGACTCGATTATTTACAGACCGCCGCCATATAGCTGGACATTGAACTGGACATTGTTCAGATACAGAACTACGATTATCAAAGATGACATTGCATTAAACATCCACAGTTGTTGGAAATATTCTCAATGCTTCGTAAACGGTCGGCATAATAAGAGGATTTAAGTTGCTATCTAATCTAAAGTTTAAGAACGCATTAAGTCAAATTACATGGGAAAGTTACTGTTTCTATATAATACCAGTATGTGATCATTTTATCTGGCTATTTTAGTATTAAAAGGGAATCGTCCTAATTCACCATAAACCATGAAGTTAGGTGAGTGAATAAATTTAGTTTTACGCCGCTTTTAGCAATATTCCAGAAATATCACGGCGGGGGACACCAGAAATGGGCTTCACACATTGCACCCATGTCGGGAATCGAACCCGGGTCTTCAGCGTGACGAGCGAACGCTTTAACCACTAGGCTACCCGACCGCCACTATGTAGTTAGGAGTAGATTGGCGAAATCCAGCAGATGGTTTTAGGAATTATAAGTGAACCTTTACAATGTTATCTATATTTTCGTAACCCCAAATGTCTGAGTCCTATGCAACACTAATCAACACTAGTACATCAAAGAGACAAAGAAGAATATCCAGAGCTGAATCTAAACTACGGGCAATTTTGAATGTGCTACATATTTTTAAAAAAACTGGATTATAAATGTTTAATGATAAAGTTTAATATATTTCTGTGAAAGTTTTATACCAAGGTACACACACTTGTCTACTATTGCAATGGATTTAGAGCCAAATTCGAACGATAATTTAGATATTTGTCCAGGTCCTCCGCCATATATAACAATCTTAGTTTTTGATGTATTTACATTTAGCTTCCATAGTTCGCAATAATCTTTAAATATATTAAGGGATGTCTGGAATTGTTTGGAATTGTCTCCTCGGAGTATTGCTTCATCAACGTAAAATAAAATAAGAAATTTAATGCACATGTATACATAATCATCTCCCTGACAGTTGATATTGACACCTTCACATCCTCTACTGACCAGTTATACATCGAAGTCATTTAGAAATTTAGAGAATAGCAGTGGCATATTTAAAATGAAAATAGTATCTAATCTAAAACCTTCTTGGACTGGACTCCAGATAATGGTGTTTAACCTGTCATTTAGAACGCTTGTAAAATATTCGGAAACAACTAAGATTGGTGATTGAACGGTAAGACTTGTCCGCAGGGATACCTTTTCTTTTGTATATCGGCTGCATTCCCACAGGCAACCACGAGAAGGGAATAATACCAGAAGACAGGAATGAATTGAAATACGAAGCATAAAAGTTACAAAAATATCAAAAGATTAGAAAAAGTAATCGTTTTCTATCAAATCAACATCGGGTGATTTTTTTACTCTTCCGTCGCTTAATGGTTGGGCTTTTCTCTTCCGTTGTTATATCATTATTCAAGGTCGAGTTATCATACTCACCTTGAACCTATTCATAATCAGCATTGTTGGCATAATCATGGTATGACTCATTTGTGTTTTTGAAAAAGTCATGGAATACTCCTAAACTAGGACTAACGTACTTTTTTTTGCGTTTAGAGTTTTCTAAAGTTCCTTCGGTGAATACTTATTTTGATTTTTTTTTCATTTTTTTCCTTAAATTTTTGTTGAATTTGAAATATAATTTCCCCTGACGACGATCAAACGAGCGATTGACTGGGTTCTTGGCTTTCTTGTAGCGCTGTTTTGCTTTACGAAAGCTAATACCGTCTCGTATCTCTCACTCATTTATTAAACCAAGACTAATGCGTTTTACACATGTTGTGTGTGGTCTAACATTGTCGTGTTGAAAGGTGACGTTTGCATGTTTCATAATAGGGATAATGTACGACTGTAATGTTCCACCACAAGAGCTTGTGTTCGTTAGATGCCTTGCAGTTGTACAATGTTTGTTCTGCTAGTGTTGGTTGGTTGATTTATTGTTTTACGCCGCACTCAGCAATATTCCAGCTATATGACGGCGGTCTGTGAATAATCGAGTCTGAACCAGACAGTCCAGTGATTGACATCATAAGCATCGGTCCACGCAATTGGGATCAATGACCTGCATCAACCAAGACAGCGAGCCTGACCACCGGATCCCGTTAGTTGCCTCTTACGACGAGCGTAGTCGTCTTTCACGGCAAGCATGGGTTGCTGAAGACCCATTCTACCCCGGATCTTCACGGGGACGTTCCACGTCACAGTCCTTAGTGGTGTCAGTTGCAGGTCTTCCTGGTCTTGTATCATCTTCGAAACCCTCTCTTCCCCTGGATCTCTGCTGCACCCCCCTTAACAAGGAGGGCCAATCCCCTGAAGGTGAGACCCTGTCCGCACGGATGACTGTTGTCGATGCGTGGAGACCATAGCGCATCTTCCAGAGGCAAGAGAGTTAACTGACTTTAAAAGTCCAGTTTCCACCCTTGCCAAACTAGGCTGGAATTCCTGGGCTCGATCGTAGCGCCACCAGCGGTTATTGCGAGTTATGCCCTTTCTATGCCTCCCCTATTGACCAATCAGATTCCACTTCTCGTATCACTTGCATTTGCTTCAAACAAAACGGCGGCGCCCAGTCAAGACGATCTGATCGATAATCAAGATCTCTATATTTTGATAAAACGAGTCTTACATCGCGAAGTACATCAAATCACGAGAACCCCTAAAATAAAAACATGAAAAGATTTGGAAAATATCTGTTGACAACGAGTTAGCGGTGCACATGTTTTGCACATCCTCCAATCGACCGAAATCTGCATGACAGTTTACGAACCGGATTTCGATTTCGGATCGCGATTTTGATTGGACTATGCATAGACTCGTTAGTCCAGCCAAAATGTAACTCCATAATACCAGCCTTGTTCGGCAAGGGTGAAACTGGACGGGAAGATGAAGATGATACCGAGGTAGCCCTTTTTGTCGATTTTCATCAACAGAGAATAACTAGACTCAAATATGCTGCCTAGTGGTGTATTTGGTTCAATTGTAGCCTGTAGGTATGGGAAGTATCTAACTTATTACATGCAAACTGTTAAGACTACTGTACACCCTTCGTGGTTAATAAGCTATCTGCCACCCTCGTACACATGTACCGAATTATTTTGTGTTCTTGAATTGATTAATATTTTCATTTCATAATTTCGTTACGTAGAAAAAAAACATTTGCAACAAATATGTCCACAATAATCAAACAAAAAAACATTTGCTGTTGAATTTGTTTACATTCCTAATGGTAACGATTCCATGGCATTTCATTGGCTAATCAAGCAAGTTCTTTTACGCTTAAGGGGGACACGGGGGGCCCAGTCGTCTAAGGCGCCGTGATTCGCTGTGCAGAGTTTCGTCCATTGGGCACGCCAGAAACCTATGATTGTGGGTTCGAATCCCGGTTCGCCCCGATTATGTGTCTACGTTTGTCAGCATCATACCCGTGCTCGTGGGTTTCATCGAAGTGGTAAACGTCTGAGACCTGCATCACTGCGGGCTTTCCTCCCACATTAAGCTGACACGCCGTGATATAACTGGAATACTGTTAAAAGCGGCGTTAAACCCAACTCACTCACTGACTTTTGCCCTTACGTCTCCATCGTGGTGAACATGTATGGATGGGTGACTGAAAATCAGTGATGACTCCAGGTGTTCGCGAATCAATACATTACCTGAATGTGACATGGAGCAATATACAGGCTAGATTTATTTATCATATACACCAGTTACAGACGTCATCTGCTTTGACAACCGCGAAACAAAACTGTGGCAACAGTAGTTCGATAACTTGCTAGTTGTTTTCAAATGTTGCTACTACTTCGTGGTTCATTTCAAGTCCATACGACGACGGGACCAGGGAGACGGCGAGTATGGTTAAATTATATATGATTTACCGTAAGTAATGTTTCTTTAATGTTAGTATCATATACGTTTAATATTTCATATACAAGGCTACGGGTATCCAAGCAGGAAGGACTGCCTCCGTGGTCTAGTGGTAGAGCGTCCGCCCGGAGCGCGGAAGGTTCGGGGTTCGAATCCCGGCCGCTTCATACTAAAAGACATTAAAGACTTGTTGTTACCCTGTCTGGCGCTCGGCATTAAAGGGCTAAAGCAAGGACTGGTCGACTCAGTATACTTTGTCTGAGTGGGTTATTCATGTTAAACTGCGGCATGGTATCTCAGTGAGAAACACGTGCAAAAATCTTGGACGCGACATTAAAACCCATTTCACTTAACCTCACCTCACCTCACCAAGTAGGGTGTGTGCTGTACAGAGATGCGTACATAAACCACGCTAGAATCTGCTGATCGTCAGTTTTAATCACGAATACGTCCATATGAGTGTCGTTATTTTCTTTCTCCAAAGTAGTTTAACGCCTACGACCCTGGCAACTTTCCGCCTTCCGCTGAGTGAGTGAGTGAGTGTGGATTTACGCCGCTGTAGCAATATTCCAGCAATATCACGACGGGGAACACCAGAAATGGGCTTCACACATTGTACCCATGTGGGGAATCGAACCCGGGTCTTCAGCGTGACGGGCGAGTGCTTTGACCACTAGGCTACCCCATCGCCCCTCATCCGCTGAAAATATGCCGACACACTTTCAGATTGGTGAATGTCCCCCCAAAACAACCAACAAACATGTCTGTGTTAATGTCAACCTCAGCTTTTATTTATTTATTTATTTATTTATTTATTTATTTATTTATTTATTTATTTATTTATTTATTTATTTATTTATTTATTTATTTATTTATTTATTTATTTATTTATTTATTTATTTATTTATTTATTTATTTATTTATTTATTTATTTATTCCATTTGTTTGCTGCAGATATCAAACAAACTGAACTGTTGTTCGAGCTTGCAACTGACGATGAAGATCCTGCTGACCTGCCTGACGGTGCTACTCGTGTTCCCGAAAGTCATCGGGACGAGAAGACGCGTCCTGTTCAAGAACTGTCCCGCATCAAAAACTGATAGTGACTTTATCTCAATCAGGATAACCCTTAACAAGAATGAGTGCACCATGCACTGCCTGAATAACCCAGGCTGTCTGTCCGTCTCCTTCTGTAACGCCGGCAACGGCTACACGTGTCGACTGAGTGCGATGTATACAAACGGAAGCTGTTCTGAGCTTGAGGCTGATGACGCCTGTAGTCAGGTTGCAATTGTAAGTTTGTCATTTCCCACCCGTGAAGATCCGGGGTGGAATAGGTCTTAAGCAACCCATGCTTGCCGTAAAAGGCGACTATGCTTGTCGTAAGAGGCGACTAACGGGATCGGGTGGTCAGGCTCACTGACTTGGTTGATGCACGTCATCGATCCCAATTGCGTGGATCGATGCTCATGATATCAAGCACTGGATTGTCTGGTCCAGACTCGATTATTTACAGACCGCCGCCATATAGCTGGACATTGAACTGGACATTGTTCAGATACAGAACTACGATTATCAAAGATGACATTGCATTAAACATCCACAGTTGTTGGAAATATTCTCAATGCTTCGTAAACGGTCGGCATAATAAGAGGATTTAAGTTGCTATCTAATCTAAAGTTTAAGAACGCATTAAGTCAAATTACATGGGAAAGTTACTGTTTCTATATAATACCAGTATGTGATCATTTTATCTGGCTATTTTAGTATTAAAAGGGAATCGTCCTAATTCACCATAAACCATGAAGTTAGGTGAGTGAATAAATTTAGTTTTACGCCGCTTTTAGCAATATTCCAGAAATATCACGGCGGGGGACACCAGAAATGGGCTTCACACATTGCACCCATGTCGGGAATCGAACCCGGGTCTTCAGCGTGACGAGCGAACGCTTTAACCACTAGGCTACCCGACCGCCACTATGTAGTTAGGAGTAGATTGGCGAAATCCAGCAGATGGTTTTAGGAATTATAAGTGAACCTTTACAATGTTATCTATATTTTCGTAACCCCAAATGTCTGAGTCCTATGCAACACTAATCAACACTAGTACATCAAAGAGACAAAGAAGAATATCCAGAGCTGAATCTAAACTACGGGCAATTTTGAATGTGCTACATATTTTTAAAAAAACTGGATTATAAATGTTTAATGATAAAGTTTAATATATTTCTGTGAAAGTTTTATACCAAGGTACACACACTTGTCTACTATTGCAATGGATTTAGAGCCAAATTCGAACGATAATTTAGATATTTGTCCAGGTCCTCCGCCATATATAACAATCTTAGTTTTTGATGTATTTACATTTAGCTTCCATAGTTCGCAATAATCTTTAAATATATTAAGGGATGTCTGGAATTGTTTGGAATTGTCTCCTCGGAGTATTGCTTCATCAACGTAAAATAAAATAAGAAATTTAATGCACATGTATACATAATCATCTCCCTGACAGTTGATATTGACACCTTCACATCCTCTACTGACCAGTTATACATCGAAGTCATTTAGAAATTTAGAGAATAGCAGTGGCATATTTAAAATGAAAATAGTATCTAATCTAAAACCTTCTTGGACTGGACTCCAGATAATGGTGTTTAACCTGTCATTTAGAACGCTTGTAAAATATTCGGAAACAACTAAGATTGGTGATTGAACGGTAAGACTTGTCCGCAGGGATACCTTTTCTTTTGTATATCGGCTGCATTCCCACAGGCAACCACGAGAAGGGAATAATACCAGAAGACAGGAATGAATTGAAATACGAAGCATAAAAGTTACAAAAATATCAAAAGATTAGAAAAAGTAATCGTTTTCTATCAAATCAACATCGGGTGATTTTTTTACTCTTCCGTCGCTTAATGGTTGGGCTTTTCTCTTCCGTTGTTATATCATTATTCAAGGTCGAGTTATCATACTCACCTTGAACCTATTCATAATCAGCATTGTTGGCATAATCATGGTATGACTCATTTGTGTTTTTGAAAAAGTCATGGAATACTCCTAAACTAGGACTAACGTACTTTTTTTTGCGTTTAGAGTTTTCTAAAGTTCCTTCGGTGAATACTTATTTTGATTTTTTTTTCATTTTTTTCCTTTAATTTTTGTTAAATTTGAAATATAATTTCCCCTGACGACGATCAAACGAGCGATTGACTGGGTTCTTGGCTTTCTTGTAGCGCTGTTTTGCTTTACGAAAGCTAATACCGTCTCGTATCTCTCACTCATTTATTAAACCAAGACTAATGCGTTTTACACATGTTGTGTGTGGTCTAACATTGTCGTGTTGAAAGGTGACGTTTGCATGTTTCATAATAGGGATAATGTACGACTGTAATGTTCCACCACAAGAGCTTGTGTTCGTTAGATGCCTTGCAGTTGTACAATGTTTGTTCTGCTAGTGTTGGTTGGTTGATTTATTGTTTTACGCCGCACTCAGCAATATTCCAGCTATATGACGGCGGTCTGTGAATAATCGAGTCTGAACCAGACAGTCCAGTGATTGACATCATAAGCATCGGTCCACGCAATTGGGATCAATGACCTGCATCAACCAAGACAGCGAGCCTGACCACCGGATCCCGTTAGTTGCCTCTTACGACGAGCGTAGTCGTCTTTCACGGCAAGCATGGGTTGCTGAGGACCCATTCTACCCCGGATCTTCACGGGGACGTTCCACGTCACAGTCCTTAGTGGTGTCAGTTGCAGGTCTTCCTGGTCTTGTATCATCTTCGAAACCCTCTCTTCCCCTGGATCTCTGCTGCACCCCCCTTAACAAGGAGGGCCAATCCCCTGAAGGTGAGACCCTGTCCGCACGGATGACTGTTGTCGATGCGTGGAGACCATAGCGCATCTTCCAGAGGCAAGAGAGTTAACTGACTTTAAAAGTCCAGTTTCCACCCTTGCCAAACTAGGCTGGAATTCCTGGGCTCGATCGTAGCGCCACCAGCGGTTATTGCGAGTTATGCCCTTTCTATGCCTCCCCTATTGACCAATCAGATTCCACTTCTCGTATCACTTGCATTTGCTTCAAACAAAACGGCGGCGCCCAGTCAAGACGATCTGATCGATAATCAAGATCTCTATATTTTGATAAAACGAGTCTTACATCGCGAAGTACATCAAATCACGAGAGCACCTTATATAAAAACATGAAAAGATTTGGAAAATATCTGTTGACAACGAGTTAGAGGTGCACATGTTTTGCACATCCTCCAATCGACCGAAATCTGCATGACAGTTTACGAACCGGATTTCGATTTCGGATCGCGATTTTGATTGGACTATGCATAGACTCGTTAGTCCAGCCAAAATGTAACTCCATAATACCTAGTTCGGCAAGGGTGGAAACTGGATGGGAAGATGAAGATGATAGCGCGGTAGCCCTTTTTGTCGATTTTCATCAACAGAGAATAACTAGACTCTCAAATATGCTGCCTAGTGGTGTATTTGGTTCAGTTGTAGCCTGTAGGTATGGGAAGTATCTAACTTATTACATGCAAACTGTTAAGACTACTGTACACCCTTCGTGGTTAATAAGCTATCTGCCACCCTCGTACACATGTACCGAATTATTTTGTGTTCTTGAATTGATTAATATTTTCATTTTATAATTTCGTTACGTAGAAAAAAACCCATTTGCAACAAATATGTCCACAATAATCAAACAAAAAAACATTTGCTGTTGAATTTGTTTACATTCCTAATGGTAACGATTCCATGGCATTTCATTGGCTAATCAAGCAAGTTCTTTTACGCTTAAGGGGGACACGGGTGGCCCAGTCGTCTAAGGCGCCGCGATTCGCTGTGCAGAGTCTCGTCCCTTGGGCACGCCAGAAACCTATGATTGTGGGTTCGAATCCCGGTTCGCCCCGATTATGTTTCTTGATTTGTCAGCACCATACCCGTGCTCGTGGGTTTCACCGAAGTGGTAAACGTCTGAGACCTGCATCACTTCGGGCTCTCCTCCCACATTAAGCTGACACGCCGTGATATAACTGGAATATTGTTAAAAGCGGCGTAAAACCCAACTCACTCACTGACTTTTGCCCTTACGTCTCCATCGTGGTGAACATGTATGGATGGGTGACTGAAAATCAGTGATGACTCCAGGTGTTCGCGAATCAATACATTACCTGAATGTGACATGGAGCAATATACAGGCTAGATTTATTTATCATATACACCAGTTACAGACGTCATCTGCTTTGACAACCGCGAAACAAAACTGTGGCAACAGTAGTTCGATAACTTGCTAGTTGTTTTCAAATGTTGCTACTACTTCGTGTTTGATTTCAATTCCAAACGACGATGGGACCAGGGAGACGGCGAGTATGGTTAAATTATATATAATTGACCGTAATTAATGTTTCTTAAATGTTAGTATCATATACATTTAATATTTCATATACAAGGCTACGGGTATCCAAGCAGGATAGACCGCCTCCGTGGTCTAAGGGTAGAGCGTCCGCCCGGAGAGCGGAAGGTTCGGGGTTCGAATCCCGGCCGCTTCATACTAAAAGACATTAAAGACATGGTACTTGTTGTTACCCTGTCTGGCGCTCGGCATTAAAGGGCTAAAGCAAGGACTGGTCGACTCAGTATACTTTGTCTGAGTGGGTTATTCATGTTAAACTGCGGCATGGTATCTCAGTGAGAAACACGTGCAAAAATCTTGGACGCGACATTAAAACCCATTTCACTTAACCTCATCTCACCAAGTAGGGTGTGTGCTGTACAGAGTTGCGTACATTAACCACGCTAGAATCTGCTGATCGTCAGTTTTAATCACGAATACGTCCATATGAGTGTCGTTATTTTCTTTCTCCAAAGTAGTTTAACGCCTACGACCCTGGCAACTTTCCGCCCTCCGCTGAGTGAGTGAGTGTGGATTTACGCCGCTGTAGCAATATTCCAGCAATATCACGGGGAACACCAGGAATGGGCTTCACACATTGTACCCATGTGGGGAATCGAACCCGGGTCTTCAGCGTGACGGGCGAGCGCTTTAACCACTAGGCTACCCCATCGCCCCTCATCCGCTGAAAATATGCCGACACACTTTCAGATTGGTGAATGTCCCCCCACAACAACCAACAAACATGTCTGTGTTAATGTCAACCTCAGCTTTTATTTATTTATTTATTTATTTAATTATTTAATTAATTAATTAATTAATTAATTAATTAATTTATTTATTTATTTATTTATTTAATTATTTAATTTATTTATTTATTTATTTATTTATTTATTTATTTATTTATTTATTTATTTATTTATTTATTTATTTATTTATTTATTTATTTATTTATTTATTTATTTATTTATTTGCTGCAGATATTAAACAAACTGAACTGTTGTACGAGCTTGCAACTGACGATGAAGTTCCTACTGACCTGCCTGACGGTGCTACTCGTGTTCCCGAAAGTCATCGGGACGAGAAGACGCGTCCTGTTCAAGAACTGTCCCGCATCAAAAACTGATAGTGACTTTATCTCAATCAGGATAACCCTTAACAAGAATGAGTGCACCATGCACTGCCTGAATAACCCAGGCTGTCTGTCCGCCCCCTTCTGTAACGCCGACAACGGCTACACGTGTCGACTGAGTGCGATGTATACAAACGGAAGCTGTTCTGAGCTTGAGGCTGATGACGCCTGTAGTCAGGTTGCAATTGTAAGTTTGTCATGTCCCACCCGTGAAGATCCGGGGTAGAATAGGTCTTAAGCAACCCATGCTTGCCGTAAAAGGCGACTATGCTTGTCGTAAGAGGCGACTAACGGGATCGGGTGGTCAGTTATTACTGACACAGATACTGGCTCGGGTCCAGCAGCTCGGACGACTTCATCACACTGCACTATGTGATGCTCTGATGCAACTGACACATCTACAGTTGCTAATGAAACAAACACAATTTAGAAATAATAGTTTTATCTCGCTTTTGTTGATAGTCATTCATTTGACATTTCAGGTAATTGAAATGTTCAGATAGGTGTGTGTGTTTGTTGTTTAACGCCGCACTCAGCAATACTCCAGCTATATAACGGCGGTCTGTAAACAATCGAGTCTGGACCAGACAATCCAGTGATTGACATCATGAGGATCTATCCACGCAATTGGGATACAATGACATTCATCAACCAAGACAGCGAATCTGACCACCCGATCCCGTTAGTCGCCTCTTACGACAAGCATAGTCGCCTTTTACGGCAAGCATGGGTTGCTGAATATATTCTACCCCTGATCTTCACGGGTCCAACATGTGCTGACATTGATCAGCCAAGGTTAATTTAACTGTGTTTGGTCATCACGGGTTCACCTGGGTCGTCCACAGGTTTGAAATCGAACGCAAGCACCGACGTAGGACTTCCACGTGCTGGACATGTCAAGGCCATCGTGAAAGATCCAGTGTACCGCAATCTCATTAAAATCAGATCTGACTGCTCGCTTCCGCTAAACAAAGCTTTGGTTAGCGATAGCGAGAAGTAAGATCTGATTTTAATGAGATTGAGTGTACGGTGAGTGAATTTTGAAGACAGGTCTTGCGGGTCACCATTCCCTAGCTCGTGGCATGGTTTCTTATGTTATCAGATTATTTATAGGCCTCCGTGATATAGCTGCAGAATTACTTACCGAGGCGGTAAACAACATTCCGCCGAAACAGATATCATTGGTCGTAATAGGCACAAAAGCGGTGAAAATTGTATTAATTAATCACTGAAAATCAATGACGACAACAGGTGTTACGGTAAGGGCAAGCATGTCCTGGTTGATCGGTAGCACCCGACTGTCACACAATTTGCTTAAACAGTGAGTGCATGTTTGTTTGTTATCTGACACCGCAACGTGACAGTACATGCGACAACGGCCTGCAGACAATCATGTGATGGACCGGTAAATTCAGTGACACGATGGCGCATTTATTGATTTTGTTGAAAGTCATTCGACAACAATAAATATCTCTCATGGCGAATGCACAGATTCAGAGATGATTTATCTATATTTAATCTCTGGGTGATTAAATTGAGTGGCTGTTCAAAGTGCCCTACAGATGTATATATGAACGTTTAAATTTCGTTTTTTGGTGACAGTGTGTTTTTTTTCTATTTTGTTGACAAAGGTTATGACCAGACGTCAAATAGAGGCCGGAGTGGATGTTCGGCGTCTTATAGATGAAACACGGTACACTTGTATCTCTTAACAACAGAAGATCCGGGGTAGAATAGGTCTTCAGCAACCATGCAATTCTTGTCGTAAGAGGCGACTAACGAGATCGGGTGGTCAGGCGCGCTGACTTGGTTAATGCATGTCATCGATCCCAATTGCGTAGATCGATGCTCATGATATTAATAACTGTATTGTCTGGCCCAGACTCAATTATTTACAGACCGCCGTCATATAGCTGGAATATTGCTGATTGCGGCGTAAAACAACAGACCAACCAACCAACTTTACAACAGAAAGGCTCGGCGATCGACATCCAGATGTTCTTTCCAGTTTTGGACTGGTGCCAAGTTAGAACAAATCTAGACTGTACCCGAGGCTCTAATATTACTGAATACTGTTGAAAACGGCGTTAAGCCAATTAACCCAAATCACAGTCTTTTTTTCTGTCCGTTTTGTCATCGCCGGAGATGGAAAGTTAAATTTAAACTTACGCCCTACAATGAAACTCATCGCTTCATATTAATCATAAGATCACTTGGACCTTATTGAAAAGAAAAGGAGAAAATGGACAGCTATCACGGAATCGCAAATGCCAGTGCAGCGGATGTAGGACTGACCAACTGTATCGAAACATGCAACCACCATCCGCGCATTCTGGACCCGGAACAGCCGGCAAAGTGCATCTGCAGTTACCTCCCTTGCTAAATATGGGAACGTCAGCCATGTAAACAATGGCGGACAGTGGTGATTTTGAGGAACCAAATGCAGGGTAAGGTTATTGTCACTGAATATAATTTTGTAATCATGTACAAAAGGCTTGTAATAAATGATTAGCAATATGCCGAGCGTGACTGGAATGTCCCTCTGTCGATTGTAAATAAAACCGGTGACGCTTCGTTACCACAGGATGAAGATCGCTGCACCTGTCACATGTTCCGTGTATACGCCTAGCGATACCAGGCTATTCCTCGCTAATTATTTACGCAATCTGTGTTCGTTTCGCAACAGGAGAATCTGGTGTTATTTTTCAAACAACATCTGCCATATCAAGCACATATTCACATCAAAATAACCGAAATGATCGTATTAAACCCAGATTGGTGTCGTCACGACTGATCCTGTACCTATTTATAATGTAAATGCTATGCAGATCGCAGCAACA
Source organism: Haliotis rufescens (assembly GCF_023055435.1). Classification (NCBI taxonomy): domain Eukaryota; kingdom Metazoa; phylum Mollusca; class Gastropoda; order Lepetellida; family Haliotidae; genus Haliotis; species Haliotis rufescens. The sequence continues at coordinate 1,930,231 of NW_025964190.1, read as the reverse complement.
GGCAACTCGAGAAATAATTTTTGACCTAGCTCACAAGCAGGCTAAAGGAGACGACACCATTTAATTCGGAAAAAATACACTTGCTACATGATTGCTTTACCTGAAATAAATCGTAGATGTTTTAACTAATATTAGCCTATTGGACATGGCCAGTAACAAGACAGCCAGCTCTATTTTCTGTTTCTAAGAGAAGCCCAGCTACAAATTAGAATAACTTTTGCTAATTGTTCTTTATGGAAACATCAATACACTTAGGTAAGAGGTGGACTTATGTCAAATTAAAGTTTTCAGATTCACAATAAATTTACTGCTTCTAAGTAGTATGCTTAGCTAGGTACCAACGTGATCATATTCACAGGGATGTGGTGATTTCGTAAACAAGTCCTACTTGTAAACACAAAACTTACAGTGAATTCGTAGAAAAACTGGGAGTGAATTCGTAGACTCATTTTGTTGTACAGGGGATTACCATACAAACGTTTTGATAGGAGATTAGAGCTTCCGCATCGATCTCTATCAAATATGATTGGCAGAACTGGTACTGTGAATCGTGAAATTAATGCGCCTCAAAAAGAATGTGACAGCTGGCCCCTAGCCAAAAATGCGACTCAATATGAATGCGACACCCCCTTCCTCTCAAGCATCAATGGATATATCTAAAGAAAACGTCCTCTGTTAGGTTTACAGGAGAATCCTCACCTTAATCCAACCTTACATTAATCCAAATACACACCAAATAGCACCGCTGATTAGCGCTGAGTAGAGTACTTCCGCTAAAACAATACATGCGCGCTGGCAAAGACACCGCGTTGCATAGTTGGCGTCTGTCTGGACTTGCAGGTGTGATCAGTGATGACATGAGTGAGTAGAACTCTAGTCTTGACCCCAGCAGTGACAATTCAAAGGATGTAATTAGTGTTTGAATGACATTGTTTATATACTTGTTACAAGTGCTGCTCAATAAACAGTGATGTGGAATACATAGTTGTTTGTTTTCAGCATATGTCTAAGTTGGTATTTCTGCTATCCAAAATGTCTTATTGTTGATATAAATGTGATGTTTAACAATGCGAGCAAAGACCACTCACATTTTTCGCATTTAATTCACGCTCGCGTTAATTTCAAGATTTACAGTATATCGTCAAGATCATACGGTTCAGAAACTTGGTTTTCATGTCAAAATGTACCTGTTGCAAGTCAAATCCCGGGATATTTGCTGATCTACCTTTCAATATTTCAGTTCCTCAAACAGAACATTCAAAGTGAGTGCACTGAGTTGAACAGGATGTATGATTAAAAAATGTGTTTAGTACTCTGACATCAAACATGTCGGTGCAATATCCCGTATTCGACGTAATAAGCGCCCAGGGCGCTCTCAAAATTAGAAATAGTGGGCTCTTATTAGAATATTATTTTGGTGAAAATAACAGAGTTAAAAGATAAATTTCGTGGTTTATGCTGACAGCCTCAAATATATATATATACGAGAGATATATTTTTCCAAAATTTAATTGCCCATAATTAAGGGTGCATATAACACACGAGTGCGTATTATACGCGAATAAATAAGTCTTGTGTACATTGATCAATGGGAAGGGGTGCTAATTGGGATTGTTCACTAGCCAATATCTTAGCAAATAGCGCCGTGGGCGCTTATTAGACCGGGGCGCTTATTGCGTAGAATACGGTAATACAGTCCTTGTTCGTCATTATGGGGTGTGAACTCGAAAAATTGTTCATTCTCCAACATTTACAGGGGTAGAAAACTAACATTTTTAGTCCACTAGTTGTTTTAATGATAACATATAGCAAAATCCTTAAAAATGGCAAATTTCTACTAGTCCTTAGGATACCTTAACTATTGGGCAGTTTGGCAAGGACTTGTGCCAATTTCTAATGCTGATTTACTTAGTAGGGCTGGGACGATTCCAAATTGCGACCTGTGTACTCGACCCCCTTTTACCAATCTCTACCAGTGTAGCCACTGTAGGTATCAAGAGTTGGGTGTATGATGTCCGATTAAGAATTATTTTACCGGAGCCCTGGCAAGTGCTATTTACATTCACATATAAAAGGATAAGATCATGCATACACTGAAGTCAACTGAAATTATTTCTTTACTCAAACATATAAAAGTCAGAAACAGTGTGTGCAGAGTCAGAAAGAAATGCAAACCAAAGTGACTTTTATTGTTATTGTATTTAAACTATATATCACATGACGCACTTCATTTCTTTCTTACGTGTCCCTCAAACAGTACAGTAAGGCAAAACATGTATTATTTCGTAAAAGGCTAAGATTTAAATTCAATTCTAAATGGTAATTCAAATGTAACGACAGTAACAAATCTTGAAATTTTGAAATCGGTGCACAGTTTTATTCTTTCTTCTTGCCGATTAAGAGATTTTGTCTGAGATGATGGCTTTGCTATATGATACTGCGATGTTGTTCTGCTGAATGTAAATAATAATGTAACTGTGGTTATGGAAGATAATCCAGTAATTAAACACTTACAGAACAATACTTACCTTTGATGCAAATTATACAATGTATGCTATTGCTATTTCTCATGTCACTATCAATACATTGCTATTTGTATATGTATCATGTTTGGGAGAGGCATTCAGATAAGCAAAATTTGCTTGTTTGCCAATCCCTCCACTTTATGGAAATAAACATGTTTATATCACATGACTAACCATGGGTCCGGGTAGTACTGTGGGTACCTGGGTCCTTCTTAGTACCCACCCTATCCGTGTACCAAGTTACCCATCCGCGCCCTATTACTTAGTGCTACCTATGAGGACCAGGGTTAGAGTGAATGGTCCCCAGCAACGTGTGATGGTCGCAAGAGTAGATTACCATTGATGCACACTGTGGGGTTTCTAGGTTAGAATGGGTCCCCAGCAACCTATGCTGGTTGTAAGAGGCGACCAAATGGATGAGGTGGTCATGCTGGGTGTGGTGGTTGATAGAGTGTCATTGTACTCTGATGACGATTGGCTCACAACATCGACTAATGAGTTGTTTAGTCCAGATTCGATTATTTACGTGCCTCTGTCATATAGCTAGAATATTGCTGAGTGTGGCATTAAACAAAAGAAAAAAAACACCCGAAAATGCTTGCACAACATTGTGTCCTGCCTCTTATAATAGATCAAGTGGTCATTGTGCCCCTTAGCTGTGCAGGATCTGCTGATTTCCAACTACTGTGATATTTGGTGTGCCTCTTAGCTGTGACAGGATCTGCTGATTTCCAACTACTGTGATCCTCGGTGTGTCCCTTAGCTATGTCAGGATCTGCTGAGTTCCAACTACTGTGATCCTCGGTGTGTCCCTTAGCTGTGTCAGGATCTGCTGATTTCCAACTACTGTGATCCTAGGTGTGTCCCTAAGCTGTGACAGGATCTGCTGATTTCCAACTACTGTGATCCTCGGTGTGTCCCTTAGCTGTGTCAGGATCTGCTGATTTCCAACTACTATGATCCTCAGTGTGTCCCTTAGCTGTGTCAGGATCTGCTGATTTCCAACTGCTGTGATCCTGGGTGTGTCCCTTAGCTGTGTCAGGATCTGCTGATTTCCAACTACTATGATCCTCGGTGTGTCCCTTAGCTGTGTCATGATCTGCTGATTTCCAACTACTATGATCCTCAGTGTGTCCCTTAGCTGTGTCATGATCTGCTGATTTCCAACTACTATGATCCTCGTTGTGTCCCTTAGCTGTGTCAGGATCTGCTGATTTCCAACTGCTGTGATCCTCGGTGTGTCCCTTAGCTGTGTCAGGATCTGCTGATTTCCAACTACTGTGATCCTAGGTGTGTCCCTTAGCTGTGACAGGATCTGCTGATTTCCAACTACTGTGATCCTCGGTGTGTCCCTTAGCTGTGTTAGGATCTGCTGATTTCCAACTACTATGATCCTCAGTGTGTCCCTTAGCTGTGTCAGGATCTGCTGATTTCCAACTGCTGTGATCCTCGGTGTGTCCCTTAGCTGTGTCAGGATCTGCTGATTTCCAACTACTATGATCCTCGGTGTGTCCCTTAGCTGTGTCAGGATCTGCTGATTTCCAACTACTATGATCCTCAGTGTGTCCCTTAGCTGTGTCAGGATCTGCTGATTTTCCAACTGCTGTGATCCTCGGTGTGTCCCTTAGCTGTGTCAGGATCTGCTGATTTCCAACTACTGTGATCCTCGTTGTGTCCCTTAGCTGTGTCAGGATCTGCTGATTTCCAACTACTGTGATCCTCGGTGTGTCCCTTAGCTGTGTCAGGATCTGCTGATTTCCAACTACTATGATCCTCAGTGTGTCCCTTAGCTGTGACAGGATCTGCTGATTTCCAACTACTGTGATCCTCGGTGTGTCCCTTAGCTTTGTCAGGATCTGCTGATTTCCAACTAGTGTGATCCTCGGTGTGTCCCTTAGCTGTGTCATGATCTGCTGATTTCCAACTACTGTGATCCTCTGTGCGTCAGCTATGGCTTTGATCCCACTAACCATGCAAACAGACTTTGTAATGGACTTTGACCTGTGAGGACAACTGCTATTGTCATCACCTAGGTTAATGTGTGAGGTAGCTGAGTTCCGACAGCTGTACATTTAACATATTCATAATTATACTGTTTGGTCATTTACAGAAGAGACATATTCAAAAGCAATATTTTCTTTAAGATGTATTTTGCTTTCAGGAACTCAGAGTTACCATGGTTACCTCATGAATCAGGGAGGGGGCAGGGGTGGCCTAGTTATCTAAGAGCTGCGATTCGCTGTGCAGAGTTGCGTCCCTTTGGCACACCAGAAACCTATGATTATGGGTTCGAATCCCGGTTCACCTCGATTTTGTTTCTAGGTTTGTCAGCACCATACCCGTGCTCATGGGTTTCACCGAAGTGGTAAATGTCTGAGACTTGCATCACTTCGGGCTTTCCTCCCACATTAAGCTGACACGCCGTGATATAACTGGAATACTGTTAAAAGCGGAGTTAAACCCAACTCTCTCACTCATGAATCAAGGGTGTCATGAATAAGAGCACTACACAAGTTTATGAACAGAAATATTTGGGAAAACTGTACTAATGAACAAACTAACTTATTGGAAAAATTACACTTAGATGCTCTTAGAACCATATGCTGTTATATGCTGGCGCTGTTCGGGGTACGAGTCATCAGAAGATTTACAATGAAACACACAGGTCATTAAAAGACAGAAGATACAATTTAAAACTGGTAATGTTTTACAAAATGAATAACCATTTATCCCCGGAATATCTTTGTAGGCTTATTCCTAATACAGTTTCGGAAAACACAAATTATGACTTAAGGGATAAAACTTATCTTCAAACAGTGAAGTGTAAAACAAAAGCTTATGCAGATTCATTTATACCAGCTACAACACAACTTTGGAATATGTTACCAGAAAACCTAACGGGGGCAGAGACCGTTACACAATTAAAGAATTTGCTTCACGCAAAGGGAGATAATGGTATACACTGGGATTTAAATTATGGAAGCAGATTATGTCAAATTATTCACCGTCGCCTCAGGCTTGGCTGCAGCGATCTTAACGCAGATCAGTATAATAAACATATCTTTGATACAAAAACTTGTTCCTGTGGATACCATACCGAGGATGCTTTACACTTCTTTTTTGTGTGTACAAATTACTATGCTCTTCGAAATGAAATGTATTTTTACCAACATGGTTATTCTTTACAAACAGTGCTATGCGGAAATTCGGATTTGAGTAAGGAAGAGCAAATGCTAATATTAGATTCTATTCAAGACTTTATATTAACAACTGGCAGATTTTCAGTTAAATGATTGTTTAATATAAATTGCAAATAGATTTATTATATATCAGTGTATATACACATCTAGCTTGGCATGTACCATTCATTTGTTGCATCTAACCTTCATTTATGTATTTATTGTACTATGTCCTATGTGTAATGGAGCGGTATTAACATAAGCGCTTCGCTTGTTTACCAATCCATTTTCACACTTTTGTGAAAATAAATATGTTTAAACCAGAAATATGCTTCCTTATTTGAATAAGACGTCCTAAGTTACCTGGTTCAGACAGGTTAAATGAATAATAAGATGAATAAGGCCAAAAAAAGAATTCTTGTGTTTAAGGTGACTGACCAACCCATTGTTTCACGTGCGACCCAAATGTTTTTGTCAAAGCGGGAAACAGTCATCAAGAAATCCCATGTTTAAAAGCTGGGAAAAATCGGATGTTTCCATGTATTGTCATTGCTGTAGCGATTGTGACCTACGAGTTCATGAAACATTGCAACCACCATCAGTACTGAACTAGCCGTCTTTGTTAAACATTGTAGAAGAAATAGTAAGTAAAAAGAATAACTATACCTACTAGGGCTGCAATGAACAACCTATGAGGCGAATGCGATTTGTATCACGAATATAGGGTAACGAATACGAATATTAATTATGTATTATTTATTATATTAAGTGAAACATTAACAACATAAAGTAATTGACATGGTTTGTTAATTATCTATATTATACATTTATATGCTGCACTTGTCCAGGTACTTAGTCTTAGTATCTGCTCAAATGCTACAATGACCAGTGACCAAATTCCTGTTAAATTAAATATTATAAGAGTGTTGTCTTTAAAGAAATCTATGGATATCATATGTTCTTATGGATGTTTTAGGTACAGGGTATGTAAATGCACATGATTGCATATTCATAAATATTCGATTCTTATGGCCACGAATAACGAATTCAATTCATGAATGGATGCGGTTCGATTCACCGAATACGCGAGTGAATTGTAACGGCCCTAATACCTACCCACCCATACCTGTTGTGTCCCTGTTGTCTGGAACAAGTAGTTTTTTTATTGTTTGGTTACAGAATCTGATCACAAGCTTGATTCAGTGTCCATGACCACGATAAACTACTGTTAACGTGAGCGTGAATTAAATGCAAAAAATAAGACAATAAGACAACCTCATTTCACACTTTGGATAGCGGACTGACTGACTGATATCGGAGATTTAACGTGCGCTTTCCGACTGTAGCGTATTTCGCACACGGGGCTGGCCGGGCCATTTAGTGTATTGCGAAAAGGGTGAAAGTGGTGTGTGCAACCCAAGAGGGGGCTTTTAGGGGTTGCTTATATTGAATTTTTGGAATTTTTAAATTTGAAAAAAATGCCAAAGTGGGTGGAGGAGGGAACTAAGGGAGCCGGGTGAGGTGGGTGTTTGTATGTTTATTGGATTTTGGATTGGTAGATTAATGACCTTTTAGATGCGCTTAATTAGGCCTGTTTTGATTAGGAATACGCCTAGGGCCTTGAAGTTTTCTAGTTTATTTTGAGGGTTTAGTATTCATCTATAGCGGAAATACCATCTTGAATATCTACACAAACACGGTTTATTTAGCAGCTGTTGTAACCAGTACATAACATTGTCATTCAAAGAATACGAATTACACGATTGGCATCCGGTGAGTTATCATTGCTGGGGTCAAGAGTTCTACCCACTTGGGTCAAACTAGGCATCATTAATCAATCCAAGCAGTGAACTGTTGTTGGTTCAATTATTTTATTGCATTTGAACTTCCTTAATGCCAGTCAACAGAATAAACATATAAACTGTGTGTTGTGTTTAGGTAAACACTGTTTATTGTTATTACGGAGTGGTTTACCCAGTGCTGATAAGCGGTGCTATTTGCTGTTTGATTGGATTAAAGTAAGGATATGTATCATTCCACTGGGGATGGGGTGGGGGAGTCTCATTGATTTTGAGTCGCATATTTGGCTTGGGGTCAGCAATCGTATTAAATTGAAGACGCATTGATTTCAAGATTTACAGTATATATTTAATAAAAAGAAAATGCCTGTTGCCCGACCAGTTAAAGTGGCTGAGAATTTGATGATTTATTTTGTATTCCTAATCATGCTAATACATGTTATAGGCACACTAGATTTAAACGGATGGGTTTGCGAAAGAAGTGGTTCGAAATAAATATTTTCAGATGCAGTAATTTGCAAAATCATGATCTAACCTCTGAGACCTCTGATTTGATACCTCTGGCAGACCAGTCAGAATGCAGGATTATAATGTTATTGTAAAATTAAGTATATTGGCTTAATTATTGGCATAACAATCTGTAAAACAAGTGAAAGGACAGATCTAGCCTGACACTGAGTAACAATATACTATGTGTAGCAACTGATCACTTCACATTGGCTCTGGATGACAGTCTGTTCTGGAGAAGACCTACGTCATGCTGATACTGTTGTAACTTCAGATCGACTCACCATGAGCTGCTGATTGGACTGAAGTCAACAATCGAGGGCCTGCTGGCAACCCACACCACCAATGTCTGGAACACGTATGGGGGTCTGAACCGCGTCTGTAGCCACGTCAACCAGATACTCAGACACCGAATCCGACCAGCGCAGGTAGGTACGACAGGGGTAGATTTAACAACAAATTTGTATGTAGCCAGCAGGGCTTGCTCCTTTTAAAAGTTACTGGCCCTTCTCCAAAACTAGCCTACAACTAAATGGTGGAGGCCGTGAAGAGGCCGAACCTGAAGTCACGCAGCCACCTACAGGGCTCTGACATACTCATGATTCCTCAACCCTAAAATGCCATTTCCTGCACTCTGAGGTTAAATCTTGCCTTCCATTTGCCTCATTCCGTGGTGATTTATGAGCAAATAAAGATGTTGTTGTACACAACATTACAAACTGGCTGGTTGTCATGCTACCAAGATCATCAACATTTATCTTTCTTTGAGGTAACCATTCACATGGCGTCATCCCCTAAATATTTTCTCTTTAAGCAGTGTCCAGTTAAAAATATTAAACATACACAGAGAAGGGGTGTAATTTAGACTAGCCAGACGGGCCATCTACTTTACGTTTCAGCAAACCCTTTGTAATTTTAACTGGCCACGGTTCAACAGGCCAGCAGTTATATCGTCCCTGGATACGACTTGACATGCTCAAGAGCTCCAGATAATCTGCGTAACCCGTGTAGATCTTGGGTAGAATAGGTCTTCAGCAACCCATGCTTGCCGTAAAAGGCGACTAACAGGTTCAGATGGTCAGGCTCGCTGTCTTGGTTGCTGAATGTCATCGTATCCCAATTGCGTGGATAGATCCTCATGATGTCAATCACTGGATTGTCTGGTCCAGACTCGATTGTTTACAGACCGCCGTCGTATAGCTGGAGTATTGCTGAGTGCGACGTTAAACAACAAACACACACACGCCTATCTGAACATCTCAATTGCCTGAAATGTCAAATGAATGACTACCAACAAAAGCGAGATGAAACTATTATTTCTAAATTGTGTTTGTCTCATTAGCAAATGTAGATGTGTCAGTTGCATCAGAGCATCACATAGTGCAGTGTGATGAAGTCGTCCGAGCTGCTGGACCCCAGCCAGTATCTGTGTCAGTAATAACTTGCTGGCCCCCAACCAGTATCTGTGCCAGTAATAACTTGCTGGCCCCCAACCAGTATCTGTGCCAGTAATAACTTGCTGGCCCCCAGCCAGTATCTGTGTCAGTAATAACTTGCTGGCCCCCAACCAGTATCTGTGCCAGTAATAACTTGCTGGCCCCCAGCCAGTATCTGTTTCAGTAATAACTTGCTGGCCCCCAACCAGTATCTGTGTCAGTAATAACTTGCTGGCCCCCAACCAGTATCTGTGTCAGTAATAACTTGCTGGCCCCCAACCAGTATCTGTGTCAGTAATAACTTGCTGGCCCCCAACCAGTATCTGTATCAGTAATAACTTGCTGGCCCCCAACCAGTATCTGTATCAGTAATAACTTGCTGGCCCCCAGCCAGTATCTGTATCAGTAATAACTTGCTGGCCCCCAACCAGTATCTGTGTCAGTAATAACTTGCTGGCCCCCAACCAGTATCTGTATCAGTAATCACTTGCTGGCCCCCAACCAGTATCTGTGCCAGTAATAACTTGCTGGCCCCCAACCAGTATCTGTGCCAGTAATAACTTGCTGGCCCCAAACCAGTATCTGTATCAGTAATAACTTGCTGGCCCCCAACCAGTATCTGTGTCAGTAATAACTTGCTGGCCCCCAACCAGTATCTGTGTCAGTAATAACTTGCTGGCCCCCAACCAGTATCTGTGTCAGTAATAACTTGCTGGCCCCCAACCAGTATCTGTGCCAGTAATAACTTGCTGGCCCCCAGCCAGTATCTGTGTCAGTAATAACTTGCTGGCCCCCAACCAGTATCTGTGCCAGTAATAACTTGCTGGCCCCCAACCAGTATCTGTTTCAGTAATAACTTGCTGGCCCCCAACCAGTATCTGTGTCAGTAATAACTTGCTGGCCCCCAACCAGTATCTGTGTCAGTAATAACTTGCTGGCCCCCAACCAGTATCTGTATCAGTAATAACTTGCTGGCCCCCAGCCAGTATCTGTGTCAGTAATAACTTGCTGGCCCCCAACCAGTATCTGTATCAGTAATAACTTGCTGGCCCCCAACCAGTATCTGTATCAGTAATCACTTGCTGGCCCCCAACCAGTATCTGTGCCAGTAATAACTTGCTGGCCCCCAACCAGTATCTGTATCAGTAATCACTTGCTGGCCCCCAACCAGTATCTGTGCCAGTAATAACTTGCTGGCCCCCAACCAGTATCTGTGCCAGTAATAACTTGCTGGCCCCCAACCAGTATCTGTATCAGTAATAACTTGCTGGCCCCCAACCAGTATCTGTATCAGTAATAACTTGCTGGCCCCCAACCAGTATCTGTGTCAGTAATAACTTGCTGGCCCCCAACCAGTATCTGTGTCAGTAATAACTTGCTGGCCCCCAACCAGTATCTGTATCAGTAATAACTTGCTGGCCCCCAACCAGTATCTGTATCAGTAATCACTTGCTGGCCCCCAACCAGTATCTGTGCCAGTAATAACTTGCTGGCCCCCAACCAGTATCTGTGCCAGTAATAACTTGCTGGCCCCAAACCAGTATCTGTATCAGTAATAACTTGCTGGCCCCCAACCAGTATCTGTGTCAGTAATAACTTGCTGGCCTCCAACCAGTATCTGTGCCAGTAATAACTTGCTGGCCCCCAGCCAGTATCTGTTTCAGTAATAACTTGCTGGCCCCCAACCAGTATCTGTGTCAGTAATAACTTGCTGGCCCCCAACCAGTATCTGTGTCAGTAATAACTTGCTGGCCCCCAACCAGTATCTGTATCAGTAATAACTTGCTGGCCCCCAACCAGTATCTGTGCCAGTAATAACTTGCTGGCCCCCAACCAGTATCTGTGTCAGTAATAACTTGCTGGCCCCAAACCAGTTTCTGTGTCAGTAATAACTTGCTGGCCCCCAACCAGTATCTGTGTCAGTAATAACTTGCTGGCCCCCAACCAGTATCTGTGTCAGTAATAACTTGCTGGTCCCCAACCAGTATCTGTGCCAGTAATAACTTGCTGGCCCCCAACCAGTATCTGTGTCAGTAATAACTTGCTGGACCCGAGCCAGTATCTGTGTCAGTAATAACTTGCTGGCCCCCAACCAGTATCTGTGTCAGTAATAACTTGCTGGCCCCAAGCCAGTATCTGTGTCAGTAATAACATGCTGGCCCCCAACCAGTATCTGTGTCAGTAATAACTTGCTGGCCCCCAGCCAGTATCTGTACCAGTAATAACTTGCTGGCCCCCAACCAGTTTCTGTGTCAGTAATAACTTGCTGGCCCCCAGCCAGTATCTGTGTCAGTAATAACTTGCTGGCCCCCAGCCAGTATCTGTGTCAGTAATAACCTGCTGGCCCCCAACCAGTATCTGTGTCAGTAATAACTTGCTGGCCCCCAACCAGTATCTGTGTCAGTAATAACTTGCTGGCCCCCAACCAGTATCTGTGCCGGGGAAACTAGCACTGTGCTGTGACCTGAATGGTGGTGTCATTGTACCATTGTAGTTGTCTACATTCTTGATGTTTTACAGGCCATTGCACACCTATCAGTCACCAGGCCCAGATTTGATAGGATGCAGGCCATTGTGCACCTATCAGTTACTAGGCCCACATTTGATGTTTTACAGGCCACTTCACTGGTCCTCCAAGTTTGTAGTGAGTTCAGCTTGAAAAAGACAAGAATGTTTTTAATGTTTTCCCTTTCTGTTAGTTATTATTTTCAAACTGGACAGTAGTATTTCATTATAGTTTTTTTTTCAAATAGATCTCTACCGCCGATGAAAAGAAGCCCTTGTTGTTTTGACTTTTTCTTCTTCTGAATTTTCTATTTTTAAGGTCGTTGGATCCTAAATTGATGATGTTGTCCTAAATTGATGATAGTAGGCCAAAATTGATGATGTAATCCTAACTTGATGATAGTAGGCCTAAGTTGATGACATAAGGCCTAATTTGATGATGTAGTCCTAACTTGATGATAGTAGGCCTAAGTTGATGACATAAGGCCTAATTTGATGATGTAGTCCTAACTTGATGATAGTAGGCCTAAGTTGATGACATAAGGCCTAATTTGATGATGTAGTCCTAACTTGATGATAGTAGGCCTAAGTTGATGACATAAGGCCTAATTTGATGATGTAGTCCCAACTTGAGGATAAATTGATCTTGTAAGGCCCAAATTGATAACGTAAGGCCTAATTTGATGCTTGTGTTACAGAGCCACTTTCCCAGTGACTCCGACTTCTGGGACTTTGTGCAAGGACTGAAATGGCTGAGTCCAGTCCTGGCACCGAGCATCGAGCGGCTCAACAAGCTGTCTCAGACCTGCGAGGACTCGGGGAAGGGGATCACGTGGCTGCGAGACAGTCTCCATGATCACATGTTGTCTGCACAGCTGGAGGTGCTTGTCAAGAACACCAATCATCTGCACAACTTCTACTATGGTGAGTATACCCAACTGTGTGTCTGTCCTAGCTCTGAGAGACCGCCTGTGTGGTCTAGTGCATACAGAGATGATATTATATATATTGCAACACAAATATTTTGCCCATACACACCCCTGTGAGATCCGGGGTAGAATCGGTCTTCAGCAACCCATGCTTGCTGTAAATGGCGACTATGCTTGTCGTAAGAGGCGACTAACAGGATCATTTGGTCAGGGTCGCTCACCTGGTTGATGAATGTCATCGTATCCCAATTGAGTGGATCGATGCTGTCGATGTCAATCACTGGATTGTCTGGTCCAGACTCGATTATTTACAGACTGCCGTCATATAGCTGGAATATTGCTGAGTGCGGCATTCAACAAACAAACAAACAAACAAACAAACACTAATGTTCCTGATGGACATCACCTCTAAACATGTTCTCTCTCAGCAGTCTGCATGGCAGAGAGATTTTATGACACTTCATGTGGTTAGATAATGTGAATATGCATTTCTGGTAAGATTGATTATCTCCCATTCTCGGAGACCGAGAAAAAATAGACAAACATACCTGGCCATGTGTGACAAATGGTTTCACAAAACCTTGCCAGGCTATAGACATGGTTCAGCATCTGTTCACACACTGGGAAAGGCCTTGCACTAGAATCTGCCTTCAACAGGTGTTGTACCTCTTCAAACTGCATGGAATTTCACAATAGGGGTGTCATTGATTAAATTTAGTATCACTACATCGACTCAGAGGTATCACAATATACAGGGTTTTACGACTAACAAATGTGCAGTACACACACACGTAGATAATGGACACAGAAAAAAATATACTGCATGCAAAGGGATGGACAATATTTAATATTCATTGTACCTACATCGAAAAAAGAGCAGTTGTGGGTGTCTGTCATGTCATCCATCAATCATGACCACTGTCCACATGATCATTGATTCTCTCCAGGATCTAAAGTAATGATCTAAGCTTACAGACACTACACCATTTCATTACTTAACAGGACCCTCATATTGCCAGCAAGGACCCTTAAAATTACCGTAATCAACGTAATAAGCGCCCGGGGCGCTCTCAAAATTAGAAATATGGGGCTCTTATTAGAATATTATTTTGGTGGAAAAAACAGAGTTGAAAGATAAGTTTCGTGGTTTATGCTGACAGACTGAAATGTTGATATACGACTGATATATTTTTCCAGAATTTAATTGCCCATAATTAAGAATGCATATAACACACGAGTGCGTATTATACGCGAATAAATAAGTCTTGTGTACATTGATCAATCGGAAGGGGTGCTAAATGGGATTGTTCACAAACCAATATACAAGCAAATATCGCCGTGGGCGCTTATTATGTCGAATACGGTAATTATTTATATGCCTTGAATATTATGGATATATCTATAATTGTATAATATCGAATAATTAATAAGGTGAATTGTTCTGTATGTTTATACAGCAACAGAAACTGACAGTTTTAATCCACTAGTCTTTAAATGTTATAATTATAACATATAGCAAAACCCTTAACAATGCTTAAAAAGGACAAATTTCTACTAGACCTTAATTATTGGGCAGTTTGGCAAGTCTGTAGGAATAAAGCCAATTTCTAACGTTGACTCGCAATAATATTCTAAATATGAACTCTTATCTTGCATGAAATTGAATTTTCTGCCTTACACAGAGTTTCAGATGGTTGTCGGTCACCGGTCATAGACTGATAATAATTTCAATTTGACAGATGAATTGTTTAACTGGTCAGTCTTTTGACCGATAGAAATGCTGAGCAAGGTGTCTCATGTGTTATATATTCATAAATTAAAAGTAAATAGTAACGATTAATCCTACTTAAGACATCGATTTAATACAACTATGCACAGCCATCAAAAATTGTAATTAAAATTCTGAGCAGCATGTCTTTGCATCATACTTTCTGTATCATAGGGGAACAGAGCTGTCAGCAGCTATAGTGACTTCGTCAAGCGCTTTTTGCAAAGTTCAATGGCCAGATCATATATATTCATCCAATCATGAATTGACTTTTGCCATTGACTTATTAAATGTAAATGTTTCTGTGGCAGTGAATTACAAATTCAGTATTGATATTCAGAACTTAGTGTCGATGCAGTATTGACATTACTATTAATGCTACACTGATATCTCTATATATACGAGAATGGGTATTTAATTGCTTTGTGACTGTAATCATTTTTTTCCGTTTCACCAACGTTTGAACAAAATTTGTTCACATCCACTCGTTCTCCGAAAATTCATTTGACCTGTTGTTTATAGTTTTAATAAAACGATCCCTTGACAGTGATAGAAACTTACAGTTTCAGCCCATTGTTCCTTACAATGATAACATAAACTCTTAAAAAGGCCAAATTTCTACTGGTCCTTAGGATACCGCAACTATTGGGCAGTTTGACAAGGACTATAGGTTGGTTGGTTGGTTTGTTGTTTAACGCCGCACTCAGCAATATTCCAGCTATATGACGGCGGTCTGTAAATAATCGAGTCTGGACCAGACAATCCAGTGATTAATATCATGAGCATCGATCCACGCAAATGGGATCGATGACATGCATCAACCAAGTCAGCGAGCCTGACCACCCGATCCCGTTAGTCGCCTTTTACGACAAGCATAGTCACCTTTTACGTCAAGCAAGGGTTGCTGGAGACCTATTCTACCCCTGAATTTTCACGGGTTGCAAGGACTATAGGACTAGTGCCAATTGCTAACGCTGATTTATCAATTTTCTAAGCACTTAGGTGCTTATGGGTGCTAATAATGGCAAATACTGTAACTATCACAGAGTGACAATACTTAGGCGGGTTATTTCAGCTTTTTGGAACTTCATGGGAAAGTATGTGGACTGTTTTTGCATAGCAAAGGAATAATGATGTTCGTTTGTCAACACATCTTGTGTAGAGTTTGTCTGTTGAACTATATCCTATCAAACTCAGGATCCCTTGTTGCTAATATGTGGAGATAATCAACGGGATAACATTTAGTTTGGGTAGATTATCTCCCTTGTATTGTGACAGTTCTTGTTGATAAGCAAAGTTTTGTTTGTTTGTTGTTTAACACCGCACTCAGCAATATTCCAGCTATATGACGGCGGTCTGTAAATAATCGTGTCTGGACCAGACCATCCAGTGACTGATCTCATGAGCATCGATCCACGCAAATGGGATATGATGACATGCGTCAACCAAGTTAGCGAGCCTGACCACCCGATCCCGTTAGTCGCCTTTTACGACAAACATAGTCGCCTTTTACGGCAAGCATGGGTTGCTGAAGACCTATTCTACCCCGGATCTTCACGGGGGGAGGTAAGCATGGGTTGCTGAAGACCTATTCTACCCCGGATCTTCCAGGGGTCTGGACCCCAAACCCCTACCCCTTTTTGAAAACCAAATATAGTATGTTGTAGGCAGTAATAATATCTGAGAGAGGATTTTGATATTTTAGTCCCCTCTCTTTTAAAAATTCTGGATCCGCCCTTGGAGTGCTATGTTAAAATATGTGACAAATTCTAAAAAATTTAAGAAAACGAGATTAAATAAAACATCCAAGAACAAAATAATGTTTTAGGAAATTTAAGGATGTGGGGTTGAGAATCAACTGAAATTTTCGCTTGCTGGTAGGGAGGAAGTGAGTTTAGTTTTATGAAGCTTTTGACATTCCATCCCTACCAAAGCAGGTGACATCAGTGATCGGTTTTACACATTGTACCCTTTTGGAATTGAACATGTTATTCAGGGTAAGAACCTCAACCACAGAGCTACCCGACCACCCTTTCATATTGTAGGGGCGGTGGGTAGCCCAGTGGTTTTAGTGTTTGCTCGTCGCGCCGAAGACCCGGGTTCGATTCCCCACATGGGTACAATGTGTGAAGCCCATTTCTGGTGTCCCCCCGGTGATATTGCTGGAATATTGCTGTGGTGTAAAACTATACTCACTCACTCATCGCTTGTTGAGTGGTGGGATAGCCCAGTGGTTAAAGTGTTCACTTGTCACACCTAAGACCCGGGTTCGATTCCCCACATGGGTACAATGTGTGAAGCCCATTTCTGGTGCCCCTGTCATGATATTGCTGGAATATTGCTGTGGTGTAAAACTATACTCACTCACTCATCGCTTGTTGAGTGGTGGGATAGCCCAGTGGTTAAAGTGTTCACTTGTCACACCTAAGACCCGGGTTCGATTCCCCACATGGGTACAATGTGTGAAGCCCATTTCTGGTGCCCCCTGCTGTGATAGGGATGGAATAAGGCTAGAAGTGGCGTAAACCAAACTCACTCACTCTGTTGTATTGTCAGCTGGTCTGTATCAACATATTAACACTGAATCAACAGAGCTTGATAAAGAAAGTCAAATTCAGTCTAGCATTAAGAGCAGAATTGATAAGATAATTTGAAACTGGATGTGAAAAATTGATATTCGCTCTGGGTTCTTTAGTACAGTATTGTGTATCAGCTGTTGGGTTGTCAATATCATTATGTCAAATACCAAGAATACTGAGTCAGCTGATCTAGTAGGGAATAACATTCACAGCGTCACTGTCACGATTATTTGGAATTAAATACATGTCTTGTGTGATGGTATGACTCGTAATGGCACAGCTGGTGTGAGATACCTGTAGCAGGGATGCTGCTTTGTTTCATGCTTGGATCGTCCTTGATGCAGATTGTAATGTCAGATGCAGTCTAATGTACATGTATAATGTTACATTATGGTGTAAAATATATAAATCATGCTTATGTTATGATGAGTCAAAGTGTTCTTTGGTGATTGGTTTTGAAAAAATTTGTACCAGCAGGTAGACAGCATATGGTGTTTATTGTTTGTTTGTTTGTTGTTTAACACCGGTCTGTTAATAAACGAGTCTGGACCAGACAATCCAGTGATTGATTTCAGGAGCATCGATCCATGCAATTGGGATCCTGTTAGTCGCCTCTTACGACAAGCATAGTCGCCATTTACTGCAAGCATGGGTTGCTGAAGACCTTTTCTACCTCGGATCTTCGCGGGTTGCATTATGTGTAACCTACTAGTTTAATTTCTTATAGTTGTGTCCTTAACAGTTTTGAACATTATGTAATATTGTTATGATTCTGATTTTGGTAAGCACTAGAGCTTCTGTTCTCTGTGCAAATTTCGACCTTTGGGCACACCAGAAACCTGTGAGTCCAAGTTCGTCCTGATTTATGTTTCTAGGTTTGTCAGCACCACGCCCACGCTCTTGGGTTTCACCAAAGTGGTAAATGTGGTTTGTCTATAGTCAAGATTAGCTATGTGACATGTCAGTCAGATGCAAAGTGTTCCTATTTATAACTGTTATCTCATAGTGACTATTTCACCTGTTTGTAACACGGCCATAACAACTGACTCAAGCTCTGATAGTGTGTGAGGCTTACATCTAGGGCAGTGAAAAGAAGGTAAGGTGAATATATAGATTAAGTGATTATTGGTGGTCAGTCATGTGTGACGTTGTGTGACCTCACACCCTGTAGAGGTGAAGGTGTGTTTGTATTTGTGTTCTATCATGTGCGACCGTGGTGACCTCTGAGTTCACTCTGTAGAGGCGCAGGTGTGTTTGTATTTGTGTTCTATCATGTGCGACCTTGGTGACCTCACACCCTGTAGAGGCGCAGGTGTGTTTGTATTTGTGTTCTATCATGTGCGACCTTGGTGACCTCTGAGTTCACTCTGTAGAGGCACAGGTGTGTTTGTAATTGTGGTCTATCATGTGCGACCGTGGTGACCTCACACCCTGTAGAGGCCAGGTGTGTTTGTATTTGTGTTCTATCATGTGCGACCGTGGTGACCTCACACCCTGTAGAGGCCAGGTGTGTTTGTAATTGTGGTCTATCATGTGCGACCGTGGTGACCTCACACCCTGTAGAGGCGCAGGTGTGTTTGTAATTGTGGTCTATCATATGAGACCGTGGTGACCTCACACCCTGTAGAGGCGCAGGTGTGTTTGTAATTGTGGTCTATCATGTGCGACCGTGGTGACCTCACACCCTGTAGAGGCGCAGGTGTGTTTGTATTTGTGTTCTATCATGTGCGACCGTGGTGACCTCACACCCTGTAGAGGCGCAGGTGTGTTTGTATTTGTGTTCTATCATGTGCGACCTTGGTGACCTCTGAGTTCACTCTGTAGAGGCACAGGTGTGTTTGTAATTGTGGTCTATCATGTGCGACCGTGGTGACCTCACACCCTGTAGAGGCCAGGTGTGTTTGTATTTGTGTTCTATCATGTGCGACCGTGGTGACCTCACACCCTGTAGAGGCGCAGGTGTGTTTGTAATTGTGGTCTATCATGTGCGACCGTGGTGACCTCACACCCTGTAGAGGCGCAGGTGTGTTTGTATTTGTGTTCTATCATGTGCGACCGTGGTGACCTCACACCCTGTAGAGGCGCAGGTGTGTTTGTATTTGTGTTCTATCATGTGCGACCTTGGTGACCTCTGAGTTCACTCTGTAGAGGCACAGGTGTGTTTGTAATTGTGGTCTATCATGTGCGACCGTGGTGACCTCACACCCTGTAGAGGCCAGGTGTGTTTGTAATTGTGGTCTATCATGTGCGACCGTGGTGACCTCACACCCTGTAGAGGCGCAGGTGTGTTTGTAATTGTGGTCTATCATATGAGACCGTGGTGACCTCACACCCTGTAGAGGCGCAGGTGTGTTTGTAATTGTGGTCTATCATGTGCGACCGTGGTGACCTCACACCCTGTAGAGGCGCAGGTGTGTTTGTATTTGTGTTCTATCATGTGCGACCGTGGTGACCTCACACCCTGTAGAGGCCAGGTGTGTTTGTATTTGTGGTCTATCATGTGCGACCGTGGTGACCTCACACCCTGTAGAGGCGCAGGTGTGTTTGTAATTGTGGTCGCTCATGTGCGACCGTGGTGACCTCACACCCTGTAGAGGCGCAGGTGTGTTTGTATTTGTGTTCTATCATGTGCGACCGTGGTGACCTCTGAGTTCACTCTGTAGAGGCGCAGGTGTGTTTGTATTTGTGTTCTATCATGTGCGACCGTGGTGACCTCACACCCTGTAGAGGCGCAGGTGTGTTTGTAATTGTGGTCTATCATGTGCGACCGTGGTGACCTCACACCCTGTAGAGGCCAGGTGTGTTTGTATTTGTGTTCTATCATGTGCGACCGTGGTGACCTCACACCCTGTAGAGGCGCAGGTGTGTTTGTATTTGTGTTCTATCATGTGCGACCGTGGTGACCTCACACCCTGTAGAGGCGCAGGTGTGTTTGTATTTGTGTTCTATCATGTGAGACCGTGGTGACCTCACACCCTGTAGAGGCGCAGGTGTGTTTGTAATTGTGTTCTATCATGTGAGACCGTGGTGACCTCACACCCTGTAGAGGCGCAGGTGTGTTTGTATTTGTGTTCTATCATGTGCGACCATGGTGACCTCACACACTGTAGAGGCCAGGTCTGTTTGTATTTGTGTTCTATCATGTGCGACCATGGTGACCTCACACCCTGTAGAGGCGCAGGTGTGTTTGTATTTGTGTTCTATCATGTGCGACCATGGTGACCCTTTAGAAGCGCAGGTGTGTTTGTATTTGTGTTCTATCATGTGCGACCATGGTGACCTCACACACTTTAGAAGCGCAGGTGTGTTTGTATTTGTGTTCTATCATGTGCGATCGTGGTGACCTCACACTCTGTAGAGTCCAGGTGTGTTTGTATTTGTGGTCTTTCATGTGCGACCATGGTGACCTCACACTCTGTAGAGGCGCAGGTGTGTTTGTATTTGTGTTCTATCATGTGCGACCATGGTGACCTCACACCCTGTAGAGGTGAAGGTGTGTTTATATTTGTGACAAACCCATTCAGCTGATGAAATGCCTTTTTTCCACTCGTGCCACATGCAGGGGAACATGTATAACAAGCGTGAAATACTCCTATCATATATGACTTGCGGTTGTGAGCACGGCAAGAAATATTGTACGGTTTTCAAGATCTGCTCCGGAAATGAGAATAACCACCATTTTCAGTCTAAGTCAAAGTCGTTGCTATGGAAACTCGAAATTTTTTTTTTTAAAAATCGCAAATTATCAAAAGTCACCAGTTTACCATTAGACCTATCTATGTGCCAAGTTTGGTGAAGAAATATTTATGGTTTTCAAGGTCTGCTCCGGAAAGGAGCACTAATGCCATTTTCAGTCTAAGTCAAAGTCATTGCCATGGAAACTCAAAAAAATAATTTAAAAAAAAATCCCAAACTATCAAGAGGCACCAGTTCACTACTTGACCTATCTCTCTGTCAAGTTTGGTTAAGACATCTCTCATTGCTTGTGAGTTCTGCTCCGGAAAACAAAATGTGATGGATGCACACATTCCTATATCCCCCTTCCACTTTGTGGGGGGGGATAATAATCTTGTCACTGGCCATCAGGGCTATCTCCAGTGAATAATGACTGGCCCTTCAGCATTCAGACCAGGGCCAGAACAAAACCCTTTCAGCTGGCCTTCTTAGTTCACATATGGGGGCGGTCGGGTAGCCTAGTGGTTAAAGCGTTCGCTCGTCACGCCGAAGACCCGGGTTTGATTCCCGACATGGGTACAATGTGTGAAGCCCATTTCTGGTGTCCCCCCCCCGTGATATTGCTGGAATATTGCTAAAAGCGGCGTAAAACCATACTCACTCACTCACTCACTTAGTTCACATACACAGAACTCCAGATAAGCA
The DNA here is from genome assembly GCF_023055435.1 of Haliotis rufescens. Taxonomy (NCBI): domain Eukaryota; kingdom Metazoa; phylum Mollusca; class Gastropoda; order Lepetellida; family Haliotidae; genus Haliotis; species Haliotis rufescens. The sequence goes on along the minus strand of NW_025964190.1, from coordinate 1,908,624 downwards.
GCGTATCTGCATAAAATACGCATCAGAAATGCAGAAATATGCAGCAAAATAAAATCCAAGCGTATCAAATACGCAACGAACATTACAGATAAGCTACAAAAATAAAACTTGTGCGTATCATCAAAATGTTGTGAAGTACCCCTGCATATTCAATTAGCAAATCAGTAACTTATTTTGAAATTATAAACGGGCATTTCCGTCAACCTTGCCAAACTCCACGATGACAGTTACATCGTGATCATTTGCCATCACACTTTCTTGTGGAAGTATCGTGGTATTTTTGAGTCCTATAAAGTTCTTGAACCCACACGACACCAGTTTGCAGGGACTAGATGAATAGTGTTTTTAAATATTTAACTTAAATACCCACATGTGTATTAACTAGTGGGTAACAGAAATTTGAATACCCAGATAGAATTACTGATACCCAATGGTTTTAAAATGCATGGGTAAAATACCCACAACACCAAAAGCTTATCTGGAGCTCTGCATACAATTTTAAGTTACCACAACATAAAAAGTACATATTCATAAACATCTGTTACCAATGGGAGGTGATATCAGGTGTAAAAAAATAATAATGATTAACTCTGTTCATGAGGGGTAAAGTTTGACTGGACACAGAGGCCTGTTACTTTGAACCAGAACTAGTCCTTCCTTGTTGTAACTGACCTTGGCCAATGGACCTGAGGCTAAACTGCCCCTGGGTCACCTGTACACACAGGTATAGCTGTAGAGTACATGAGCTGTGATGTGTTGTCAGCTTATGTCACAGCACTGCGTGAGGCGTGACCAGTCAGGTTCAGGTTGGGTCCCTGTGACGGCCTACAGTTGGTGTAGACACCCACAATGTGACTACAGCCCTGTGATGGCCTACAGATGGTGTGTACACCCACAATGTGACTATAGCCTTGCGACGGTCTACAGATGATGTAGACACCCAAAATGTGACTACAGCCTTGTAACGGTCTACAGATGGTGTGACTATAGCCTTGTGACGGTCTCAGATGGTGTAGACACCCACGATGTGACTACAGCCCTGTGACGGTCTACAGATGGTGTGACTATAGCCTTTGCATGGTCTACAGATAGTGTAGACACCCAAATTGTGACTACAGCCTTGCGACCTGGCAGGTGAGTGGCTCTTGAACGTGATCCTCCTGCTGGCTTCATTCAGTTGATATTTGAGCTGAAACAGTTTTGAGAAAATCATTTTCACATTAATTGGTTTTGAAAAACAATTACAGGGAATGTTTTGGTGCATATGGAATGTCAAAACAACTGACATAATGTTACAAAGGCATAAGGGTAGACCTAGCGTTAGAAACTGACAGTTTTTGTCCACTAGTCCTTATAATGATAACACAGCAAAACCTTTAAAATTGGCGTATTTCTACTTGTCCTTAGGATACCTTTACTATTGGGCAGTTTGGCAAGGACTACAGGACAAGTGCCAATTTCTAACACTGTTACCAACAATTACCAAGGGATACTGTTTTAGCTGTAAATGTTTTAAATCCATGTCATATTAGTTTAGAATTTAAGTTTTAATTAAACAGTTTTAAAAGAAACTCAAATACGTGAGACTATGAGAATTATGTTTGGACCTAAGAAGGCTGTAGTTTCATAGTGTGGGCTGGAATAATTGACTGCTCCTTGTCAAGTTTTTTTTGGATCAAACTGATGGTAGATAATTAGAAGTTGCCATGGTTACTGGGTGTTAAAAGTCGAGACCTGACGAGATGTGACAGGCTGGTTAAGGGCCCATCTGTATATTATATATTTTATTTTCTGTGGTCACAAACACGTTGCAATGTGTCTGTGGTATTATAACATTGCTTAACTTTTCTCAAATTTTCCTTTCAGGAAGTAAAATACAACTTAAAGTTTTTAAAGCAGTTTTTACCTACTTTGAGATATGTAGTTTTATTTTGAATTACTTGGAAGTGAGTGTGACAGCTCTCGGTGAGTCATACTACTTAGGGTTTTGTATGATATATTTCATCAGGTTCATCAGTAGTTGGCCGAGGTCAAATACCAAACTATCTGATCGGTTGACCCTGTACAGCGTGATGCATTGTGGGTTTGTGTTGTCGCAAAATTTCCAGAATAATATTATATATGTAGCAGTTTAGTCACAGTGTTATGAACACTTAATACATTATTTATGGAATTAAATATTCACTTATGAACAGGAAGTCAAAAATGTTTTGCAAATGAGAAGATGTGACAGTTGAGTTTTTTGCCTGGAGTTGTAAGGTCACAGTCGTTTAATTCCTGGCTCAGAATCAACTGCAACAACAATAGCGTGTCCTCATCAAAATGGTTAAATGGATGTATGTGTGACGTGGATGTATTGCAGCATGTAGGCTGTGTATGTGGTTTGTGGCATGGAACTATGTATGTCTTGACGTATGCCATTGATACGTACTCTGCATACATTGTGTATGTATATGTATTTTAAATGTTCTATTTTGAGAAGCTGCTTTATTTCTGTACTGATGTGTGACACTTTAGTGAAAGTTTGTGAGTTACGATCATCCTATCACGACTAGCCTAAGTCCATGTTAATGTATGGAGTTACGATCATCCTATCACAAAGACTGGCGTAAGTCCATGTAAATGTATGGGAGTTTCAATTATCTTATTGCTACGACTAGCGTAAGTCCATGTTAAAGTATAGGAGTTACGATCATCCTATCACAAAGACTGGCGTAAGTCCATGTTAATGTATGGGAGTTTCAATTATCATATTGCTACGACTAATGCAAGTCCATGTTAAAGTATAGGAGTTACGATCATCCTATCACGACTAGCCTAAGTCCATGTTAATGTATGGAGTTACGATCATCCTATCACAAAGACTGGCATAAGTCCATGTTAATGTATGGGAGTTTCAATTATCATATTGCTACGACTAGCGTAAGTCCATGTTAAAGTATAGGAGTTACGTTCATCCTATCCCAACGACTAGCGTAAGTCCATGTTAAAGTGTAGGAGCTACGATCATCCTATCCCAACGACTAGCGTAAGTCCATGTTAAAGTATGGGAGTTTTAATTATCTTATCGCTATGACTAATGCAAGTCTATGTTGAAGTATGTGAGCTACAATCGGCATGCCCCTAAAATGACTTTTTGAAACCGGGTCCTGGGGGGATTGTCTAAAATATCATCAGATGTACTCGATCACCTATATCAATGTCAGTTTTTTTCTACTTCCTTTTCTGGGGGTTGTTGCCTGCGTTTCAGATAGATATCTATATACAGGTACACTATTTGAAAAGAATACATTGGGTATTTTCTTAGAACATTGTTATAGTATTGTTTTTTTAATTTTTTGTGCATATTTTGCATGTAAACTACTCAACATTCATTGGGTTAGTTCAGGTTGTTTTTGCGTTTGTATTATAAACCTATCTGAGTCTCAGGCTAGTAAACACTGGTTATTGATCTGAAGATTAGATCAGGACTTTGTTGTCATCTGTCTGTCTTTCCTCACACATATCACAAATGTTTTAGGACGTGACATAAAGTGGTTCCTGGATCTTGGTACACAGTTAGCATGGTTACAAGATACAGAGCCCAGCCCACTAAGGTTGCATTAATAGTGTACACCACAGATACACTTCCTGGTTTATGAGGAAACGCAGACAATCTTGTTTATGAGGTCTGCAAGACTTTGTTAATTTCTTGGTTCATGAATTTGTTTGTGAAATATACTGGCTGGTTGGTTTGGACAGAAATGTCATATGAAAAGACATGTCAGTTTATTTATTTTGTTTGCATTTCTTTTTGGGACTCTTACCAACATTAAATGCACAGGTGAGCCTAAAATGTGTTAGAAAGGCTGAATCTTGAGATAATATAGTTTTGTTATCTTTGTATCTGTACAGGGACACGAAAACTAAAATTCACAACTTTAATTCCACTGGCAATAACTGGTTTTACTTTTCTACTTTTTATATGGAAGATGAGAATAAGCTGGAATTTCCAAGCTTGATCATAGCACTATTCAGGTTATGTTCCTTCTTTTTGTCCCTCCTATTGACCAATCAGGTTTCACCTCTCATATCACTTGCATTTGCTTCAAACAAAATGGCGACGCCTGGTCAAGTCGATCTGATCGATAATCAAGATCTATATTGTAATTAAACGGGTCTAATACCTTGCGAAGTGCATCTTACAACAGGCATAGTTGCCTTTTACGGCAAGCATGGGTTGCTAATTTATGAAAGTATTTTTATTATCAATGTGTGTTTTCATCAGAATTCATGGAGATAAATGGATTATAAATGGAAACATTTATTCTTCACACAAAAATGTTGAGTGTTTATGTGACTTGGTTTTTGACATTATGGCAAGGAATGCTGTGTTAAATACCTCGGAATGTAGGAGTAGAAGACAATTCCCCAAACAATGATTTATACCAATTCACTCGCCGCAGGCACACATACAGACAAATCCAAATAGAGAAAATTCTTGACTACATATCTGTATGACCAAAATTAGCAATAAGTCCAGTAAAAAAATGCTAAATTCAGCACCAGTGGCATGCTCATTGCACATTAAGAAAACGGTCAATCATCGGTCATAACACTTTAAACAGGTACATCTTCAGTTGTGACTTCAGTTGACAAAGAGTTGGGCTAGTTCTCAATTCTTGAGTTCGCCTTAGACCCAGGTTCGATTCCCGACTTGGGTACAATGTGTGAAGCCCATTTCTGGTGTCCCCCGCGGTGATATTGCTGGAATATTGCTAAAAGCGGCGTAAAACCGTACTCACTGACACTGACACTGACACTGACACTGTCAATTCGCCTTGACCCAACTAAGTGCAGTGGGGTAGCCCAGTGGTTAAGTGTTTGCTTGTCACGCCTAAGTCCCTGGTTCGTTCCCCACATGGATACAATGTGCGAAGCCCTTTTCTGGTGTTCCCCACCATGATCTTATTGGATATTACTTTAAGCGGCTTAAAACTACTCACTAACTCCACTCACAAACCCTACCGACACTTTGATCTGGTGATTCTGACATTTGTTTTGTCTCTGCATCAATGAGTCATCAAGTAAACTCATCAAAACGGAACATTAAAATATATGATAATATTAGTTTTTTTACATTCATCCTGACCTGATTGGCTTGCCTGTCGCAGTATTTGTCGCTATTAATTAGTTCATCTCATATCTATCTGATGAGTCACAAAGTGTTTAGCATACGTAATGAACAATGTGTCATTAGGGAAAGTGGGTCATATTTTGACTTATATCAGACAAAGCAGTGACAATCTGGGGATATACACACAGTTTCTTGCTACTGGGAGACAATCTATGGGGCTATACACACAGTGTCTTGCTACTGGGAGACAATCTATGGGGATATACACACAGTGTCTTGCTACTGGGAGACAATCTATGGGGATATACACACAGTGTCTTGCTACGTGGAGACAATCTATGGGGATATACACACAGTGTCTTGCTCCAGGGAGACAATCTATGGGGACATACACACAGTGTCTTGCTAATGGGAGACAATCTATGGGGCTATACAACACAGTGTCTTGCTACTGGGAGACAATCTATGGGGATATACACACAGTGTCTTGCTAATTGGAGACAATCTATGGGGATATACACACAGTGTCTTGCTACGTGGAGACAATCTATGGGGATATACACACAGTGTCTTGCTACTGGGAGACAATCTATGGGGATATACACACAGTGTCTTGCTAATGGCAGACAATCTATGGGGATATACACACAGTGTCTTGCTACTGGGAGACAATCTATGGGGATATACACACAGTGTCTTGCTACTGGGAGACAATCTATGGGGATATACACACAGTGTCTTGCTACGTGGAGACAATCTATGGGGATATACACACAGTGTCTTGCTCCAGGGAGACAATCTATGGGGACATACACACAGTGTCTTGCTAATGGGAGACAATCTATGGGGCTATACAACACAGTGTCTTGCTACTGGGAGACAATCTATGGGGATATACACACAGTGTCTTGCTAATTGGAGACAATCTATGGGGATATACACACAGTGTCTTGCTACGTGGAGACAATCTATGGGGATATACACACAGTGTCTTGCTACTGGGAGACAATCTATGGGGATATACACACAGTGTCTTGCTAATGGCAGACAATCTATGGGGATATACACACAGTGTCTTGCTACTGGGAGACAATCTATGGGGATATACAACACAGTGTCTTGCTAATGGGAGACAATCTATGGGGATATACACACAGTGTCTTGCTACGTGGAGACAATCTATGGGGATATACACACAGTGTCTTGCTACGTGGAGACAATCTATGGGGATATACACACAGTGTCTTGCTACTGGGAGACAATCTATGGGGATATACACACAGTGTCTTGCTACTGGGAGACAATCTATGGGGATATACACACAGTGTCTTGCTACGTGGAGACAATCTATGGGGATATACACACAGTGTCTTGCTATTGGGAGACAATCTATGGAGATATACAACACAGTGTCTTGCTACTGGGAGACAATCTATGGGGATATACACACAGTGTCTTGCTACTGGGAGACAATCTATGGGGATATACAACACAATGTCTTGCTACTGGGAGACAATCTATGGGGCTATACAACACAGTGTCTTGCTACTGGGAGACAATCTATTGGGATATAATCACAGTGTCTTGCTACTGGGAGACAATCTATGGGGCTATACAACACAGTGTCTTGCTACTGGGAGACAATCTATGGGGATATAATCACAGTGTCTTGCTACTGGGAGACAATCTATGGGGATATAATCACAGTGTCTTGCTACTGGGAGACAATCTATGGGGATATAATCACAGTGTCTTGCTACTGGGAGACAATCTATGGGGATATACACACAGTGTCTTGCTACTGGGAGACAATCTATGGGGATATAATCACAGTGTCTTGCTACTGGGAGACAATCTATGGGGATATAATCACAGTGTCTTGCTACTGGGAGACAATCTATTGGGATATACACACAGTGTCTTGCTACTGGGAGACAATCTATGGGGATATAATCACAGTGTCTTGCTACTGGGAGACAATCTATGGGGATATAATCACAGTGTCTTGCTACTGGGAGACAATCTATGGGGATATAATCACAGTGTCTTGCTACTGGGAGACAATCTATGGGGATATAATCACAGTGTCTTGCTACTGGGAGACAATCTATGGGGATATACACACAGTGTCTTGCTACTGGGAGACAATCTATGGGGATATACACACAGTGTCTTGCTACTGGGAGACAATCTATGGGGATATACACACAGTGTCTTGCTACTGGGAGACAATCTATGGGGATATACAACACAGTGTCTTGCTACTGGGAGACAATCTATGGGGATATACACACAGTGTCTTGCTACTGGGAGACAATCTATGGGGATATACAACACAGTGTCTTGCTACTGGGAGACAATCTATGGGGATATACACACAGTGTCTTGCTACTGGGAGACAATCTATGGAGATATACAACACAGTGTCTTGCTACTGGGAGACAATCTATGGTTATATACACACAGTGTCTTGCTACTGGGAGACAATCTATGGGGATATACACACAGTGTCTTGCTACTGGGAGACAATCTATGGAGATATACAACACAGTGTCTTGCTACTGGGAGACAATCTATGGGGATTATACACACAGTGTCTTGCTACTGGGAGACAATCTATGGGGAAATACACACAGTGTCTTGCTACTGGGAGACAATCTATGGGGCTATACACACAGTGTCTTGCTACTGGGAGACAATCTATGGGGATATACAACACAGTGTCTTGCTACTGGGAGACAATCTATGGAGATATAATCACAGTGTCTTGCTACTGGGAGACTATCTATGGACTATACACACAGTGTCTTGCTACTGGGAGACAATCTATGGGGATATACAACACAGTGTCTTGCTACTTGGAGACAATCTATGGGGATATACACACAGTGTCTTGCTACTGGGAGACTCTATGGGGATATACACACAGTGTCTTGCTACTGGGAGACAATCTATGGGGCTATACAACACAGTGTCTTGCTACTTGGAGACAATCTATGGAGATATACACACAGTGTCTTGCTACTGGGAGACTATCTGTGGAGATATACACACAGTGTCTTGCTACTGGGAGACAATCTATGGACTATACACACAGTGTCTTGCTACTGGGAGACAATCTATGGGGATATACAACACAGTGTCTTGCTACTGGGAGACTATCTATGGGGATATACACACAGTGTCTTGCTACTGGGTGACAATCTATGGGGCTATACAACACAGTGTCTTGCTACTGGGAGACAATCTATTGGGATATACACACAGTGTCTTGTTACTGGGAGACAATCTATGGTTATATACACACAGTGTCTTGCTACTGGGAGACAATCTATTGGGATATACACACAGTGTCTTGCTACTTGGAGACAATCTATGGAGATATACACACAGTGTCTTGCTACTGGGAGACTATCTGTGGAGATATACACACAGTGTCTTGCTACTGGGAGACAATCTATGGACTATACACACAGTGTCTTGCTACTGGGAGACAATCTATGGGGCTATACAACACAGTGTCTTGCTACTGGGAGACTATCTATGGGGATATACACACAGTGTCTTGCTACTGGGAGACAATCTATTGGGATATACACACAGTGTCTTGTTACTGGGAGACAATCTATGGTTATATACACACAGTGTCTTGCTACTGGGAGACAATCTATTGGGATATACACACAGTGTCTTGCTACTGGGAGACAATCTATGGGGATATACAACAATATGATGCCATAGGTCATTCAGCATAATCGCTGAATATGTCTGATGCATTCATCACACTGCCAGAGACCTTTGCCAAACTTGGTGAACACCGACAAGTGGTTAACATAACAATTGACCGAGTTCACAGAAGGCTCGGATTGAAGGCCTATGATGGACAATGTGTTCAAATGTGACTCGTATCCTTATTCTATTTACTATTGATAACTAGAAGTTTGTTATGATTATGATGATATTGCTTCACCATGTTTCCAGGCTTTGTAATTTTCTATGTAGATACAAAACATACTTGTCAAGATATACCAGGGAAACTTCTTCCTGTTTCAACACGTATTTGTGTAAAACCAAAACCAAAAAAAACCACTTCCGATTTTCTTTCCTTTTCAAACTGCTATTTATGTCTCTCATTTAGAAGTATTGAGATATCTTGCTAATCAGTTGTGTAAGAGAACACAGATATGGATGGGCAGAACTTATATTATACATTTTGAATTGACATTTCTTCAGCAACCCATGCAACTATGATTGTCGTAAGAGGCGACTAACGGGATTGGATGGTCAAGCTCGCTGACTTGGTTGATGCATGTCATCGTATATCAATTGCGTGGATTGATGCTCATGATATTAATCACTGGATTGTCTGGTCCAGACTCGATTATTTACAGACCGCCGTCATAAAGCTGGAATATTGTTAAGTTCGGTGTTCAACAACCAACCAACCAACCAACATTTTGAATTGATTTATATTTTTGTAAAATATTAATCTTCAAAGAAAAAGATGCATTTTTGGCTGACTTAAGAATTCATTGATATTTAATAGCATGATGACACTAATGCATTCATTGAGAGTACAAACAGTGTCCAAAATAACTGCCTGCCTGCCTTCCTGTGGCTGGTAACTTTTCAGTCGGGCTGCTTGAAATTGTCCTCCACCTGCCCATTTGTCTGGCAGTGATTTTAAAACTACTTCTGTATTCAGTTTTATTATAACACCTCATAGATTCTCAAGTACTTGCTAGGGGTGGTCGGGTAGCCTAGTGGTTAAAGCGGTGGCTCGTCACGCTGAAGACCCGGGTTCGATTCCCAGCATAGGTACAATGTGTGAAGCCCATTTCTGGTGTCCCCCGCCATGATATTGCTGGAATATTGCTAAAAGCGCCGTAAAACCATACTCACTCACTCACTCAAGTACTTGCTTGCAATATTTCCATCGAATCAAGATGCAATTTGTCCCTTATTTTTTGTGTTTTTTCAATATTTAAAATGTCTGAATGTGGGCAGGTAACTGTGAAGATGGGGAGGCAACACTTATGGGTCACCTGCCTGACTGTCCTGTTGTCTTGTAACAAACATGTTGGGGGTGGGTTGGAGGATGGAGGGGTGGACAGGTGTGTCAGTTGAGTGAGTGAGTGATTGAGTATGGTTTTACGCCGCTTTTAGCAATATTCCAGCAATATCACGGCGGGGGACACCAGAAATGGGCTTCACACATTGTACCCATGTCGGGAATCGAACCCGGGTCTTCAGCGTGGCGAGCGAACGCTTTAACCACTAGGCTACCCGGCCGCCCCTGTGTCAGTTGATGAGGAGACAGGTGTAGGATATTGGGTTGTTCAATTCATGCGGCCCCAGACCAGTATTGAATGGGAAGATTACCCAATACTTCTGATATGAAGTCTTAAATCGCTCTATTAGTGCTTTAACAAATACAGTAGACATCATCTATATGAGATCATGCAGTGCTGTTGTCACTGGGGAAGTCGGCTAGACAGGACCTTCTTCTTTGTGTCAAATATCGGGAAATTAATAGCGAAAAACTTGAATGGCGAGAACATAATAGACTCAGACAGAAAACATTGATTCAATATGTAGGCCACAGGGAAAAGTGCACAAGTTCTTGTTCATGGTTTAGAAAATATTTACAAAACTATACGATAGCAAAACCAGACCCATTTAATATGGAAACCCACTTTCCAGTTGGTTCGTGTAGGAAATGTCTTACGTGTGTAATTACACAGGGTTTACTCTGTTATTGTTTCAGTCTGTGCCCAAGCTTTCTAGTCTACTGGACTGAACTTGTCACTTGAGGTCCTTTTTTCGTAGAGTTGTGTCAATATCTGGACTTTAATTAGCAACGGTTACGACACCATAAGGAATTTTACAAGCCTCTGGCTTTGAACTAGTGGCTAAAGTCACAGACTTGTTCATTTTGACAATTTCACTGGGAATGGCACAGGGTTTGCAGGGTTTGATTTAGCAACAAATTTGTATGTAGCCAGCAGGGCTTGCACTTTTAAGAGTTACTGGCCAAGCTTGGCGTAAAAGGCGACTATGCTTGTCGTAAAAGGCGACTAACGGGTTCGGGTGGTCAGGCTCACTGACTTGGTTGACGCATGTCATCGTATTCCAATTGTGATTGATGCTCATGATGTCAATCACTGGATTGTCTGGTCCAGACTCTATTATTTACAGACTGACGTCATATAGTTGTAATATTGCTGAGTGCGGCGTAAACAACAAACAAACAAACAAACAAAACGTAAGTAACACTTGATGTGAGGACAAGTTGAGTTGATCTCATGGCTTCTTCAACCCTGACATTGCTATTGTTGTGTTATTTACTATAGTTGTGTTATTTACAATGGTTGTGTTATTTACTATAGTTGTGTTATTTACTATAGTTGTGTTATTTACAATGATTGTGATATTTACTATAGTTGTGTTATTTACTATTGTGTTATTTAGTATAGTTGTGTTATTTACTATAGTTGTGTTATTTACAATGATTGTGATATTTACTATAGTTGTGTTATTTACTATTGTGTTATTTACTATGGTTGTGTTATTTACTATGATTGTGTTATTTAACAGTATGTGTCAGTTTGACATTGTGTTACAGTGTTAAGACAGATAGTACTCTCCCCTTCACGTCTTTTATTGTTTCCTGATCCGAGCTATTCCTTCCATGCGGCTCTCGTGACAGACATATATAAATAGAAGTGAGTGACTTCCTGCCTGTTCGACACGCCTGACCCACGTGCTGGTGTTATTGTCCCATTACGCAGCCACACACAGATCAATACTGCTGGTCTATATAGCATTGTATTCACCACCAGACTTAACACGCATATCAACACAAAGTCAGTGGAAGTAGACATCATATGTCTTTAACTGTAGCACTTTACTCTCATATGAGGTAGGTCAAGACATGCTTTTCTTATTTGAATTTTTACATATTTTATTATATTTGTGGTGTTTGGATATTTATGCATTAAAGGCAGAGGATTTCAGCCTATTCTTCAGTTTACTGGCTGTTTTGTTTTGTTGTGTCAAGCATCAGTTTGATCTTTTTTTTAAAATTCAATATTTTTCATGCATCCATTGTTCATAGAATTGTTTCCAAATGATAGAACTCTAAGGTGGGTATGTAATCTCCAGCCAGTGTTTAACTGTGATAGACATGTAGTTCCATCCTGTCTGAGGATCTTGGAGGTTTTTCTGTTGTATTTCCAGGGACCTCCATTATATGTGACGTAACTTTAAGATTGAAATAACTACAGTCTCTAACTTTGATTCTAAATTTCGAGCACTATGTACCAGGAATGGTATGGTAATGTCTGTATGTTAACATCAGTAGAGATGCAGCAATCGTTCGTCTGTGTACTTGTTATACAGTCAGTGGTTCCTGTAAGAACCTGATCCTGTGTAAAGGGAGACAAGGATATTAGTCAAATTACCTTGATATTGTATTTACTTGGATTGTTTTTCTTAAAATGTCAAGTAGGTTGGAAAAATAGGTTTTAAGGAAAGTTTTGACAGGTTTTAGTAAAGGTATTTTAAAGATTTTTCTTTTATTTATAGCAACAGAAAATGAGTTCTTTATGACATCTCACTTTTTCTGGTTTGTGGAGTAAAAAACTTTTTTTTTTCAGTTTGTTTTTTGAGTGTCCGGATTCATAAACCATTTTTTAAAAAGTCTGACCTTAGAAATAGGTAATTGCCATGGTTTTCTGACATTAGAGCCAATCAGGGATTTGAAACTGGGTTGTGGGGTTGGTGAATCAACAGGTAAATCAGAAGTAAAAAAAAATTACTTAGAAAAAAATGTTTTTAAAGAAGCTATTTCTTGTTGAAAATATGCTAAAACTAACCTCAAATCCACTCTTGACAAGATTAATATTTTCTAAAGTTGCCTCCTCTACTTTGCCTATTGATGAGGAGCAGTTGATTAAACATGGTGAAGGTGAAATAAGAAATTTGAAGATAAAACCAATCACATATGAATTTAGAAAGATGCAGATTCCAGTCTTAGTGTCTGTAGAATAATATAATAAAATGTGTTATATTTTGATCGCTGTGACTGTTTGATTGGCATTCTAGAAGTTGGTGAGTAATTAAGAAAACTTGTTACTTTATGGATAACTGCTTCTGATTTATTGCCAAAAGCAACGTTTTGATGTAGATTCTTACATCAATATCAAGCTGGAGTGCACTCAACCAGATATTGTTATCCATAGAGTTGTACGTTTTCTTGAATGTCATCGTCCCTGTGATTATGAGTCAGGGCAAAGGGCAGGGGAAGTCCGGCTGTGTGACTGGACACAAATTGTCACACATGGCCTCTCACCTATACGTGTTACCATGAAACTTACATTCCATTCCAGCACCAATGCTTTAAAACATGTGCTTATGTCATGTGGTCAGGCCAACTGGGTCAGGCCAACTGGGTCACGCTTCCGTCACCAGTCACACTGACAAGAGACATGACCTTTGTGTACACCGAGTGACATGCGGGTCAAGTGGTTGTGTCATGAATTGTAATTGGGACAGTTTCTCCCTTCTCTGCTGTCAGCTCGACCCTGCTGACTTCAAGCAATATTTGTACATGACACTGATGGGACCTGTGAAGATCCGGGGTAGAATAGGTCTTCAGCAACCCATGCTTGCCGTAAAAGGCGACTATGCTTGTCGGTAGTGGCGACTAACGGGATCGGGTGGTCAGACTCGCTGACTTGGTTGATGCATGTCATTGATCCCAATTGTGTGGCTCGATGCTCATGATGTCAATCACTGGATTATCTGGTCCAGACTCGGTTATTTACAGACATATAGCTGGAATATTGCTCAGTGTGGCATAAAACAACAAACAAACAAACAAACATCCACATGCAAGTTGTTTTCCACAAATTTTGATCTGCATCCTAATATTTCACAGTTCAGCTCAACTGAATATCCTTTATGCACTGGGTTTAATACTCGTCTAGAGCAAGTCACTGTGTATTTGTCAATGATGAACTGATCTGTCAAAATTAGGATTATCGTTTCAAATTTCCTCACGACATTAAAGTCGTTATCAGATACTTCCCAAGTCAAGTGGTCCGGTAGTATTGTCTCCTTCTTGCTGGTGTCATGTTTTGTCACACTGTTTCAGAATATCTCCGATGTCTTTAGTTGTTTTAATAATTAACTGTATTGTGTTGTACACTACCATTGACAAATAATTTGAGACCCTTTAGAATAGGCCCCTAGCTTGTAAGAGGTGTTTATGGTCAGTCTGAGATTGATTGACCACGTGTCATCATACCCTGAAGGGTACAATTGTGTTCATGATATCCACCACTGGTTTGCCTGGCCCAGATTTGATTATTCACAGGCCTCCCTGATGTAGAGAATCTCACCTGAGTGTCTTTGGACATCTAATATGACATCAAGAGTCGACAAATGTTAAAAGTCTGAGGTTTGCGGAGTGTTGATATTTTGAATTGCTGTGTGGCCTCACTATGACATACTAGCATGGGTCGATTTAACTGCTGGTCTATTGGCCCATGGCCAGTTATAATTATGAAAGGCTTTCTCAAATGTAAAGTAAATAGCTCGGCTGGCTGGTCAAATTTCATCCCTTCCATGTTTGTTAAATTTTTCAAATTTGACACTGCTCATGTATCGTGTAATTTCAGTGAGAAAGTATTTAGTGGGGATGACGTCGTGTGAATGGTTAACTCAACGATCATTTCGGTAGAATGACAAGAAAATCTTTATTTGCTCATAAATTGCCACGAAATGAGGCAAATGGAAGCCAACATTCAATCTCCGAGTGCAGGATAAGACGTTTTAGTTCCAGAGCTCCAGATAAGCAGCGTATCTGCATGAAATACGCATCAGAAATGCAGAAATACGCAGTAAAATAAAATCCAAGCGTATCAAATACGCAACGAACATTACAGATACGCTACAAAAATAAAACTTGTGCGTATCATCAAAATATTGTGAAGTAACCCTGCGTATTCGATTAGCAAATCCACAACTTATTTTGAAATTATAAACGGGCATTCCGTCAACCTGGCCAAACTCCACGATGACAGTTGCATCATGTTCATTTGCCATCACACTTTCTTGTGGAAGTATCGTGGTATTTTTGAGTCCTAAAAGCTCTCGAACCCACACGACACCAGTTTGTAGGGACTAGATGAATAGTGTTTTTAAATATTTAACTCTAAATACCCACATGTGTAAAATCTAGTGGGTAACAGAAATTTGAATACCCAGATAGAATTACTGATACCCAATGATTTTAAAATGCATGGGTAAAATACCAACAACACCAAAAGCTTATCCGGAGTCTGAGTTCTAAAATTTAGTTGTAGGCCAGTTAGTTTGGACAAGGGCCACTAACTTTTGAAAGGAGCAAGCCCTGCAGGCTACATAGGAATTTGTTCTTACATCTACCCCTGACAAATAATGGTGATGCACTGATACTTGGTAAATGATAAAGATGTTATCTGTGTGGGTTGTAAAACTCTGCCCAAACTTCAGGTTACACAGTTCGCAGAGTCTGCTGAGTGTTGATTGGTCAGAATACTTAGAGAAGTGTGTCTGTCAGACGATGGAGAAAATGAACATGAAATCTGTTGAAGAACCATAAAATCTTCCCAATTTCTGTCAGTGTTTTGTGAATAGGTTAATTTCCTTTCTCCAACTCACTGATTGACTGAAGTGCCTTAAAATCTCCATGGCATGACATATGTCTACAGCAGCACTTTTGAAATAACTTAGGCGTTTTGTGGGCCACAGCAAATGTTGCCCCAAGTTTTACAGATGAGCTTATGTGAAATTGTTTTGCAAAAACTTAAATTAGACAGAACGCCTACTTACCAAGTTTCATATGAACTGCAATCCAACATCTCTTTCTTGAAAAAGTAAGTTCTGTGTTTCTAAACACGTCACTATTGTTCAGTGATCCGTCGTATTGTTTTCACAGCTGTTTTGCCTTTTTTGCCCATTGGAATATGTTTTGGCAGATACTCAAGATTGCTTATTCTCTGTTATTGACTTATATTCTGTATGGGGCGGTCGGGTAGCCTAGTGGTTAAAGCGTTCCCTCGTCATGCCGAACACCCGGGTACGAATCCTGACATGGGTATGATGTGTGAGGCCCATTTCTGGTGTCCCACGCCGTGTTATTGCTGGAATATTGCTAAAAGCGGCGTCAACCATACTCACTCACAATATTCAGTACAGTAAATTGATTTAAGATGTTATCAGTTTAATACCGGTATGTTGATTGGTTGAGTTTATTTTCAGACAATTTTTTGTTTCCTACAGCTTGATATCAGCTGAGCATAAAGTTCATCGGAGCTGGAACAGCAAGTTTGTCACTTCAATCAACAGTCTTATGTACAATTCTGTTGTAGTTTACGAGTTGGGAGTGTGTGTGTTAGCTAACGTTTAGTGTTTGTGTTTCAGCCGATGCCTTCCTGTGTTCCCCTGCCTACTTCCAGGCCACCATCATCTGCCTCAAGGCTGTGGAGCTCAATAAGGTGGCACTCCTTGCTGAAATAGAGCCCAGTCTGGTGAGTGGTCATCCCCGGTGTCCTTCAGTGTTTTCATTCAGGACTCTTTTAGCCGTGTGTGTCAACACTTCACGGCTAAGCTATCCCACCCCTACTCCTGTGTTATTGACTGTTGGTTAAGTTGTTCAAGCACAAGGCAGTGAACCCAGGTTCCTTTCCCCAATGGTAAAGTGCCTTGAATCCATTCTTGGTGTTCCCCCATGGTAAAGTGTCTTGATCCCATTCTTGGTGTTCCCAAATGGTAAAGTGTCTTGAATCCATTCTTGGTGTTCCCCAATGTTAAGGTGCCTTGATCCCATTCTTGGTGTTCCCCAATGTTAAGGTGCCCTGATCCCATTCTTGGTGTTCCCCAATGTTAAGATGCCTTGATCCCATTCTTGGTGTTCCATCGATGGTAAAGTACTTTGAGTCTTTATGTTCCCCATTTGCTTAGTGCCTTGAGCACATTCTTGGATTTCCCCAATGGTAAAGAGCCTTGAACTCCTGAAGTTCCCCAATGTTAAGGTGCCTTGAACCCATTCTTTATGTTCCCCTAAGGTAAAGTCTCTTGAGCCCATTGCGTAGTCCTTTACAGATTTGTTGACGTATTTCCGGAGTTACGTTCTCACGGTAATCTCTTTGTGTTGGGAGAGGGGGGAAACATCAAAACTCATTATGGCGTGTATAATGCAAACCCCCTTCAACACAGTGTTTTTTGGATAAAAATGTGCACTATACGGTAACTAGAAAATAAGATAACTAGACTTGAATCATTTTCGGCTGACTTTCACTTCAGACTTGTGGCAAGTGGCTTATGATTACATCTCCATCCTAATCATTAACCATTGAAGTGAAAGTCTACTGAAAATTACATCTCCATCTTAGAGGCGTTTGGGTAGCCTAGTGGTTAAAGCATTCGCTCGTCATGACGAAGACCCGGGGTTTGATTCCCAACATGGGTACAATGTGTAAAGCCCATTTCTGGTGTCCCCTATTGTGATATTGCTCAAAGTGGCGTAAAACTCACTCACATCACTTACATCTCCATCTCCATCTTAACAAGCAGTGTGGATCTATCATGAATGTCAGTGACAGTCAGAACCTGTGTATGACAGTCGTCAATGTATCCACAAGACACATATTTCTGTTTCAGTTGAGTGCAAGACATCGCACAAGATCTCACGCGCGTAGTGCCTCCTTGCCCATCAACCAGGCTGCTCTCACTGACGAGATGAAGAACAGAGATAGGAACAGCATGCTGGGGCCGGCCTCGCCCTCACCCTTCGCATCCCCTGGGAAGGAGAGTGTTCTGAGCACCTCTGATGAGCACGCTGTGGCCATACACATAGGTAAGTGTCTGTCAGAGTGATTAGAGTGTCTGAATTGAGCACTTCTGATGAACACGCTGTGCCCATACACATAGGTAAGTGTCTGTCAGAGTGATTAGACTGTCTGAATTGAGCACCTCTGATGAGCACGCTGTGGCCATACACATAGGTAAGTGTCTGTCAGAGTGATTAGAGTGTCTGAATTGAGCACCATTGATGAGAACGCTGTGGCCATACACAGGTAAGTGTCTGTCAGAGTGATTAGAGTGTCTGAATTGAGCACCTCCGATGAACATGCTGTGGCCATACACATAGGTAAGTGTCTGTCAGAATGATTAGACTGTCTGAATTGAGCACCTCTGATGAACACGCTGTGCCCATACACATAGGTAAGTGTCTGTCAGAGTGATTAGAGTGTCTGAATTGAGCACCATTGATGAGAACGCTGTGGCCATACACAGGTAAGTGTCTGTCAGAGTGATTAGAGTGTCTGAATTGAGCACCTCCGATGAACATGCTGTGGCCATACACATAGGTAAGTGTCTGTCAGAATGATTAGACTGTCTGAATTGAGCACCTCTGATGAACACGCTGTGCCCATACACATAGGTAAGTGTCTGTCAGAGTGATTAGAGTGTCTGAATTGAGCACCTCCGATGAACACGCTGTGCCCATACACATAGGTAAGTGTCTGTCAGAGTGATTAGAGTGTCTGAATTGAGCACCTCCGATGAACACGCTGTGGCCATACACATAGGTAAGTGTCGGTTAGAGCGATTAGAGTGTCTGAATTAAGTACCTCTTTTGAATGTGTTGTGTCCAAACATATAGGTAATTGTCTTGGTTGGAGTGATTAGACTGCCTGATTTGATTACATGACTATCACTAATCAGTTAATTAATTATTTAGAACAAATATCGAATTAAATCATTATTTTGTTGGGAAAATTTGCATTCAAGGCAGTAATCATGAACCTAATGAGCAAGTTTCCATTTGCTTTTGTCTTCAGATCAGAATGTTGAACTGATTTTTGTTAAAGGGACAATATGTCAATGCATTGTTTGTAAACAATAGCCGATAACCCCTAAGCTTACTCGGTTCTGCTTGCCTTTTTCCACGAGAGAATATTCTGCTCCAGTGACCACACTGCAGGTATAGGCTTATCATGTGACCAGACTTTTCTCTTGTTTCTAACCAAATGCACTTATTCTGAAATAAGAACAGGCAGGCCAATTTCAAGCATTTCGGTGTGCTTTACATATTTTGCATAA
This sequence comes from Haliotis rufescens, assembly GCF_023055435.1. Classification (NCBI taxonomy): domain Eukaryota; kingdom Metazoa; phylum Mollusca; class Gastropoda; order Lepetellida; family Haliotidae; genus Haliotis; species Haliotis rufescens. Next base: position 1,889,354 of record NW_025964190.1, on the reverse strand, counting down.
TTATATGGATTTCCTACTACAAATGCGACATTCGGGTGCATTACACTGTAGCTGTACATATCAAAGTGACCACATATCAGTCTCTCTGTAGGAATTCAGTGACAGCTTGTGAAGGATAAATATGTAAATGGAAATAGAAGTATTAAGTTACACGTTTCACATTTCATGACATATGTTTATCTGAAGTGTATACTTGTCCAAAATGAAACAGATGAAAAACACATGCATGGACTGCATAAGTGGTGACGATTTGACAGAGGTATCAGTCTGGCCGTACAGAATTCTAGGAAGGAGAGTGATTGGTTTAATACGACTATGGCACATTTATGTTGTAATCTTGGCTTTGATAAACACTGGCTTCTAATCTAACCAAGCTGGCAATTGGCATTGTGTGACTCATCCATAAGAAAAACACACAATCCTTCTCTTAAATTTGCCTACAAAAATTGACTGAAGCCTGTTTACTCTGCGCAGCACTTGCATTGTCGGCTTCACTGTACGGAGTTCTATTGTTTGGTTTGAGAATTGAACCGTGCATGAACTAAAGGTGTGATGTCACATTTGGAAATGTTTTCATGCATGATTTGATAACATCAGAACCGTCAACATTCTGTCCCTTTATGCACGTCGTGTTTTATGAACTATTTGCTACGGGAACTGACGTTACAGGGTTTACAGTGCAATCAGGGTGATTATGACTGACTTCTGCTCATTTCAAGGTCACTGTGGGTCATAGAATAGGTCTTCAGCAACCCATGCTTGCCGTAATAGGCGACTATGCTTGGCGTAAGAGGCGACTAAAGGGATCGGGTGGTCAGGCTCACTGACTTGGTTGATGCATGTCATTGTATCCCAATTGTGTGGATCGATGCTCATGATGTCACTCACTGGATTGTCTGGTCCATACTTGATTATTTACAGACCGCCGTCATATAGCTGGAATATTGCTGAGTGCGATGTTAAACAACAAACAAACAAACAAAACATCATACTTGATGGTGTGGATCGGTGCTCATGACATCAATCACTGGTTCAGAGTTCAGGTCGTGTACAGGCCTCCATGTAATAGCTGGAATATTGCTGACTGCAGCATTAAACAACCATCTGTGTTTCTCTAGCTTCGATGGAAGTGGGGCAGCCAGTGTTTTGAACCTTGACTAATAGCCCAGTCAACCATAGTATAGATTTGTATTCCCCCCACACACTGCAAGCTGTCGTGACAGTGAAAAAAGGACTCGAAACCTTTCCACCTGTCTCCTGATTGCTCCAGTCCATATGGATGCTGTTGTAAACATGGTGATATACTGTCTTTAGTTTCAGCGCTAACTAGGGATGTAAATTAATTGTCGGCACGCCCATGCATACTTTCTGTTACCTCACCCACCCAGGGAGTATCGGTAGAGCTCTCTTTTCTAAATGTAATCATCTTGCTGTCTTTTCTCCTCGAGTTTTAGTGAGAATTGTTTGAGGAATTAGTTAGAAAGGAATGTCATGTGTTCAAAAATAAATATTTCAAATTTGAATTTTTTCTTGTGGGCCTTAATGTTTCATGTGTCTGTGCCCAAAACTCTTTGAATCCACTAGCCCAAACATGCCTTTTTTTTAATTACCGTATTCGACGTAATAAGCGCCCTGCTGTAATAAGCGCCCACGGCGATATTTGCTAATATATTGGCCAGTGAACAATCCCAATCAGCACCCCTTCCGATTGATAAATGTACACAAGCTTTATTTATTCGTGTATAACACGCACTCGTGTGTTATATCACCCTTAATTATGGGCAATTAAATTCTTGAAAAATATAATCTGTCGTATGTAAACATTTCAGGCTGTTAGCATAAACCACGAAATTTACGACCTTTCCACTCAAAATAATATTCTAATAAGCGCCCCCTATTTCTAATTTTGAGAGCGCCCTGGGCGCTTATTACGTTGAATACGGTATTATTATTATTATTATTATTATTATTATTATTATTATTATTTTGTAACAAAATATATCTACTCCCTATGACTCCACCTTGGTTAAACGCTGATCATCTGTTAACGCTCACCAATTATTTGTACCCCGAAGGTTGCATTGTAGCGAGGGATCACTGTACCAATCAAGGCATACAAAAGTAGACGATGCTGTAACTTTTGATCATGTGTTTCTCATTATAGAAGGGTACTGATTGTACACTACGGGGATAGAATACATATATACAGGTATTTACAATTAGGACACAACTGTAGACCTGTGATGATCTTTGTTAGAATAGGTCTTCAGCAACCCTTGCTTGCCGTAAAAGGCGACTATGCTTGTCGTTAGAGGCGACCAACGGGATCGGGTGGTCAGGCTCACTGACTTGGTTGATGCATGTCATCATATCCCAATTGTGTGGATCGATGCTCATGATGTAACTCACTGGATTGACTGGTCGAGACTCGAATATTTACAGACCGCCATCATATAGCTGGAATATTGCTGAGTGCGGCGTTAAATTACAAGCGAAACCAAAGACAAGACTGAAATATATTTAGCCTGGGATAATTCTAAGTAAATTTCAAACTGGAAACTGAAATTCTTTATCCTTGTTAGAACTCTCAGATCCTTGTTTCATAGTTTTGTCAGAATTGCACAACAATTTGTGTCAAAAGTACATATCAATGACTAATTTATTACTCAACTGAAAGCTCATTGTGAACCAAATCATGTTCTGTGCCGCCAACACATTTCAGAGAACATACAGTTATATTGCTAGATCATAATAGAGTATTGTGAGACAGATATTCATCAGGAACTATTATTCAGGCTGACCATCTGCCACCACTGGAGAAACATAGGCCGGCAGTAACACTGCTGTGGTAGTTCTTGCATGAAGGAAACTGGTCTCTTGCTGCTGTGAACCGCTGTCCTTGGGTTTGGGTCAGTCGTTTGTTGGAGTTGTGTTCCCCTTGACTCCGAAGGAATAGTGTGCTGGACTGCTGGATGCTGTGGTGAGATGCTGCTGTGAACCGCTGTCCTTGGGTTTGGGTTAGTCGTTTGTTGGAGTTGTGTTCCCCTTGACTCCGAAGGAATAGTGTGCTGGACTGCTGGATGCTGTGGTGAGATGCTGCTGTGAACCGCTGTCCTTGGGTTTGGGTTAGTCGTTTGTTGGAGTTGTGTTCCCCTTGACTCAGAAGGAATAGTGTTGATGGACATTGGAGGTGCTGGACTGCTGGATGCTGGGTGAGATGCTACTGGCTGTCCTCAGGAGTGGTCGAGACGGAGGGAGGAGGGTTGTGATGATCTAGCTGATGAGGATTACTTGTGTGTTGAAGTGATTGGTTTTGGAGTGTGAAGATGTGTGAAGGCGAGATGGATCAGTGTACAGTGGTGTCACATCCAGGGTCATGTGCTTCTTGTGTTTGATGGCCCATGGCTAGTGATTACTTGTGCATGGCTAGTGATTACTTGTGCATGGCTAGTGATTACTTGTGCATGGCTAGTGATTACTTGTGCATGGCTAGTGATTGCTTGTGCATGGCTAGTGATTGCTTGTGCATGGCTAGTGATTGCTTGTGCATGGCTAGTGATTGCTTGTGACATGGCTAGTGATTGCTTGTGCATGGCTAGTGATTGCTTGTGCATGGCTAGTGATTACTTGTGCATGGCTAGTGATTACTTGATGGCCTATGGCTAGTGATTGCTTGTGCATGGCAAGTGATTACTTGTGCATGGCTAGTGATTACTTGTGCATGGCTAGTGATTGCTTGTGGCATGGCTAGTGATTGCTTGTGCATGGCTAGTGATTACTTGTGCATGGCTAGTGATTGCTTGTGCATGGCTAGTGATTGCTTGTGCATGGCTAGTGATTGCTTGTGCATGGCTAGTGATTACTTGTGGCATGGCTAGTGATTACTTGTGGCATGGCTAGTGATTGCTTGTGCATGGCTAGTGATTACTTGTGACATGGCTAGTGATTACTTGTGGCATGGCTAGTGATTACTTGTGGCATGGCTAGTGATTACTTGATGGCCTATGGCTAGTGATTGCTTGTGGCATGGCTAGTGATTACTTGTGCATGGCTAGTGATTGCTTGTGCATGGCTAGTGATTACTTGTGCATTGCTAGTGATTACTTGTGCATGGCTAGTGATTACTTGTGCATGGCTAGTGATTACTTGTGCATGGCTAGTGATTACTTGTGGCATGGCTAGTGATTACTTGTGCATGGCTAGTGATTGCTTGTGGCATGGCTAGTGATTACTTGTGCATGGCTAGTGATTACTTGTGCATGGCTAGTGATTGCTTGATGGCCTATGGCTAGTGATTGCTTGATGGCCTATGGCTAGTGACTGCTTATGGCATGGCTAGTGATAACTTGTGCATGGCTAGTGATTACTTGTGCATGGCTAGTGATTGCTTGATGGCCTATGGCTAGTGATTGCTTGATGGCCTATGGCTAGTGACTGCTTATGGCATGGCTAGTGATAACTTGTGCATGGCTAGTGATTACTTGTGCATGGCTAGTGATTGCTTGTGCATGGCTAGTGATTGCTTGATGGCCTATGGCTAGTGATTACTTGTGGCATGGCTAGTGATTACTTGTGCATGGCTAGTGATTACTTGTGGCATGGCTAGTGATTACTTGTGCATGGCTAGTGATTGCTTGTGGCATGGCTAGTGATTACTTGTGCATGGCTAGTGATTACTTGTGCATGGCTAGTGATTGCTTGATGGCCTATGTTTAGTGATTACGTGATGGCCTATGGCTAGTGATTACTTGATGGCCTATGGCTAGTGATTACTTGATGGCCTATGGCTAGTGATTACTTGATGGCAACACTAGCTGATGATGCTGGACTGGAGTAGACTGTGTGCTACATCCAGGGAACAAACATGATCCACTCAATGAGGTGGAAGTCAGCAATATTCACTAATCAGGGGCTGTACATGCCTGGCCAGCTGTACTTGAGTGATTTGTGAGTGAGTGACTGGTTTTAACAAGCCAGAAATGGGCTTCATTGTACTCATGTGGAGAATTGAACCCAGGCCCACGATTCAATCAAGGTCACCCTACTGCCCCTAATGTTTGACTGAAGTGTTATTGTATGTAAGATGCTTTGAGAGACCATGTGAAGTATGTAATGGCCTTTATCTAGTTGCCTTCATATGAACAGTGAATACATTGAATTATAATTGCCCAGGAACAGATAATTATGGTTTCTTTGTTTCTTTGAGGTATATTTATGGGTTATTTAAGAATTGAAGTACTGTGTTTTTCTGAAAATATGCTGTCTAGGTCTAACAATCAAAAGGGGCGGTCGGGTAGCCTAGTGGTTAAAGCGTTTGCTCGTCATGCCGAAGACCCGGGTTCGATTTCTTACATGGGTACAATGTGTGAAGCCCATTCCTGGTGTCCCCCGCTGTGATATTGCTGGAATATTGCTAAAAGCGGCGTAAAACCACAATCGCTCGCCTGCTCACTCACTCACTCACTCACTCACTCACTCACACACTCACTCACTCACTCACTCACTCACTCACTCACTCACTCACTCACTCACTCACTCACTCACTCCCTCACTCACTCACTCACTCACTCACTCACTTACTCACTTACTCACTCACTCACTCACTCACTCACTCACTCACTCACTCACACTAACAATCTCAAATTAGTCCTGACAACATTTTTCACTTTGCCTTTTGCATATTGAACAATACAACCGTTGGAACAAGGATCTAAACCTGCCATAATAAGAATCACCTTTATTAAAATAGATGTTGATAGAATAATCTTGTTCCAGGTTCAAGCCCTGATGATACAAGAACAACAGCAAAAGAGGCTTTACGTTCTGTGCTGAGGAAATCAGGCGCAGAGTCACCTCCCTTGTCGTCAACGCCACCTACCCCCGGATTCAGCTTCTATGACAGAATACACAGCGATCCTCTGTTGAACGTTGACTTCCCAATGAACAGGGGATCTCTTATGTCGCCTGTATTCTTTGACAGTGGAACATTGCCCATGTACGACACCATGGACGGCATTGGGAAGACCAATGCTCGACGGTGCAAGTCACATGGCGATGACATCGTGAAAGGGCCAGTTGTCAATGGCAACAGCCAAACTCTCAGTGATATTTACATTCCAAGTCGGAAAGGTGGACACACAAAAGGTGGAAGAAATGCTTCCAATAACTACGATGGAGACAAGAGGACGAAAAAAGATTCATCCAAACTAGGTCACAAAAGGTCAAGGTCAGATATGAGTGGCATCAAACATGGAACTAATAATCATCCAATGGTGTTTACTAATGCTATTGCTAATGACAACAGTGGCAGCCAGTCCGATTCTACGTTAGTTGATCCGTCTTCGCTGTCATCTACGCTACCTCAGCAAGAGAAAACACAGTATACCGGTTATGGTGAGTTGTCAGGTTCAGAGGGAGATAAACTCTTTTAAGATCCGGGTAATTGTGCCATGTGTTGATCCGTGTTACAATTGGTCTTCAGAAACCATGCTTGTCGTAAGAGGCGGCTAACAGGATTGGGTGGTCAGGTTTGCTGACTTGGTTCATTATAGTCATTGTTTCCAAATTGCATAGGTCATGCTCATGATGTCAATCACTGGCTTGTAATATTGCAGCGTTAAACAACAAACATACAAAATCAAAGGGACATAGTTAGATCTTGCCCTAGTTCATTTCATTGTCATTGGTTAATGGTACCTGGATACTTCTGAAGCCGTCTCATCCTGTTCTTCATCCTGTAGGGGGGCACAGGTGGCCCAGTTGTCTAAGGCGCCGTGATTCGCTGTGCAGGGTTGCATCCCTTGGGCTCACTAGAAACTTATGATTGTGGGTTCGAATCCCGGTTCGCCCTGATTATATTTCTAGGTTTGTCAGCACCATACCCGTGCCCGTGTGGTAAACGTCTTAGACCTGCATCACTTGGTGCTTTCCTCCCACATAAAGCTGACACGCCGCGATATAACTGGAATAATGTTAAGAACGGCGTTAAACCCAACTCACTCACTAAGGAGGTGGGGATCATCCTGGGATTTGTGTGTGTTGCCCTTGTCATATTTGAACCACGTGACTCCCTAAATGTTCAAGCTTCAACATGGACCCTTTGACTGACAAGCTCAGCTTCAAACACTGTTTACTGAATGCTAACGTGTCAATGATGTGCCATTGAACCAATGGTGCCGTTGAGTTGTGCTGATCGTGTGTCATTCACTGTTTGTTTATTTCAGAGCTTTTCCCTCATGTATTGAGGAGGTTGAAGAGTAAGTTGGTGTGCTTGTAACTGGTGCTTTCTGCCCGCCAGACTTTAACGCTCTGCTTGTGTGAGAAATAGTTCAGGCCTAGCGGCAAACTGTTGAAATTAACACGTCTAGAGTCTGTATTGAAGGTTTTGGTTAACACATATCTTGTCTTCAGTTTGTATGGGGAAAAAAAACAAACCCATTAAAACTCATTGTTGTATCTTTTATGGAGAGAAAAAAAAAACTAAAAAAAAATTAAACTATACTCAGGAAAGTAGGGGCAGTCGGGTAGCCCAGTGGTTAAAGCGTTTGCTCGCCACACCGAAGACGTGTAAATAATAAAAGAATAAAATCAGGGGTCACTTTCATAATATATACCATACTTTCTTGAGTGGGATTCCCGACATGGGTACAATGTGTGAAGCCCATTTCTGGTGTCTGCCTCCGTGATATTGCTGGAATATTGCTAAAAGCAGAGTAAAACCATACTCACACACTCACTCAAGAAAGTATGGTATATATTATGAAAGTGACCCCTGATTTTATTCTTTTATTATTTTATTCACATATGCACGTCCACCGGTAAATGTCAAATATGAGGTAGGCGTGACCAAAATACGATTGCCCAATTGGCAACCTTTTTTATTCCAGTTCCCTGCTGTTGGGTAGGTAGGATACACTGTGAAATAACGGAAAAACTGTTTAAGCGGCAAGAAAAGTGACTGAAAATTAAACTAACGCCAGTATTAAAGACTTTTTAGTAATTAGACATTTTGAAAGATACAGTGAGAGAATATCTGATAACTGTCACGATCTCTTCGACCATGTTTCCCGAGGCCTGAAGCAGACACTACCTTCTTCTCTATCCATGATAAGTAGTTAGGCTGGTAGTTCTGTGTTGCTAATGTCGGTGTGACTGTAGGACGAGGGTGAAAGGTCATTTCAACTTGGCTCTGGTATATATATATTACTAATTAGGGCTGGGGCGAGTCCAAATCTACTACCCGGGTACCCACCCACCTATTACCCGACCCTACCCGGGTACCCGCTGTTGGTCTCAAGAGATAGGTACAGTATGTCGGATTGGGAATAGTTTGACTGTAGCCCTGGACAAAATGTATTTAGATACACATATAAATCCATCTGGTCATGCATACACTGACATTCTCTGAAGTTTTATCTTTATTCAAACATATAAAAGTCTGGGTGCATAGTCAGAAAGAAATGCTAACATTAGTGACTTGTAGTGTAACCATAGAGTTCAAGATCATTTTTCTCATTAAACAATATATCACATGACCAACCACGGGTCCGGGTAGTCCTGTGGGTACCCGGGTCCTTCTCAGTACCCACCTGACCCGAGTACCTGAGTTACCTATCCCAGCCCTATTACTAACACTGTCATTCTGAATGCCTTTGTTTGTCTTATCATTATGACCATAGTTAAGTTTCTGAGACTGATGAGGAGATGATTTAAGTTGTGTACAACCAAGCTGGTAGATGACCTGACAGCTTTGTGGCTGCTTTGATAAGAGATGTTTGTAACTATTATATGCTAACACACACGTCCCACACAGGGTCACCCATTACACGCATGTTGCACACAGGGTCAGACATTACACACACGTCGCACACAGGGTCACACATTACACACATGTCACACACAGGGTCAGATATTATACACGTCTCACACAGGGTCACACATTACTCACACGTCGCACACAGGATCAGACATTACACACACGTCGCACAAAGGGTCACACATTACACACACGTCCCACACAGGGTCAGACATTACACACACGCCTCACACAGGGTCACACATTACTCACACGTCGCACACAGGGTCAGACATTACGGACACGTCGCACACAGGGTCACACATTACTCACACGTCGCACACAGGGTCAGACATTACACACACGTCGCACACAGGGTCAGACATTACACACACGTCGCACACAGGGTCACACATTACTCACACGTCTCACACAGGGTCAGACATTACTCACACGTCACACACAGGGTCAGATATACACATGTCTCACATAGGGTCACACATTACTCACACGTCACACACAGGGTCACACATTACTCACGTCGCACACAGGGTCTCACATTACCAACACGTCGCACACAGGGTCAGATATTATACACACGTCACACACAGGGTCACACATTACTCACACGTCACACACAGGGTCACACACAGCTCACGTCGCACACAGGGTCACACATTACGCACACGTCGCACACAGGTTCCCACATTACTCACACGTCACACACAGGGTCACACATTACTCACGTCACACACAGGGTCACACATTACACGCATGTTGCACACAGGGTCACACATTACACGCATGTTGCACACAGGGTCACACATTACTCACACATCGCACACAGGGTCAAACATTACACACGTCCCACACAGGGTCACACTTTACACACACGTCACACACAGGGTCACACATTACACACACGTCACACACAGGGTCACGCATTACAAACATCACACACAGGGTCACACATTACAAACACGTCGCACACAGGATCACACATTACAAACACGTCCCACACAGGGTGAAGCATTACACACGTCCCACACAGGGTCAAACATTACACACACGTCGCACACAGGGTCACACTTTACACACACATCGCACACAGGGTCACACATTACAAACACGTCGCACACAGGGTCAAACATTACACACGCGTCGCACACAGGGTCACACTTTACACACACGTCGCACACAGGGTCACACATTACACAAACGGCCCACACAGGGTCACACATAACCCATATCCCATTGTTATATGCACTATCATTTGTTGCTTATTATGAGCGCCAAATGTTGCAGGCTCCAAGTGTCCACATGTTATATTAAAATGATGCCAAGTGCATCCAGTGATGGGACACAGGTGGTGCAAGACGAGGATGCAGCACTCCAAGCTTTTCCTGGTGACTCTTGGCTTGTCAGCATGGTTGTCACAGAGGTAGTAGGTCTCATCTGCATCAGTTTGAAATGTCCTTCCTCACTAAGCTGGCACTGACAGATCTGAAATACTGACCAACTCACTCACTTACTTACTCAAATGATGAGCTTGATGTTGCTGCATGCGTGCCCTAAAAGGCGACTGTGCTTGTCCTTAGAGGCGACTAACGGGATCAGGTGGTCAGGGTCTGTGACTTGGTTGATGCATGTCATCGTATCCCAATTGCATAGATCGATGCTCACGATGTCAGGCACTAGATTGTCTGGTCCAGACTTGTAGCTGGAATAATGCTGAGTGCAGCTTTAAACAACAAACCAACAGACGAACAAATTGGTGTTGCTGTCTGTATGGTGTATATATGTATGTCTGCCATATTGATTGCAGCAGCATCACTACCAGAATAACGAGGTCATTGAGAAAACAGCTGTGTAGCGGGCAGCCCATATTGAGATACTATTCTGTCTGTGTAGCCAGCAGCCCATATTGAGATACTATTCTGTCTGTGTAGCCTAGCGGTTTCTCATGGTGGCCAAATAATCAAATCTGGACCAGGCAGCCAGGGTGTCAGGACCTCAACTACCCAGAATACCCATAGGGTTTGAGGTGGTCCGATTGGTTTTCATGTAAATACGAAGTGCCAGTCTTCCTACTGCAAGAGAGACCCGTGAAGATTCCGGGGTAGAATAGGTCTTCAGCAACCCATGCTTGCCGTAACAGGCAACTATGCTTGTCGTAAAAGGCGACTAACGGGATCGGGTGGTCAGACTCGCTGGCTTGGTTGATGCATGTAATCAATCTCAATTGCGTGGATCGATGCTCATGATATTAACCACTGGATTGTCTGGTCCAGACTCGATTATTTACAGACCGCCATCATATAGCTGGAATATTGCTGAGTGCGACGTTAAACAACAAACCAACCAACCAACCAACCATTCCTACTGCAAGAGCCCAGCAAGGATAACAAACTTGGAGCAGGCAGTGCCTAAAACGTTTGAATCTACAGTCCCAAACATTGCTGTTAGCATAATTTTCAGTAGATGTTAGTGTTATTATATGGATTATTGTTAGCTAATCTTTTTACCTGAGCCGTACCTGTAGAGATCCAGGTAGAATAGGTCTTCAGCAACCCATGCTTGCCGTAAATGGTGACTATGATTGTCGTAAGAAGCGACTAACAGGATCGGATGGTCAGGCTCACTTGGTTAATGCATGTCATGGTATTGTAACCTTAGGTTCCGGGTACTTTACCCTTCTACCTATGGTCACTTGGTATTAATCAACTACTCCTTAGTTCTAGGGATGATGTAGCTCTCTCAAAATCACAAGTCAGATGGTTTGCTCCAGTCTCTTTTTATTTATGATAGAGTTAATCATAAATACACACACATGGTCCTCAGATATATTCTTGTTGTTGCCTGATATAAATACAACACATACCTAGATGATGGTTGAAGAGCCTGATGGTTTTTTCTGATGAACGTTAACTCTACTTCTTTTCTGACTCGGGGTCCCAAAACCACAGTGAACCTTTCTATTCAGCTGTATGCTCCCGACTCCCCGCACCAATCTCGGACAACTCACAAAATACTATCGATGATAATTTTAGCTCCTCCCTCCAAAATCACATTTGACATCATGAGAAATGAGTCATAATGGTCATTCCCCAATTTCAATAGTAATTAGTTTTATCATCAAGCCCTTTGGTCTAACCAATTTGATTACCTCTCTAGGGTCATTGGTCAACTCGGACATACTCATGTAATCAAATACCCTCAAGTACTCTGCCAGACTGGAAGGCACCGAAAAGATACTTAATCATGTTATTTTGACATTCTAATCAAGCAGTAATACTCATAAATATTTGATCACCACAAGACTAACAATTTTGTTCCATCTATCTATCTCCCTTCTGACATTTTTATTGCAAGACCAATTCTCCTAATTCATTGTACTAATGAAAAGTAAACTCTATCACTTAAGAGAAGCAAAACCAATAATCACTTGCCCCAGGAGTTGTTGCCCTGACCCTGTACGGTCACTTCTCTCATATGCATCCATATTTTACCCAAAAGCTTCATTTAGTAAACTACATTTTAAGTAAATATTAAAAACCCCTTTTTCCAAAATACCCTGGTTATAGTATCCCAATTGCGTAGATTGATGCTCATGATGTCAATAACTGGATTGTCTGGTCCAGACTTGATTATTCACAAACTGCTGTCATATGGCTGGAATATTGCTGAGTGCGGCGTTAAACAACAATTACACACAGTTTTATTTGACCCTGGCTTCAGACTTCTGTTTAAGTCGGAGAGTGAGTGAGTGAATGTTATTTGATGAAACAGTCAGCCATATTCTGAATTATCGAGCCAAGTCCAGTGACTGAATGCAAGATCCATCGACACCGAAGCCACTCCATCCATCAAATAATTTTAGTCGAATCTTGCAATAAGCAGAAGTTGCTGGGATCAGTTCTAACTCTCCCATAAGGTGTTTACTCACTCACTCCATCTTCGAACAATAATAGTAATTCCATGTTAGTATGGTCCAGCAACCTGTACTTGTCCCGCCCTAATAAGCGCCCATGGCGATATTTGCTTGTGAACAATCCCAATTAGCACCCTTCCGATTGATCAGTGTACACAGGACATATTTATTTGTGTATAATACACACTCATGTGCTATATGCACCCTTAATTACGTGCAATTAAATTCTGGAAAAATATATCTGTCGTGAAAATACACACAGACTTTTCTTTTGTATCATTTCAGGCTGTCAGCATAAACCACGAAATATACGATCTTTCAACTCTTTCACCAAAAATATATTCTAATATGAGCCCCCTATTTCTAATTGTGAGAGCGCCCTGGGTGCTTATTTTGTCAAAAAAGGTTATTACTTGTCCGACTCAGTGGTCTGGTCATCATTCCCCAAGATTGTGGATCAAAGCTCATAATGTCAATCACTGGAGTGTCTGGTCCATACACGACTATAAACAGGCTGCGATCATATAGGCTGTCATCACAGAGGTTCTGTGTGTGTGGTGGTGATTGTCCACAACAAACTACAGTTGGTTTTCAAAATGGTGGGGGGCCTGGACCCCCCTCTGGATCCACCTCTGGATCCTACTTGTATATATGCAAGGGGCACGGGTGGCTCAGTCGCCTAAGGCTTGCGTTTCACAGTGCAGTTTTGCGTCCCTTGGGCACGCCAGAAACCTATGTTTGTGGGTTCGAATCCCGGTTTGCCCTAATTATGTTCCTAGGTTTGTCAGCACCATATCCATGCTCTTGGGTTTTCACCGAAGTGGTAAACGTCTGAGACCTGCATCACTTCCAGGTTTCCTCCCATATTAAGCTGACACTCCGTGATATAACTGGAATAATGTTAAAAGTGGGGTTAAACCCAACTCACTCACTCACTGTATATATATGAGCTAAGCAGGTGTGGTTGTGACCTTTTTTGTTTCTGTAAAAAAATCTACTTGTTGCAATTACAGACTTCAACACGTTCAAAGTATTCCAAATTACTCACTCTGCAAATTGGAGTATGACACACTGCCTTGTAACTGCTTTGGAAAATGGGAGTGAAATCACCTGACCTCACATCTGATCCTCAATCTCAACAGACAAAGACAATTCTTCTAAAGTAAATGTCAAAACATGTAACAAGGTTACGAGAGGACACTAGGCATGTTTCTTGCACCTAGACATGATAATCAATCTGATAATGGCCGTGTAATCCTAATCTCACAACTGCCTTCCACACAACACTCTGAGCAGAACAGCTGTTGTCAGAGAACTGTCACACGTGGTGGCAAGGCTAAATACTCATGTTTAGGGCCAGTTGCCTTAATATTGAGTCTGAATGCTGCATACCTTATTGCTTCTCTGTACTCAGTGATGTGTGATTTAGCCTGGTGAAATTTAGGTGTATTTGATACATAATTATAGACATATTTTGATGGTCTTATTACTAGATATAGCAGTGCTACATTCCCAGTTGCTTTGCCAAGCAGCATTTCGATTGGCTATGTTAATATGTCTGCATGCTTAAGAGGGATATATGCAACTGTATTCAAATGCTTTTCTGGTAAGTAAAGAGTGATTCACAGTATAGACATGTAATGGATGCTTTGAGCATTTGAGGCCACTTTCTGCAACCATTTTCTTTAACAAGAGGATAATTATGATTGTGGTGCTGTGAACAAAGGATACTGACAGCTGCTAAATGTCACCTTCAGTTGTCCCGTATGTGAATCTGGTGTTGATGATGATAATTAATCATACTAAACGTGGATGCTTCACTTGTGGTTAACCCACATTTGTAACACCCGTGGCCCCTATAGAAACACTGAATTGTGATCATTGGGCATCCAGTCTTTGACAATTGACGATTTGACAAATTCTACCAATTCTCCAAAAAGTGATTTTCATGTTTTTTCATAATTTATTCATTGTTTCAAGAGATGATATGGCTCATATTTATATGTGTAAGTGAGTATGATTTTACACCTCTTTTAGCAATGTTCCAGCAATATCAAGTTGGGGACGCAGAAATGGTCTTCAAATGTTATGCCCATGTGGGGATTTGAACCTGGGTTGTCGGCGTGAAGACGATTGCTTTAACCACAAGGCTACCCCGCACCCCATATTAATGTTGAGCATCAAAGGGAATGTTTAGGCTCCTTCGTGTCAGTAGGAGTCTTGGAGTGCCTTAATGATGGGACTTACGGTACATCCATGTTCTCAATCCCTGCTAGGTGGGGTTAATGGAAGTTACAGTTTAAACGCTTTGTCTGTCCAGTGTAAGTGACTTTATAGCAACTTTTCTGTCAAATGACAGCATAGGACCCAAGAAATGGGCTTCGCTCATTGTACTTGTGTAGGTAACTACACCCAGGTCTTCAGTATAAAGAGGGGGCATGGGTGGCCCCGTCGTCAACGGTGCTGCAATTTGCTGTGCAGAGTTGCGTCCCTTGAGCACGCCAGAAACCTATGATTGTGGGTTCGAATCCCGGTTCGCCCCAATTATGTTTCTAGGTTTGTCAGCACCATACTCGTGCTCGTGGGTTTCACCGAAGTGGTAAACGTCTGAGACCTGCATCACTTCGGGCTTTCCTCCCACATTAAGCTGACACGCCGCGATATAACTGGAATACTGTTAAAAGCCGCGTTAAACCCAACTCACTCACTCACTCACTCAGTATGAAGAACCAACACTGTATCCAGTAGGCTACCCCGTCGCCTTCTTGGGTGACAGGTGTAAGCACCAAGCCTTTGGAGAGGAACATGGACTGTATTTGCCGTATTAAGTGCCCTGCTCCAATAAGATCCTATGACCAATCTCATTGAAATCAGATCTTAGATTGCTAAGCAAAGATCTGAGGACATCCCATTACAGGTCACGTCAGAACGCATCCTAACAGATCATGATAGTGACAGTCGGAATGTGTTTTCTAATCATGCAACCTTGAAAACGGGGTATTCTGAACAACATTTACGGCCCCTACGACTGATTCCGTCAAAATTATCATCTGTCTCTCACATCCGTGGGATAAACATTTGAATGGAAGAGGCGTTGCACAGTACGTGGGAAGCACTGCCACACAATCTCAACCATATATTTGACTCTTTGTTTGTTCAGTTTTCAAAATTTTAATCGAGAACTGTGTCAACATATTTTTCAAGTGTAGTCTGAAATGGAAGTCGCCAGGTTGACATGAGTGCCGTAAAGCTCAAGAAAGCTTCTTTCTAATTGGCTGATGTCGACTTCTTGTTAGTCATTTCAGTGGTCGGTCAAAGTTCACGAACGGTCGTTCTGACGTGACGTAATAGGATGTCCTCAGATCTATTTTTAGCGGCAGCGAGAACTTACATCTGATTTTAATGAGATTGATCCTATGACCAACTTCAAGACCAATTTGTAAGCACCCCCTACTGATACCAAACTGTTACATCACCATCTATAGTGTCTTGTGTATATTACAAAAGTGAAGAAAGGGAATATGATAGCCCAGTAATTGTTATCAAACAAATTTTAGTTTGTCCACTACCGCTCGTTGATTAACAATAAATTTGTGTAAGCAACGTCCTTTTATCAATGTTCTTAGCAATAAGGGTGCTTGTTATGGCAATACAGCCTGCCTCGAGCCAATATGACTGACCTTGGACATATAACAAGGTCAATTTGAAAACACCCATATAATAATATAGAAATACGTAAGTTAGCCTCTATATATAACATACATTGTCATTTCAAGTAAGAACAGGGCGGTCGGGTGGCCTAGTGATTACAGCGTTTGCTCGTCACGCTGAAGACCCGGGTTCGATTCCCGACATGGGTACAAGCCCATTTCTGGTGTCCCCCGCCTTGATATTGCTGGAATAGTGCTAAAAGCTGCGTAAAAGCAAACTCACTCAAGTAAGAACATGTTACATGTATTACATGTCAATTCCAAAGAGAAGCTTCACTGAAGTTAGACTTTGTGTGAAATTGTGGATTGTGTCATAGTGTATTGTTCTCAACAATGGCACAATGTGACATCATCTTGTTTCAACAGGGTTTGATTTAGCAACAAATTTGTATGTAGCCAGTAGGGCTGGCTCCTTTCAAAAGTTACTGGCCCTTCTCCTGACTAACTGACCTCCAACTAAATGGTGAAGTCCACAAAGTGGCCGGACCTGAGTTTGTGTAGCCACCTTTCAGGGCTCTGAAATTTTGACTCCTCACCGCTAAAATGCCATTTCCTGCACTTTGAGGTTAAGTCTTGGCTTTCATTTCGAATGAGCAAATAAAGATGCTGTTGTCCCCATTACAAAATGGCATCCGGTTGTCATTCTACATGATGATCGACAGATATCTTTCTTTGAGTTTCCTTTCACACAAGACCAATGAAGATTCCGGGGTAGAAATTGTCTTCAGCAACCCATGCTTGTCGTAAAAGATGACTATGCTTGTCGTAAAAGGCGACTAATGGGATCGGGTGGTCAGGCTCGCTGACTTGGTTGATGCATGTCATCGATCCCAATTGCATGGTTCGATGCTCATGATGTCAATCACTGGATTGTCTGGTCCAGACTCGATTATTTACAGACGGCCGTCATATAACTGGAATATTGCTGAGTGCGGCGTTAAACAACAAACCAACCAACCAAATCCTTTCACATAATCTCAACCCCCCTCAATATTTCCTTATCGAGCAGTGTTCACTGAAAAAATATTAAACACACACTGAGAAGGGGTGAAATTTTGACAAGCCAGACAGGCCATCCACTTTAAGTTTCAGCAAGCCCTTTGTAATTTTAACTGGCCATGGGCCAAAGGGCCAGCAGTTAAATCGACCCCTGTTCAACTGACCATTCATCAGTGAGAATCCCATATACAAATGTATAAATCTATATGAAAGTTCTTCCTATGGTTTGCCTCTTACGACATCATACCCCCTTCATAGAAGACCGGGGTGGAATATGTCTTCAGCAACCCATGCTTGTCGTAAGAGGTGACTAACGGGATCGGCTGACAGGGTTGCTGACTTGGTTGATGCATGTCATCATATCCAAATTGCATGGATCGATGATCTTGATGTCAGTCATTGGATTGTCTTGTCCAGACTCAATTATTTACAGACTGCTGTCATATAACGGGAATATTGCTGAGTGCAGCGTGAAACAAGAAACAAAGAAACAACAAATCTCTGTCTGTATGGTTAACCCGTGAGGATTAGGTACATGGCCGACTTAGGACGTAGATTCCTCCTGCTATGCTTGTTGGTAATGCAGAAATGTACTAACGATACCATACTCATATACCTCTCTTACAACTACTAACATCTAGTGGTCTAGTAGTCTACCTCTACGATCTCTTACTGAAATGTAGATTCATTACAAAGCTACAATCTTTTCTTCTGTCAAACTGACAAACAATACTAATTTAGCAAGTAATCTAAGTGTTTTAGGAATATCTAAAGGCATGAAAATATCTTCTGAACTTCTGTTACATATTCACGGATGAAATAAGTATTGATTAACTGAAGAATATTGTAATTGTTCTATAGTAATCATATCAGATGATAATTTGCAATTTGTAAAAGATGTATAAGTTGCTGGAAGAGGTTTTTGTACTTATTTTTCTCGGTCATCGTACAATGTAAACGTAACCATGTGCTGTACATTACATGTCGCTGTGAATCTCTGAATCTCACTGCTACCTGTGCAGTGCAGTGACCATGTGGGTTAGAATAGGTCTTCAGCAACCATGCTTGTCGTAAGAGGCGACTGACGGGATCAGGTGGTCAGGCTTGTTGACTTGGTTGATGGTTGTCATCGTATCCCAGTTGAGTAGATTGATGCTCATGATATCAATCACTGGATTGTCGCTGACTTGGTTGATGCATGTCATCATATCCCAATTGCGTAGATTGATGCTCATGATGTCAATCACTGGATTGACTCGTCCAGGCTCGATTATTTAGAGTTCGTCGTCATATAGCTGGAATATTGCTGAGTGCGGCATTAAACAACAAATAGACACAGTTTTATTTGACCCTGGCTTCGGACTTCTGTTTAAGTCGGAGAGTGTGGGGCGTTTAACAACACACTCATACAGTACTGGTATGAGCTGTGTGGCAGATTGTATGTTCATCCCTTGATGATGGTGCTGCTTGAGGTTAAATCCCGTGTTGATGATTCCACTATTTTCTGTGTTTCAGCATCAGCGTCAGGTGGTAGGTTTGATGGCCGCCTCCATCCTCCGGCTCAGGGTCAGTCTCTCATGAGTTACCTCTCCTCTCAGGACTTCCACACTTGTGCTAACCTGGACAAAGTAAGTGGGGCAGCCTTGGACATTCCTTATGACTGGTGTAAGCCTTCTTTCACTAGTCGGGGGCACGGGTGGCCCAGTCGTCTAAGGCCCCGCAATTCGCTGTGCAGAGTTGAGTCCCTTTGGCACGCCAGAAACCTATGATTGTGGGTTGGAATCCTGGTTTGCCCCGATTATGTTTCTAGGTTTGTCAACACCCTACCCGTGTCTGGGGGTTCCACCGAAGTGGTAAACATCCGAGACCTGCATCACTTCAGGCTTTCTTCCCACATTAAGCTGACACGCTGCGATATAACTGGAATACTGTTAAAAGCAGCGTTACACCCAACTCACTCACTCACTCTTTCTCTAGTCCTCAGAGTTTGCAGCAAGTCCTGCTTGAGAAGACAAAAATCAGGGTTAGAGCTTAACACTAGCCCGCAAGCCCGGGGCTAGTACAAATCCCTGCAGGCTAGTACAAATTTCTCGAGTTCCCCATTGTTTTAACATTACAAGGACATTTTATCTTTATATGGGCTTGTAAAGCTTTTGAGCTTACTTCTGACCCTGAAAATGTTCTCTATTTTTACATTTTCTGTAAGTTTTGTTCAGTTCCAATTTGTAGCAAAATTGAAGGATTAAGAACTGGTTTGGAATTGTAGCCCTCAAATGTTGCTAGTCAATAAGGACTACCAAAATTGAATTTTTACTTGTCCTTAACGGGGCGGTGGGGTAGCCTAGTGGTTAAAACGTTCGCTCGTCACGCCGAAGACCAGGGTCCGATTCCCGACATGGGTACATTGTGTGAAGCTCATTTCTGGTGTCCCCCGCCGTGATATTGCTGCAATATTGCTAAAAGCGGCGTAAAACCATATACACTCACTCACTCTGGTGTCCCCTGCCGTGATATTGCTGGAATATTGCTAAAAGCGGCGTAAAACAATATGCACTCACTCACTCATTCACTTGTCCTTAACACAAAGTGGTAGTCCCGTGCTGGCGGACTAGCGTGAATTTTGGAAGGCTGTGTGAACTTCAGATGGCATGTGCTCTGAATACACTATTTAGAACAGACCAGTTCATTGTCTTATTATACACATTTTCAGATCTTGTTAAATATGCAGAAATGCTGGCAGAAGGATTCATTTGAGGTTATAGTAATAATAACGAATTTGTTACACATTTCACAAAACGTGTGAAAAAACGTTTTAATTTTTTTGGGCAATATTTGACATGCATCAACCAAGTCACTGAGCCTAACCACTTGTGGACTTCTTTCAAGTAATCTAAGTCTGTCAAGGCTGTTTTGTAGCTTAAACTAGTTTGATTTGTGATAAGAATGCTTTCAAATGGATTATTTCTTTCAGGAAAATGCCCATTTCAGTATCTCTGAGGCCTTGATAGCTGCCATAGAGCAGATGAAGTGGAACCATGTGATATCCCCCGCCAGGAAGGATTCCGACATCGAGGAAGAGTCGGATGAGGAGATCCAGGAGCTGAAACAGAGGATCCGGATCCGGCGACGGGAGCGGCAGAAGGAGGTACACCTACCACTACCGCAGCTTGTCAGGCCACATAAGGCCACAATGAATTAATTGTCTTTCCAAACCTTAAAACAATGTCAGCATTTTGTGGTTTATGTTAGGGGTGAAAATGATAGACCAGTTGAACGTGGGTTTGAATGTGACAATACGATACATGGTAAGTTTTTGGTAAGCTAAAACTGTTCAAAGCATCTGTGTACATTAAGTGTCGGTGTGTAAGAGCTAAACTATCAGTTTGGATGGTTACAAAGTCACTGGTAGCTTGAATTGTTGCTCATAAGGTCAATCACTGGTTTGTCTAGTCCAGGTTTGATTCTCTAAAGGCCACTTTGAGACAGATGGAATAATGCTGACTGTGATATTTAACAACATTCACTTGCGTACATGTACAGATTCATGCCTCATGTGTTTAGAGGTTTGAGTGAGTGAGTGAATGTTGTTTTATGCATGGTCAACAAAATGCCATATTGCGACCACTTAAGGACAGGCAATTCTTTTTCTTCAGTCTGTTCTCTGTCTCAAGTAAAAAGTCCCTTAATTTCAGCAGTGGATGGGTTTTCCGCCTTGTATCAAACCAAAAACCCAGCTGCACTAAGTATTTCAGAAACCAGTGCTTAACAGCTGCACTATGTGTTTCAGAAACCAGTGCTTAACAGCTGCATTTTGTATTTCAGAAACTAGTTCTTAACAGCTGCTCTTTGTATTTCAAAAACCAGTGCTTAACAGTTGCAATTTGTATTACAGAAACCAGTGCTTAACAGCTGCACTATGTGTTTCAGAAACCAGTGCTTAACAGCTGTACTCTGTATTACAGAAACCAGTGCTTAACAGCTTCTCTCTGTATTACAGAAACCAGTGCTTAACAGTTGCACTCTGTATTACAGAAACAAGTGCTTAACAGCTTCTCTCTGTATTACAGAAACAAGTGCTTAACAGCTGCACTTTGTATTACAGAAACTAGTGCTTAACAGCTGCACTTTGTGTTTCAGAAACCAGTGCTTAACAGTTGCACTCTGTATTACAGAAACAAGTGCTTAACAGCTGCACTATGTGTTTCAGAAACCAGTGCTTAACAGCTGTACTCTGTATTACAGAAACCAGTGCTTAACAGCTGCACTTTGTATTACAGAAACCAGTGCTTAACAGCTTCTCTCTGTATTACAGAAACCAGTGCTTAACAGTTGCACTCTGTATTACAGAAACAAGTGCTTAACAGCTTCTCTCTGTATTACAGAAACAAGTGCTTAACAGCTGCACTTTGTATTACAGAAACTAGTGCTTAACAGCTGCACTTTGTGTTTCAGAAACCAGTGCTTAACAGTTGCACTCTGTATTACAGAAACAAGTGCTTAACAGCTTCTCTCTGTATTACAGAAACAAGTGCTTAACAGCTGCACTTTGTATTACAGAAACTAGTGCTTAACAGCTGCACTTTGTGTTTCAGAAACCAGTGCTTAACGGCTGCACTCTGTATTACAGAAACTAGTGCTTAACAGCTTCTCTCTGTATTACAGAAACCAATGCTTAACAGCTGCACTCTGTATTACAGAAACCAGTGCTTAACAGCTGCACTCTGTATTACAGAAACTAGTGCTTAACAGCTTCTCTCTTTATTACAGAAACCAGTGCTTAACAGCTGCACTCTGTATTACAGAAACCAGTGTTTAACAGCTTCTCTCTGTATTACAGAAACCAGTGCTTAACAGCTGCACTTTGTGTTTCAGAAACCAGTGCTTAACAGCTGCACTCTGTATTACAGAAACCAGTGTTTAACAGCTGCACTTTGTGTTTCAGAAAGCCCGTGGGTTTCCTGCTTTCAGCGATGGGCGAACAGACAGTAAGTGTTGAATGAATAGAGAATACCACCAAGGGTCTTTTGATGTCATATATGTCAACCAGAGCCCCTAAAAGTTCAAAACTGTGAGGCTTGATATTTGATGATACGTTCAAGACATTGCTGATAGATATGTTTTCAATTTGCATGTAGATTTCATATATAGGAATGATGTGTGTGACATATGAAAATCTTCGTTGTTGTGTAACATGTTTTGTAGGTCGTTTTCAGTGTAATCTTTCAACACGCTTCAGTTATTTTGCTATACACTTAGCAGTATGTGAAGTTATCATTGACAACATATTTATTTATAAGTATTGACTACAATATGTTTTTGTGATTATGGAGTTATAAACATAAAAAATGGTGTGCACACTTTATCATAAATCCTCTACACAGATTAACACTGTATGCACACTATGTTCTGTTTTTGTACCCCTGTAAATGCAAAACATGTTGAAGTTGATTTTTTAGTGAACACGCTTTTCAGTTTCCTTATAAGATATATGCCTTTCAGTAATAGTTTTTTGATGTAATGTTGTGCTTTTGATGTCAGATGTACTTGTGACCTGTGAAGATCCGGGGTAGAAAAGGTCTTCAGTAAGCCATGCCTGCCGTAAAAGGCGACTATGCTTCTCGTAAGAGGAGACTAACGGGATCGGGTGGTCAGGCTCACTGACTTGGTTGATGCATGTCATCATATCCCAATTGCGTGGATCGATGCTCATGATGTCACTCACTGGATTCTCTGGTCCAGACTCGATTATTATCAGACCGCCGTCATATAGCTGGAATATTGCTGAGTGCGGCGTAAAACAACAAACAACAACAACCACAACACATGTACTTGTGTTTCCTTTGGTGTTGTGCAGCATGTGCGTGTGTTTGTGTCTTGTAGCCACGGCAACGTCCTCACCTGTCAGCTCTCCACACGACTCGTCAACCTACTCAGGTTGGTAGCACACACGTTCACAAATAGGTTCTGGTTGCTATCTCTTCATATTGACCAGCTGACACACTTTATTGTGCATCAGCCATTACAGGTTCATAACTCGCAGTATGTTGACCAATAAGACATTACAGGTTCATATCACACACTGTGTTGACCAATAAGCCATTACAGGTTCATATCACACACTATGTTGACCAATTAGCCATTACAGGTTCATATCACACACAAAGTTGACCAATAAGCCATTACAGGTTCATATCACACACTATGTTGACCAATAAGCCATTACAGGTTCATATCACACACTATGTTGAGCATAAGCCATTACAGGTTCATATCACACACTATGTTGACCAATAAGCCATTTCAGGTTCATATCACACACAATGTTGACCAATAAACCATTACAGATTCATATAACACACTGTGTTGACCAATAAGCCATTACAGGTTAATATCACACATTGTGTTTGCCAATAAGCCATTACAGGTTCATATCACACACAATGTTGACCAATAAACCATTACAGGTTCATATCACACACAATGTTGACCAATAAACCATTACAGATTCATATCACACACTGTGTTGACCAATAAGCCATTACAGGTTAATATCACACACAATGTTTGCCAATAAGCCATTACAGGTTCATATCACACACAATGTTGACCAATAAACCATTACAGGTTCATATCACACACAATGTTGACCAATAAACCATTACAGATTCATATCACACACTGTGTTGACCAATAAGCCATTACAGGTTCATATCACACACTATGTTGACCAATAAGCCATTACAGGTTCATATCACACACAATGTTGACCAATAAACCATTACAGATTCATATCACACACTGTGTTGACCAATAAGCCATTACAGATTCATATCACACACTATGTTGACCAATAGGCCATTACAGGTTCATATCACACACAATGTTGGCCAATAAGCCATTACAGGTTCATATCACACACTATGTTGATCAATAAGCCATTACAGGTTCATATCACACACTATGTTGAGCATAAGCCATAACAGGTTCATATCACACAATATGTTGACCAATAAGCCATTACAGATTCATATCACACACTATGTTGACCAATAAACCATTACAGGTTCATATCACACACAATGTTGACCAATAAGCCATTACAGGTTCATATCACACACTATGTTGAGCATAAGCCAATAAAGGTTCATATCACACACAATGTTGACCAATAAGCCATCACAGGTTCATATCACACACTATGTTGACCAATAAGCCATTACAGGTTCATATCACACACTATGTTGACCAATAAACCATTTCAGGTTCATATCACTCACTATGTTGACCAATAAGCAATTACAGGTTCATATCACACACTATGTTGACCAATAAGCCATTAAAGGTTCATATCACACACTGTGTTGACCAATAAGCCATTACAGGTTCATATCACACACTATGTTGAGCATAAGCCAATAAAGGTTCATATCACACACAATGTTGACCAATAAGCCATTACAGGTTCATATCACACACTATGTTGACCAATAAACCATTACAGGTTCATATCACTCACTATGTTGACCAATAAGCAATTACAGGTTCATATCACACACTATGTTGACCAATAAGCCATTACAGGTTCATATCACACACTGTGTTGACCAATAAGCCATTACAGGTTCATATCACACACTGTGTTGACCAATTAGCCATTACAGATTCATATCACACACTGTGTTGACCAATAAGCCATTACAGGTTCATATCACACACAATGTTGACCAATTAGCCATTAAAGGTTCATATCACACACAGTGTTGACCAATTAGCCATTACAGATTCATATCACACACTGTGTTGACCAATAAGCCATTACAGATTCATATCACACACTATGTTGACCAATAAACCATTACAGATTCATATCACACACAATGTTGACCAATAAGCCATTACAGATTCATATCACACACAATTTTGACCAATAAGCCATTAAAGGTTCATATCACACACAAAGTTGGCCAATAAACCATATCAGGTTAATGTTATGCATACGCTGACATTGCAGACCCGAATATTTACATGATTATTATTGTTGACTGAGGTATTAAACAACATTCACATTAATGTAAATGATAATCAATACATAATATGTTAGTGTTGTATTTGCAGAGATGGTTGTTGTATTTGAACATTTTCACATAGATTTTGTACAATGTACCAGTATTGAAGCATGAAAGGTGTCCTTGTCATAACGTAATGTTAAAAGTTAATTATTTCGGATTTGACTAGACTCGGGCTTCGGACTAGTGGGACCGTGAGTCAAGTCTATTCACAGTGGTATCATCCAGTCACCCTCATCCAGTTCATCACTTGTGGGATGATGGGGTAGCCCAGTGGTTAAAGTGTTCACTTGTCACACCTAAGACCAGGGTTTGAAGCCCCACATGGGTACAGTGTTTGAAGCCCCTTTCTGGTGCCCCTGTCATGATATTGCTGGAATATTGCTGTGGTGTAAAACTATACTCACTCACTCATCACTTCTTGGGTGGTGGGGTAGCCCAGTGGTTAAAGTGTTCACTTGTCACACCTAAGACCAGGGTTCGATTCCCCACATTGGTATAGTGTTTGAAGCCCCTTTCTGGTGTCCCCTGTCATGATATTGCTGGAATATTGCTGTGGTGTAAAACTATACTCACTCACTCATCACTTGTGGGGTGGTTGGGTGGCCTAGTGGTTGAAGTGTTCACTTGTCACACCTAAGACCAGGGTTTAATTCCCCACATGGGTATAGTGTGTGAAGCCCATTTCTGGTGTCCCCTGTCAATATATTGCTGAAATCTTGCTGTGGTGTAAAACTACTCATTTATCACCTGTCTAGCAGTCTGTTTTATGTCTTGCAGACAGTTATGATTCAAGTGACGATGTAGATGACGAGGAAATTGAACTGACGTGTAAGTATGACCATCACTCCCTCTGTTCGTTCAGCAACTCCATCGTCTCCGGGCGTGTCTTTCTGTGTAAGTAAGAAAGGGGTTGCTCTTGAAAGAGCAGGAAAATATAAATGTCAGCTGAACAGTATTAGGACTTTAAACTTTGAAGTTAGAAGTAGAAGAGACAATCATTGAATTAAGATGGTACATGTTGCATTTCACAGATTGTTTTCACAGCTTTATTTACATCTCTTATGGATTACTGGTTAAGTTAGGTCCTTGACTGAGTGGTCAGGCTCGGTGACCTGGTTGATTGTGTGTCATTGTACCCCGACTGCATGGATCAATGCTCACAATATCAATCACTGGATTGTCTGGTGCTGACTTGATTATTTTGAGGCTGCCGTCATGTACCTGGAATATTTATAAGAGCAGCATTAAACAACAAAAAGTTATCATATGCATGATCCCATGAACATGAGTTAGTTTTTATGATTGATTGTGTTCAAATTATTTCGTTGCAGTTTATGTTTCATTTGTTGCAAACACTCATAATTATATACACACATGGAAAGGAACCATTATTATTATTATTGATAAGTTTGGCATATAGATGTTATAAATACAAAAAATAAGGTTTTCAGTAGCACTAGCCTGTTCATCTATATGATACAATTATGATATTTTATCCCATTATGTGAGTATTTACAAACATGTCACATAAGTTTTGTAGATACCAGGACAGTAGTCTGCGCACAAGCCCCGCCCTGTTTATGTCCCTTCGGCCGTATCACGGCCAGTTACTGCTTGTCATGACATCTATCGCTGCGTAATATCCCCACACATTGTACCCGCACTTTAGTCAGTACTATGTCCAAGTCAACAAAATCTAATGTTTAATTAACATGGAGTAATTACTCCCCTCAACATGATCTGATCTCGTTATTTCATGTAATATAAACGAAAAGAGCAACATTGAAGTCTTTGAATGGCATTAGTGCTAAGGGGGCACGGGTGGCCCAGTTGGCTGAGGTGCTGCGATTCGCTGTGCAGAGTTGCTCCCTTGGGCACGCCAGAAACCTATGATTGTGGGTTCGAATCCCGCTTTGCCCCGATTATGTTTCTAGGTTTGTCAGCACCATACCCGTGCTCGTGGGTTTCACCGAAGTGGTAAACGTCTGAGACTTGCATCACTTCGGGCTTTCCTCCCACATTAAGCTGACACGCCGTGATATAACTGGAATACTGTTAAAAGCGGCATTAAACCCAACTCACTCACTCATTAGTGATAAGTTTGGTGTATTGAAACTGTGATGTTAATGTGTTCAGTTTGGAAGCTGACGCAAATATATCTCAGCTCTCCAGCAAGGCGGGCCTTTGCAAACCACTTTAATTGACTTGATATATTGAGAAAACTGCATCGTTAAAGGGACTTTTTCGGCGCAGTGGGTCTGTTGTTTGGTGAAATGTTGATATTTTGTCCATCGCCTGTCACAGATCACTCTCATGTCTGATGAAGGTGTATTTGTCACAGAAGCATTGCAAGGCTGTAATAAAGTACAACTTGTCTTGCAAATAATCTGTGTGTAATCTGTATCAATTTGTTAATGTGAAATATGTATTATCAGCATTCGATTACCTCGCATGCAAACATTTATGAACTTTTTTTATAACGCATATTCTGCAGATTTCTCTTTGACAATGTGAATGCGTGACTACCACCATGTGCCACTCATGTCCTGTCATGTAACCCAATTGAGCACCACCCCTTTATTATGCTCCGATTGGAAATATCTCCACTGAATTTTCAGTGAATGAGTTAAAGGGAGATAATTTGTTTGTAGTGTCAGGATCGGCAGCAGATCAGCAGAGCAACTTGTCAATGCTAAAGTCCAGTGGTCTATCTCTCTCAATGGCATCTCTATACTCTGGTAACCATGTTGTACTTTTGTTGTAAGGCTGACTCTATACGCCATTAACGCTTTTAACGAAATAGTCGCTGTAGAGATGTTTTAGTTGTTTTCTTTCTTATATTCATGTTTCAAGTAAAAATATTTTTGTCATTTTTACTATAATTTTTCAAGTAATGTGTCAACGAGTAAAATAATGAGTTTGTATTTGTTTCATGAGTTTAAAAGAGTGATCCTAGAGTAGATAAGGGGTTTTGAAGATTTGTCAGTGTGAGGAGTTCCTCCCATCCTCCCAGCTACATCCTCTGTATCCCCAGGGCTAGCATTTCAGGAACTTGGATCTGTTCCCATGGTTACCGCCATCTCAAACTATCCGCCCTTGACTTTCATTAACATTTTACCGACCAATCAAATGTCAAGATGAGGTGGAAGGAAATAGGTAAGGCAGGACTTGGCACTGTCAGTTTTTATGGACATGAAAACCGCCTTTCCATCAATAAGATTTTTGGAGTTTTTCTTTTGCATGTCAGTCAGTTTTTCAATATTGAATTCCTGGCTAACTCTATCGTAATCTTTTCGACTGGCAACCATGTTGTTGATGTCGTCAACCCAAGGCTGGTTTGTAACCTGCATTCTGATTGGTCCGATAGACTCAGTGGTGTAGCAAGCAAATTGCTTATGAAATCAAGGGCGGGTTATCTGAGATTGCGTGAACCATAGGAATTGATCCAGGGGCTATTGTAGGTTTACCGAAATATGAGCCCTGGAGATGTAGAAGATGTAGCGTATTAACACACTATTTCCCCACTAACACCTACATCCCAGCACAGCATCCCTACACCATATAGACGACTAGCGAGTGGCTAGCGGTGTGAGAAATAAGCACCCGGTAGCCTATGGCTATACTTTCTTTCTTTCTGGCCAGTGAAAATAGAGTCTTACTAGCCCAACAGGCTTGCTTAGTTTTCTGTTTTGTGAGCTGCAATATATAATATTCACCCATCGAAAATAGAAAATGTTCACATGAAAAATAAGATTTGTTTTCTACTAAAACAATAATATGACGTGTTATTCAGCTACCACTACTTGCACTAGCTCTGTTAGTGACAGAAACCTGTTTGATATTGACTCAGACTGTAGGTAAAACCTTGGTCAAACTTGACGTTTTCCCCTCTGCTACCAGATTCCTCCATGTGTTTGGCTGGGTACAAAACTGGCTACTTCAAACTGAAATCAGCTTGTAACAGGAATAACTACCTCAGGCCTCAAAGTTGCAACTTAAACGATTGCCAAGGCGACCTAAATTTCAATTTGACTACTGTCTAAAATTCAGAGGTAGCCAAATGACTGCCTAGAAAAATATCTTGTGGCATCTAAATTCTTTTGCTTCACATATGTAGACACAAAAATAAACATGTCTGCTACTAATTGTACTCGCAAATAATTCCTCCTAAAGTCAACAATGAACTGAAATACATAAATATTAATGTAATTGGTATTTTATTTTAGTTGATACTTTATTGGCTAAGCAAGGATATACATGTACCTATGTAATCTATTAAAATAAATTGCATCATTGTTCGAGTCACAAATAACAAAACTCAAGTACAGTTTCCACTAATGTACAATTCCAAGACTAGTGCTATGACTTGTACATATAATAGTCATTTGATTAAAGATAATTTCAAATACTTTTGGCTACTTACAATATTTGCTTGACTTCTTGATTTTACCACTGGCTACCTGGAAAAAACTACTTGTAGCCATATGGCTACTTGGTAAAAATTTAAACTTTGAGGCCTGTACCTAGCTGTCCCGGCTGGCGCGTTCTGATGAACATTTTCTCACACGTTGGTGGTTAGCGTGAACAGTTTCACAAATCTCAGTTATTCCGGAAACCTGGAGAAATGTTCTGACCCTGTAGAAAATACATGTCCAACATCGGTTGAATAAGCCTGATATCATATTCACACCACTGAATTTGAAATATGCTCTGAATTTCTTTTCTTTCGTTCTATTGTAAATAAAATAAGTAGGCTGAAATGTTTGCTAGCTCTATGGGGATTCCAATGTAGAAGAGGTCCCCAGCAGCCTATGGTGGTCGTATGAGCCGACTTACCGATCGAGTGGTCAGGCTTGCTGACTTGGTTGATTATGGATCATCATACCACGATTGCATGGATTGTTGCTCACAATATCAATCACTGGATTGTCTGGTCCAGACTGAATGATTTACAAAACGCCTTCATATAGCTGGAATATTCCTGAGTGTGGCATTAAACAACAACCGTCATTTTATGTTTTACTGATCCTATTGTCTATTGGCAGATTTGGTAGATATGACCTTTTGACATTCTTAAGCTTATACTTACAGTGTTCAAAAATCCAATTTCAATTATGGAAAATCTTTTGATCTTGACAGTGATGATGTGATGTAGAGAATGTGTGTCTCTCCCTTCCAGATGCTGACCTACGTAAGAGCAGCCAGCCTCTAGAAAAACAGAAGTAAGTATCAGTTTCAAGGAAGAAATCCTTTCACAGACTCTGTTTCAGTATTTACTATTTAGTGTGAGGATGGATGGAATTATGTCCATAATGGCTGACAGTGACTTGGTTGATGGTGCTCTCAATATCAATCACTGGATTGAACACTGGATGTTACCAAGTCCAATATAGCTGACATCTACACAGTGATGGAAAATTAACCATATAATTCATCGGCTTTGTTTAATAACCCTAATGTAAAAAGTTTTAACAGAAATTTAGTGGCTTGGATTTAGAAACCATAGCAGGTCAAGGAGCCTATGACCTTCTGAATTATGAACCCCGGGTACAATCCAGGTTGGAATTTGTTTTCAGCAGCCCATGCTTGTCCACTCAGTGGATCGTGTGCACCACATCGTATCATGATGTAATGGATTGTCTGGTCCAGACTGATTATTTAGAGACCGCTGTCACATAGCTGGAATATTGCTGAGTGAGGCGTTTTAACAGCAAACACAAACATAACATAGTTTGAACACATGCAGATTTGTGTCCTTTGCACGTGGCAGGAACTGAAACTGTGCCCTGATTATGTTTCTGGGTTTGTCAGCACCATACCCGTGCTGGTGGGTAGTACCAAAGTATATATGTTTAACACTGAATATCTGTCACATTGGGCTTTCATCCCACATCAAGCTGACACACTGTATATGACTGAAATACAGTCCAAAGCGGTGTTAACCTCACTCACTCGCTGAAGTCTGGGATGTGCTTGTATATTCACGTGAAATAGATCACTGGCACGTCTGCACTATAGCTATGCTTGTGGGTTTACCAAACTATGATATGACCATCTTCCTTGCCAAGGAAGTTAACTGACTGTAAAAGTCCAGTTTCCACCCTTGCCAAACTAGGCTGGAATTCCGACCATTTTGGCTGGACTAGCAAGCTGCCAAATGCAAGTGATATGAGAGGTGGAATCTGATATGCTTTTGCTTTCAGTTAACTCCTTGGCCTTGGTAAGATGTGATATGACACTCACTCACTCACTTTAGAAGGCTATAGTTTGACCATGTGTTTGTAGTTCAATCCAGGACGGCGGTGGGGCCAACATGTCAGCCGAGTCTGTGGCCATCTCTTTACTAAAGAAGTTCTCGGAGAAGCAGCTTCCCAAGGCTTCGGACCTGGAGTGGCTGGTCTCGGAACAAGATGCTCCTCAGGCCGTGAGTGTGATGTATTATTGTTGTTGTTGTTGTGATTATTGTTGTTATTATTATTATTCTTGGTTGTAAGCCCATAAAAATCATGTTGTCATCCATTGGTAACTTAATACAAATGAGACATTTTCTTCTGAAGAATAAGATTTTTGAAATAATGAATTATGACTAAAGCAGTAAAATTCAAATGTAAGAGGCAACTAACAGGACCGGGTGGTCAGGCTCGCTGACTTGGTCAATGCATGTCATCGTATTCCAATTGCGTGGATTGATGCTCATGATGTCAATCACTGGATTGTCTGACCCAGACTGGATTAGTTACAGACCACCCTCATATAGCTGGAATATTGCTGAACACAGTGTTGAACAAACAAACCAACAAACATACAAACAAAACTGCAAGCTAAGCTGAACATTCAAATATTCTACACTATTTTGTCCATTATCCCTGCTGTAGTTGCTGCCCCTGCCCAACTCCTACCCGGTGTCGCCTGACGATGGAGAAAATGCTGACCTGCTCAAGAACAGAAAGGTGAGTCAGAGCTACAGATAAGCTGCATATTTGTGTAAAATACCCCCCAAAACTTTTCAAAACCCAATTACTTTCAATTAACATGCGTACAGAAACGCATGCATTATATGAAAACTCAATTGTTTGAAAACAGCACATTTCATACCCAATAAAGCTTTTTCAGCATGTGTACAACGAAGCTAATTTCTGAGTCAAGCCTATATGTAGAACCGTTATATACATCTAAATCATTATTTTGTATTTTTTTAAATCTCAAAATGCCTACTCATTTCGGGAAAAACCCAATAGAGTGATTATTAAATGAGTGAAAAAATATTGGTTACCCAATGAAAAATGTAATAACCCAATTAAAATAGAAACCTTCGATTAAAAACTGAATTGCTTAAAAGTTATCTGGAGCTCTGTGAGTCTCGTTCCACATCTCAACCCGTGAACAAACAGGTTCTTCAGCACCTCATGTTTGCCTGCCTTTGTGAAGATCCGGGTTAGAACTGGTCTTCAGCCACTAATGTGATTGGGTGGTCAGGCTCACGGACTTGGTTGATGCATGTCATTGTATCCCAATTGCATAGATCTATGTTCAAGATATCAGTCACTGGATTGTCTGGTCCCGATTCGATTATTTACAGACTGCTGTCAAGTGTGATGTTAAACAACAAACAGTTGAAACAAACAGATCTCTTTTTATGAAAAATTTCCTGAAGATTCCTGTGAAGTTTAATGTTAAAATTGATTCCCATTAGTGATGTTCTGCTTGTGTTTCAGACACGAATACGAGGGAACCTTGAGTGGGCTCCTCCACGGCCACAGATCATCTTCAACATACATCCCCCTCCCAAGTAGGTCATCACCATACGCTGTGGGAGATTTTACCATGTTTAGACTGTGTAGTTCCACCATATACAGGGCGGTCGTGTAGCCTAGTGATGATATAAGCATTCGCTCATCACGCCGAAGACCCAGGTTCGATTCCCGACATGGGTACAATGTGTGAAGCCCATTTCTTGTGTCCCCGCTGTGATATTGCTAGAATATTGCTAAAAGCGGCATAAAACCATTCTCACTCACTCCACGATAACCAAGCACAGGGTCCTGATTTTAAGGTTTACTCAGGTTGTTAAGGAAATTTTGTAATTTTGATCTGGTTTTTGGCCTCTCAACAGTTCAATACCTGAAGAGACACATGAAGATCCGGGGTAGAATACGTCTTCAGCAACCCATGCTTGTTGTAAAAGGCGACTATGGTTGTAATACAAGGCAACTAACGGGATCGGGTGGTCAGGCTCGCTGACTTGGTTTGATGCATGTCATTGGTTTCAATTGCGTGGATCGATGCTCATGATGTCAATCACTGGATTTTCTGGTCCAGACTCGATTATTTACAGACCGCCGTCATATAGCTGGAATATTGCTGAGTGAGGCGTTAAAAAACAAACAAACAAACAAACAAACAAACAAACAAACAATACCTGAAGACCTTGTATATATAATGGAGAGAGATGCTTTGCTTGTTTCAGACGTAGTGTTATATT
Source organism: Haliotis rufescens (assembly GCF_023055435.1). Taxonomy (NCBI): domain Eukaryota; kingdom Metazoa; phylum Mollusca; class Gastropoda; order Lepetellida; family Haliotidae; genus Haliotis; species Haliotis rufescens. Next base: position 1,855,369 of record NW_025964190.1, on the reverse strand, counting down.
AGCCAAACAGAACTACCGGTGTGCTGGGTGTGGGATGAAAGTCGAGCCAGGTTTGTATTTTTGCTAGAACTTCCTCTCCGTATAGGGGGCACGGCTGGCCCAGTCATCTAAGGTGCCGCAAGGTGCGACTCGTGGGCATGTGAGAAACCTATCGTTGTGGGTTCGAATCCTGGTTCGCCCTGATTGTTTCTAGGTTTGTCAGCACCATACCTGTGCTCGCTCAATCCATCCATCCATCCATCCATCCATCCATCCATCCATCCATCCATCCATCCATCCATCAATCAATCAATCAATCAATCCTTTCCCTAATAAAATCATTTCTTCTTTCACAAGTCTTATTTATTTGCGTATAATACGCACTTGTGTGTTATATGCACCCTTAAATATGGGCAATTAAATTCTTGAAAAATATATCTGTCGTAAATAAACATTTCAGGCTGTCAGCATAAACCAGGAAATTTATCTTTCAACTCTGTTTTTTTCACCAAAATAATATTCTAATAAGAGCCCTCTATTTCTAATCTTGAGAGGCCCTGGGCGCTTATTACGTCCTGTTTGTTACGTATGTCATGTGGTATTTCTCTATTCATTGCAGCATATGTGAAACGATTCCGGTACTGTGAGTACCTCGGCAAATACTTCTGTCAGTGCTGCCATTCCAACTCAGTGGACCTAGTGCCAGGGAGGGTGCTCCGCAAGTGGGACTTTACAAGATACTGTGTGTCAAACTTTGCCCATGATTTACTGGCGAAGATCTTCCAGGACCCTCTGTTTAATATCCTTGACATCAATGCGTTGTTATTCCGGCGAGTTCGGAACCTGGAGACAATACGTGACTGTCGGAAACAGCTCTTCCATCTTAAATCTTTCCTCAGAGTCTGCAAGCAGGGAAGCAGGTGAGGGTCCAGTGATTAGTGGTGGCTGCTTGTGATGAGAGTAACACAGTGTTTCCATTCTCTGGTGTATATAGCAGGGGTCCGGAAACCATCATATGCGCCGGACATGTCCGATTGGGAATCTCAAATGTCCGTTTTAAAATATTGCTTACCGGACATTTTAAAAAGTATTGTCCGGACATTCTTAAATTTTGACCGGACATGATCAACAGTTAGGACTGAGCAGTTTCTGTCTGCAGTTGCAACACAATGAAGATTAACTACACTGACAAGCTTTGTTTGTTTTGATTGCTGTAAATACATCATACCTACATGATAGTCCAATCGGTCAATCACTGTAATAGGCAATAAACTGAGTTGACACTGATTAATTGAGGATTAATTACTGAGAAAATCTTGTTAATTTGAGTGAAAGGTGTTTACAACTGTACATTAATACCTTGCATCATCGATGTACCTCATTATCCTCACACTGCTACGATACGTAACCTCAGACAAGAAGCGAAAGCGTGACGACAGCCAGTCGACCGATGCAGATCAGTCGAGCGGATCTGCCAAACCCTCAAAGTTTGGACGATCATTTTGTAAGTCGTGGCTAACGGCTTTCACTTGGTTGACATACAATGAGGATTTGCAGATTTTATTTTTTTCAGTAGCTAGTCGTATATTGAATCTTGATTGACCGCCATTTTGCTTTCTCGGACGATCGAAATCCAATTTTTTTATGGTCAATAATTAAGTACAGATGAAAAAAGTATTCAAATAACTATTGCTATCAACGATATTTTAGTATTTGTGATTAAATTATCTGTCTTGTTTTTAAAAAAATCTTTAGTTTAAAAAAACACTTTTCCCGTGAGGTCACGTGATAACCAAATATGGGATAATAGTCTCGATCCAAATGTTACAACGCGTACACTTGAGCAGACTCATGAATATAACTCATGAATATTAATTAGACCGTTCACTACGTTAATAGATCGTTATTATAACAGAAACAAACGTATGTTTTCCATTTAAATCTAAAATGATATTATTTGTTATTAATTGTCCGGTGATTTAAACAATTTAAATTGAAACAATTCATAATTCATCATATTATGAATACGTAAACTTGTAATGTGTGTGAAAAGTCGTACTAAAATACGCTATTTGATGGGGGCGTGGCCTAAATGCAAATGTCCGATTGGGATTTTAAATTTTCCGGTATATAGACCAGATACTGTAAGGTGTTCAGACATTGGTGGCTGCTTGTGATGAGAGTAACACAGTGTTTCCAGTCTCTGGTATATATACCTGATATTGACGGTTAAAATATGGCTTGGACCAGACAATTTGAGGGTTATCTGTCCCTGTTTCTGGTTAAAATTTGGTTTAACTGTTGAGTTGTAAGCGTTATCTGAGCCAGTAGACATTCTTTGTTCTCAAACTGAACAGTCAGATAAAATGTGTCATCTTTGCTCACTCTACTTTAATCTGGGCAGTTTTATATGTTTCTGTGTTGGGAACATTTTGGTTGAAACGAATTTGGAGTCTGAAAATAAAACTGACTCAAAGAAATTGATTATGTTCCAACTTGATGCAACAGTATATTCAAGACATCAGATGTAAATAAATACAATGTTGTTTGTTCCTCTAGATGAAAAGGTTTCGACAGGAAACAGATTGCGACTGATAGTTTGGTAACAAGCTATAAGGGACATATTTTTGTTTGTGATTTTGCTTTTTCTTCTATCTTCAAAAATTGGCTTCCACAGAAGATATCACGTGCATAACTTAAGAAGCAATATATTCTCGGAGATAATTAAGTTGCATGACAATACCTGGCAGACCATTATGACCTCATTGGTTACCATGACATCACTAATCTCTCTGCGGGGCAAGGGTGTCCAAGTCGTCTAAGGCGGTACTTCGCTGTGCAGAGTTGCGTCCCTTGGGCACGCCAGAAACCTATGATTGTGGGTCCGAATCCTGGTTCACCCTGATTATGTTTCTAGATTTGTCAGCACCATACCTGTGCTCGTGGGTTTCACGGAAGTGGTAAACGTCTGAGACATGCATCACTTTGGGCTTTCCTCCCACATTAAGCGGGTTAAAACCCAACTCACTCACTAACCTCTCTGCCTCTGAGGGGCGGTCGGGTAGCCTAGTGGTTAAAGCGTTAACTCGTCACGCCGAAGACCCGGGTTCGATTCCCGACATGGGTACAATGTGTGAAGCCCATTTCTGGTGTCCCCCGCCATGACATTGCTGGAATATTGCTAAAAGCGGCGTAAAACCGAACTCACTCACTCACTCTCTGCCTCCGAAGCTGGTTAGCAGTCTTATCACATAGAGGAGGTTATTACCGTTACAAAACTGAAAAAGTTGGAAGAATGATTTTGGATGATAAGTACACTTGTTGACTTACAAATACACTTTATTGACGCATGTTGATATATTGATATCAAACGACACTAATGTGAAATTCTCCATATGTTTACAGATTGCTAGATGATATAGAAAAATTACCTCGGCACTGGTTGGATGAAACAACAGTGTTCTCCATGGAAGATCTAACACGAGTGAGTTGACGAGCCGAAGGCGCCCAGCAAACAGACTGGCAGCCCATGGTCCAATGAAAGAGATACTATTGCTAAGGCTGTAGTACTTATAATCCATGGAATTTGCATGAGTAAAGAAACTGTCATAATAAGTGTTTGAAATGAGGGAGGTGTTTGAATCTAGAGACCTGCATCACTTCGGGCTTTTCATCCCACATTAAGCTGACATGTTGCAATATAACTGGAATACTGTTAAAAGCGTTGTTAAACCCAACTCACTCACTCACTCCTTTTGACTGATAAAGGCCTTGCTGTGGTATTGTTTGACAGCTCTCCATGTGTTTGTTTGTTGTTGCAGGTGAAGAGTGGGGACATGGTGAACCAACTGAAGAACTGTGTCCACAACGCTCTGTCCCACATCCAAGACTGCCCGGTATGTTGGCTCATCTTCCTGGGGGGGGCCCAGGTGGCCCAGTCGTCTAAGGCGCCACGATTCACTGTGCAGAGTCACATCTCTTGGGCATGCCAGAAACCTATGATTGTGGGTTTGAATCCCGGTTCGCCCCGATTATGTTTCTAGGTTTGTCAGCACCATACCTGTGTTCGTGGGTTTCACCGAAGTGGTAAACGTCTGAGACCTGCCTCACTTCAGGCTTTCCTCCCACATTAAGCTGACATGCCGTGATATAACTGGAATACTGTTAAAAGCGGCATTAAACCCAACTCACTTACTCACTTTTGTCAAGGTGTTTACATGATTTGTTGCACTTTGAGAAGTAGGACTCGTTTTATCATAATATAGATTTGGATTATTGATGAGATCGAGATGGTCTTGACTTGGTGCTGCCATTTTATTTGAAGCCCGTACAAGTGATATGAGAGGTGAAATCTGATTGGTCAGTAGGAGGGACATTGAAGGGACATAACTTGTAATAGCCACTGGTGGCGCTACGATGAAGCCCAGAAATTCCAGCCTTTTCGGCAAGGGTGGAAACTGGACTTTTACAGTCAGTTAACGCCCTTGCCTTTGGAATATGGATTTGGGTTGGTGATCCCCACCAAAGGTCTGAGATATTAGTCTGAGAGAAACACCCAGGCAGAGTTGACCCCATTACCCCATGCATGTCATTAGAGTAGGCAGTTTGATGCACCCTGTAGGGGTTCAGTGTTTCAAGAGGCGACCAAATGGGTCAGGTGGTCTGGTTCTCTCTCTTGATTGGACCGCCTCCGTGGTCTAGTGGTAGAGCGTCCGCCCAGTGAGCGGAAGGTCTGGGGTTCGATCCCCGGCCGCGTCATACCAAAAGATGTTAAAAGATGGTACTTGTTGTTACCCTGTCTGGCGCTCGGCATTAAGGGGCTAAAACAAGGACTGGTCGGCTCGGAGTCAGTATACTGTGTCTGAGTGGGGTATTCATGCTAAAATGCGGCATGATATCTCAGTAGGGTAGCACTATAAATCGGCATCAGTCCGGTCTAGTACAAGCAGCCACACACACACGTACATGCACGTCGCTATATCAGTGCAATAATCTTGGACGCGACGTTAAACCCAATTTCACCTCATCTCACCTCTCTTGATTGTTTGTGTGTCCTCGTACCTGAAAGTGTGGATCATTGTTCACAATATCAATGACCGGATTGTCTGGTCCAAATTTGATTATTTACATCATGTAGATGGAATATCGTTGAGTGCAGCACCAGTTAGGAAAGGCACAACAACCAATACACTTCCGATATTAGACAGCGGTTTCACTTCAGCAGACATAACATACCAAGAAGGCGGCGTGAAGAGACCATTGCCAAGTAACCTTAAGGTTTCCTGAAACTAGTCCAAAGGGGTGGCATGGCAACAACAACAAACAAAGAAACACAAATTTGATGCAACTGGATTGACTCAGTGCCTTGGTTGATTGCTTGTCACATCAACAGCTTCGTTCCAGTTATTTGCAGACCCCTGTGATATGGCTGGAACATTGCTGACTGGGGTACAAAACAACATGCACTCACTCACTTATAGAAACACCTTTTTATGAAAAAAGTCCTCCGTTATCTGGACCAACGGTGCATTATTAGTGCATATCAACCCTTGACTGCCAATTGTGTAGATCAATGCTCATGATGATAATCTGTGAATTTTCTGGTCCAGTCTCTTTGAGTGTGGTAGTAAACAGCCCATGTCTGACCTGGTTAAAATTACGGAATAATGACAGTAGTTTACACTGTAGGATCTGATATAGCAGTGTTTGCATCGTGATCTTGATATTGACAATGAAAGCAGGTTTAGCATCGTGATCTTGATATTGACAGTGAAAGCAGGTTTAGCATGGTGATCTTGATATTGACAGTGAAAGGAGGTTTAGCACTATGCTCCTGATATTGACAGTGAAAGCAGGTTTAGCATGGTGATCTTGATATTGACAGTGAAAGCAGGTTTAGCATGGTGATCTTGATATTGACAGTGAAAGCAGGTTTAGCACTATGCTCCTGATATTGACAGTGAAAGAAGGTTTAGCATGGTGATCTTGATATTGACAGTGAAAGCAGGTTTAGCATCATGATCTTGATATTGACAGTGAAAGCAGGTCAAGCATCATGATCCTGATATTGACAGTGAAAGCAGGTCAAGCATCTTGATCTTGATATTGACAGTGAAAGCAGGTCTAGCATCATGATCTTGATATTGACAGTGAAAGCAGGTCTAGCATCATGAACTTGATATTGACAGTGAAAGCATGTCTAGCATCTTGATCTTGATATTGACAGTGAAAGCAGGTTTAGCATCTTGATCTTGATATTGACAGTGAAAGCAGGTTTAGCATGGTGATCTTGATGTTGACAGTGAAAGCAGTTTTAGCATCATGATCTTGATACTGACAGTGAAAGCAGGTTTAGCATCATGATCTTGATACTGACAGTGAAAGCAGGTTTAGCATAGTAATCTTGATGTTGACAGTGAACTGCTGCTGTTTCAGTTCTGTCAGGGTCTGGGCTTCATCTGTGAGTTGTGCAGCTCCCATGACGTCATCTTCCCCTTCCAGCTAGACAAGGTGTACCAGTGTCCAGGTAAGCAACATCGTCTACCAGTGTCCAGGTATTCCCCCTCCAGCTAGACAAGGTGTACCAGTGTCCAGGTAAGCAACATCGTCTACCAGTGTCCAGGTATTCCCCTTCCAGCTAGACAAGGTGTACCAGTGTCCAGGTAAGCAACATCGTCTACCAGTGTCCAGGTATTCCCCTTCCAGCTAGACAAGGTGTACCAGTGTCCAGGTAAGCAACATCGTCTACCAGTGTCCAGGTATTCCCCTTCCAGCTAGACAAGGTGTACCAGTGTCCAGGTAAGCAACATCGTCTACCAGTGTCCAGGTATTCCCCTTCCAGCTAGACAAGGTGTACCAGTGTCCAGGTAAGCAACATCGTCTACCAGTGTCCAGGTATTCCCCTTCCAGCTAGACAAGGTGTACCAGTGTCCAGGTAAGCAACATCGTCTACCAGTGTCCAGGTATTCCCCTTCCAGCTAGACAAGGTGTACCAGTGTCCAGGTAAGCAACATCGTCTACCAGTGTCCAGGTATTCCCCTTCCAGCTAGACAAGGTGTACCAGTGTCCAGGTAAGCAACATCGTCTACCAGTGTCCAGGTATTCCCCTTCCAGCTAGACAAGGTGTACCAGTGTCCAGGTAAGCAACATCGTCTACCAGTGTCCAGGTATTCCCCTTCCAGCTAGACAAGGTGTACCAGTGTCCAGGTAAGCAACATCGTCTACCAGTGTCCAGGTATTCCCCTTCCAGCTAGACAAGGTGTACCAGTGTCCAGGTAAGCAACATCGTCTACCAGTGTCCAGGTATTCCCCTTCCAGCTAGACAAGGTGTACCAGTGTCCAGGTAAGCAACATCGTCTACCAGTGTCCAGGTATTCCCCTTCCAGCTAGACAAGGTGTACCAGTGTCCAGGTAAGCAACATCGTCTACCAGTGTCCAGGTATTCCCCTTCCAGCTAGACAAGGTGTACCAGTGTCCAGGTAAGCAACATCGTCTACCAGTGTCCAGGTATTCCCCTTCCAGCTAGACAAGGTGTACCAGTGTCCAGGTAAGCAACATCGTCTACCAGTGTCCAGGTATTCCCCTTCCAGCTAGACAAGGTGTACCAGTGTCCAGGTAAGCAACATCGTCTACCAGTGTCCAGGTATTCCCCTTCCAGCTAGACAAGGTGTACCAGTGTCCAGGTAAGCAACATCGTCTACCAGTGTCCAGGTATTCCCCTTCCAGCTAGATAAGGTGGACCAGTTTCCAGGTAAGCAACATCTACTTAACAGTGTCCAGGTATTCCCCTTCCAGCTAGACAAGGTGTACCAGTGTCCAGGTAAGCAACATCGTCTACCAGTGTCCAGGTATTCCCCTTCCAGCTAGATAAGGTGGACCAGTTTCCAGGTAAGCAACATCTACTTAACAGTGTCCAGGTATTCCCCTTCCAGCTAGACAAGGTGTACCAGTGTCCAGGTAAGCAACATCGACTTAAGCACTGTGCAGGTATGTGAATCATCTCTTAATGTTACTTACTGCTTGCATCAAGAGCAGGTTTACCATATATACTTTGCAGTGTCTACACAGGTCTTGTGACCACGGGTGGACTAGTCATCTAAGGCTCCACAATTTGCTGTGTAGAGTTGTGTCCCTTGGTGTGTCAGGAACCTGTGATTGTTGGTTGGAATCCCAGATTTGCCCTGATTATGTGTCTAGATTTTGTCAGCACTGTACCCCTGCTTGTGTGATTCACCAAAGTGGTAAATGTTAGAGACATAGCCACGAGTCTCCTCGTCTGAAATCTGACTAGACTACACATGCTCTTCTTGCAAAATATTGTTATTTTACAATAAATATGTCCCCATAAACCAAATTAATGACAAAAGGATGAACAGGGTTTTGTGTTGCACCATTGCGCTGTACAATGTCACCGTTGTCTGATAAATAAGCAGTTGTCACAATATTTATAAGAATTGACATATAATTGTTTTGGCGTTTATGGAGTTATAAATGTCGGTAGAGGCGACTAACGGGATCGAGTGGTCGAGTGGTCAGTGTCATCGTATCCCAATTATGTGGATCGATGCTCATGATATCAATCACTGGACTGTCTGGTACAGACTCGATTATTTACAGACCGCCGTCATATAGCTGGAATATTGCTGAGTGCAGCGTAAAACAACAAACCAACCAGCCAACCAGTACCCCAAACTTGTAAAATAGACTAGAATTAACAGAAATCTGCTGGTCAGTTCTCGTTGCACAGCCCAGACTCCGTTCCGGCATGAAACCAACACGTCAATGCTCTGATGTGATGCCCTTGTTTCCAGATTGCCATGCGTGCTATCACAGGACCTGCTACATACCAGGCAAATGTCCAAAGTGCTCCAGGATAGAACTGAGGTAAGATGAAGAACAACTCTACACTTTTTTAGCTCACCTGACTGAAGTCAAGAGAGCTTATGTTGGGGCGTGTGGTCCGTGTGTCAGTCCTCCATTAACTTTGGCATTTTCAGCATCACCTCCGAAACTATCAAGGCCTATGAAGCTGAAATTGTGTGAATGATCCAGCTATGGTGTCTTTAAAACTTGATCACAGAATCAAGATCTGATTTCATACAAGGCTGCTATGGTGGCCATATTGAAATTGTCATTCTTGGCCATTACTAGGTCAGAGAAGGCACAATTTATGGATAACAACTTCTTTAGTTACTGTAAAGGTGACGTTTCGGGATAGATCCGTATCTGGACAGAAACGTTGCCTTTACAGTAATTAAAGAAGCTGTTATCCATGAATTGTGTCTACCCTGTCATCCGTCAACTTCTAAGTAATGCCTATGAAACAATTCCTTATCAAGTCAGATAGCAGGCCAGCACTTGGGACAATGTAACCCCTAGGCCAGTCAAAGCCAAAACAGCCATTGCTTCGGATGTCGAGGCAAAGGCTAGTGACCTACATCACTTCAAATAAGGATCTCTTGATGTGATGGAACCGCCTCCATGGTCTAGTGGTAGAGCGTCCGCCCAGAGAGCGGAAGGTCCGGGGTTCGATCCCCTGCCGCGTCATACCAAAAGACGTTAAAAGATGGTACTTGTTGTTACCCTGTCTGGCGCTCGGCATTAAGGGGCTAAAGCAAGGACTGGTCGGCTCGGAGTCAGTATACTGTATTCATATTAAACTGCGGCATGGTATCTCAGTGTGCTAGCACTATAAATCGGCATCAGTCCGGACTAGTACAAGCAGCCACACACACACATACACGTGCATGCACATCGCTATATAAGTGCAATAATCTTGGACGCGACCTTAAACCAAATTTCACCTCACCGTACCTCTTGATGTGATTGACTACTCACAAGGTACCTGACCCCCAGTAACCCTGACCTTTGCAGTTGGTTGAACTGTGCACATAACCTTGGTCTTAACTGTGTCCTCTGATACTGTTTGACTGATGAAACTTGGCATGCAGGTCCCTTTTTATGAAGAAATCTTATCTTGTTAAAATCAATTTGATTTTATTGTTGTTTTTTTCTAAATGCGAAGGAACTCAGATTTTACAAAAAGTTAAAAACGTCTTTTTGAGGGCTTAAACTTAGTGTGAATGTAATCAATACAAGAAGATCCATGAAGGCATCACTATTAGCACAGAATATTGTCCAAAATAATATTGCAAAGATACCTCTTTTGCTTTTTCCTGGATTTTTTTGCACCATTTTTCTCAATGTAGATGTTTGTACCAAAATAAGGCTGAAGTGTCATGAAAATGATTCTGCTTGTGTCAGGTGAGCTACAGTCAGGTGAGCTAGAGAGCCTTGTCTATTGCTTAACAATCAGCTTTCTTGGTATAAATAAATATTTAAGATAGATTTGTGTAGTTTAATAACAGGGCTTCTTTTGACACAGTGATCTGAGAACTATGGTAGCTGTATGTTAACATAGACTTACCTTAGTCCTAGGCCACCTCTGTGGTCTGGTGGATGGAGCATCTAGATCATTAATATCTGGTACTTGTTGATTCCCTACCTGGCACTCACCATAAAGGGACATAATGAGGGCTGATTGACTTGGAGTCAGTATGCTGTGCTGAGTGTGGTATCCATGTCAGACTGAGGCATGGTATCTCAGTGGGCTAGCACTATAAAAACCGGCATTAGTCCGGGCTAGTACAAGCATCACACACAGACACACACGTGCAATTAACTACAATGTGACGTTAAACCCATTTCACCTCACCTTAGTTATAGGGCAATGATTGCTTTGTGGAATAATATTCCTATTTAATAAGAGATTCTGACATGAAAATCTGCTACATGTTATCATTCCATTTGACAAGGATAAGACCCGTGAAGATCCGGGGTAGAATAGGTATTCAGTAATTTGTGCTTGCCATAAAAGGCGACTATGCTTGTCGTAAGAGGCGACTTACGGGATCGGGTGGTCGGGCTCGCTGACTTGGTTGATGCGTGTCATCGGGTCCCAATTGTGTGGATCGATGCTCATGATGTCAATCACTGTATTGTCTGTTCCAGACTCGATTATTTACAGACGCCGTCATATAGCTGGAAAATTGCTGAGTGCGGCGTAAAACAACGGCAAGGATAACGATGTTGTCTGACCTTGTTTCTGTTTTGAAGATTATAAGTCTATAATATTATGTCTTGCTTTTCGCTTATCCAGGAAACAGCGTCTGGCCGAACAGTCAGTCTCCCAAGACAACTACTTCTCCGATGACAGCGGTAACGACAGTACAGAGCCCTCTGGTGTCAAATCCTGATACCACCATTCAGTGTTCCTGATTGTCTGTGATATATTTATACAATATGCAAGAATCAAGTCACAAGAAATATGCCTTGCTACCGAACAGTAGAAAGTAGATGGACTGTCTTTTACAAGAATAAAAATATATCAGTTTGTATGCAGAAAAAAATTGACAGGAAATAAATATTATTGATTTACTGTAATGCTTTGCAACCTGCATTGACATTCCTCACAAATGCATCAAAACTTGCATGACGCTTGAATACCTTACACTGGATGTAATGGATTTGTTAACCTTTTAACAATTTCCTTAGGATTAAAAAATGAAAGAATTGGTTCTCAGGCAATGGTTTTTGAAAATATAGTGCGGGCAGGCGGTGTCTTTATTTTTTTTTGGTTGTTCAAACCTTATATGTAACCAATAAACAGTTGTGTTATCAATAAAACAATTGTGTACAATGAACCTGGGAAAGGGCCTCCCAACATAAATGTATTCCTTGATGAGTACGATAATAGAATACAAGTTGGACTTGGAATATTTAAGGATTTTGTATATATTTTTAAAAAATTGAAATAAAAACGAAATGTGTGGCGAACTTTATGATGATGCGGGCAGTGCCTGAGAAGCAATACCCTACTTGATTAGAGTTGTGTTTTCGTAGCCTACTTGCAACTATATCTGCCTTTATTGTCAGCAAATTTGACTATTTATATTGTTTATATATCCAAAATAATAAATATACTACCAGGCCTTTTGAAAGCCCCCTGATCTAAGCAGTATGTTACAAGTAGTCAAATGTTTTGCATACTTTCAAAGAAAGAATTTCGGTTTAGAATTGGTCTCCAGCAACCTTTGCTGGTGAGAAGAGGCGACTAACGGGATCAGGTGGTCAGGGTGATCTGGTTGATTGGGTGTCATCATACCCTGGCGGAGTGGATTGTTGCTCACAATGTCAATCACTGGATTGGCTGGAATATTGCTGAGTGTGGAGCTAATCAACACACAAATGAGAAATGCAGTGAAACTTAGTAGGGGGCTGTTTACTGTGCACATTTGGATAGAATTGATGAGTCATTACACCTCTATTTAAAACAGTTCTGACCCATGAAGATCCGGGGTAGAATAGGTCTTCAGGACCAATGCTTGCCGTAAAAGGCGATTATGCTTGTTGTAAGAGGCGATAAAGAATTGGGTGGTCAAAGGTGGTTGATGCATGTCGTTGTATCCCAATTTCATGGATCAATGCTCATGATGTCAATCACTGGATCAATTATTTGCAGACCGCCGTCATATAGCTGGAATATTGCTGAGTGCGGTGTTTAACAACGAACAAAGAACAAACAAACAAACAAACAAAACAGTTCCAATGGCAGTATTATATCTGAAGTTGACTGAGCCAGTACACTTTACAGACCCAGGGTACAAGGCTTGACGTCGTCATCGAAATAAAATAGTAACATAATAACAGCATTAACATGGAACACCATGCTAGCAATATTTCCCGTGCAGTGACCTTGTGAAGCTGTAGGTTTCAGATTGTTGCTCCTGAGTTGTCATTCCTGGTGTTGATGTTTGTAGAAGCCTCCAAGGGTTGCTGTTCAGTAAATCAGTTTTTGTCCTTTTAAAGTACAGTCCACTCACTATCTACAGGGTAGTTTACAGAAATAGTCCATGTATCAGAACATCGTTCTACCAAGTCAATATATATATCAGTTATACCATGAACACTAATCTTCCCTGTTCCAGCCACCCATCACTATTTCCAGTTATATCACATTTTCCCGAGGCAAGAGAGTTAACTGACTAGAAAAGTCCAAGTTTCCACCCTTGCCAAACTAGGCTGGTATTATGAAGTTATATTTTGGCTGGACTAAAGAGTCTATGCATAGTCCAATCAAAATCGTGCAATGAAATCGAAATCTGGTTCGTAAACTGTCATGGAGATTTTGGTCGAATGCAGGATTTGCAAAGGATGTGCACTGCCAACTCATATTCAAGAGATATTTTCCAAATCTGTTCATAGTTTTGATCAAGGTGCTCACATGATTTGATGCACTTTGCAATGTAAGACCTGTTTTATCACAATATAGATCTTGGTTATCAATTAGATCGTCTTGACTGGGCACCACCGTTTTGTTTGAAGCAAATGCAAGTGATATGAGAGGTGGAATCTGATTGGTCCATAGGAGAGGCTTAGAGGGGACATAACTCGTAATAACCACTGGGGCCGCTACGATCGAGCCCAGGAATTCCAGCCTAGTTCGGTGGAAAAGTCAGTTAACACTTTTGCGTCGGGAAGATGGTTATATCGCACTATGCTACTTGGTATTGTATACGAGCATGCTTTGTGAAACTTCAAGCTCTTTGCTTTTGCTACACGAGTCCTCTTCTCCACAATAAATAATTTTTTCGATGAACCATTCATAAGCTATTAAGGGGGCACTGGTGGCCCAGTCGTCTAAGGCGCTTCTATTCGCTGTGCAGAGTTGCGTGTCTTGGGCACGCCAGAAACCTATGGTTGTGGGTTCGAATGCCGGTTCGCCCCGATTATGTTTCTAGGTTTGTCAGCACCATACCCGTGCTCGTGGGTTTCACCAAAGTTGTAAACGTCTGAGACCTGCATCACTTCCGCCTTCCTCCCACATTAGGCGGACACGCCGTGATATAACTGGAATACTGTTAAAAGCAGCGTTAAACCTCACTCACTCATTAGCTATTATCTATTTAAAATTACTTCTTTTCGAAGTGTGAATTATACAAGTATAAGTTTAGTGTTCATGACTAACATAGTAAGATCAGCTCCTACAGTATCTAGAGTGTTATGCACTCATTCATCACATGACTCAATACATCATGAGTCGATATACCAATATAGAAAAGGTCAGAAAGTGCAGCATCAGAAGCGTTGCATGTGATAAGGGGGGAGGTCTGCAGAGGAGTCCTGTGCAGTTGTGTCCCTTTATGGTGCAGGATCCTGCTTTGCAGAGTTGTGTCCCTTCCCTGCGCCTGGTTCCACTGATTGTGATTATTACCCTTGGACTGTCTGCGCCATGTCAGTGTGTAGTGGTAGATGTCCATGGTCTGAGTAAGGTTGGTCTTCCCCCTAAATGTATGTGTTCAAATGAGATTATTTTTTCAAAAAGAACCGACTCCACCCCAACCAGAATATGAGGGTCATTCCCTTACGAGATATTGCCCATTGCTTATAGCTCTGGTGCATGAATCCCCATCATCGTCATCCACTAGATTAGATTTAAGATGCAGCGTTAGCGCTACACGGATTAGTTAAACTCGGACATTGCCTTTCTGAGATTGAGACACACCTCTCCAACTTCTTACATTCCCTTCCACAATGAGCAGCGACTTCGAAATAATCCAGGGCTGTCATTGGTTCCTGTCAGTGGATGGAGTATATCGATATATATATACATAAACAAACCATATATCCAGCTCATGCTGCTTCAGTAGTGTTCCAGTAGTGTCTTCATTGTGCTGTCCAGTCACACCTTGATGAAACCATTTGATTTCAGAGGGGTGGAGTAGACTATCATCTAGTCTCTGAAAAGAATATATCTTAAAAAAATAATAACACTAAAAATGTAATAAAAAGGAGCTCAGAGACTTTCTTCATTTTCAGATACTGCAGTAATCTAGACTTGCCAAACATTTGTTTCAGAGTCTGTATGACAGACTAGGGGTGGGGGTTGGGGAGAATGTTTTAGTTTGAGATCAGAATTTTCTTTTGGATGTTTAGGAACTCAATTATATTTTCCAACTCTAACAGGTCCTCTTGTAATATTATTTTTAAAATATAAAATAATGAACTTTGACACTTTCTTTTGAACACATTATTGTAGTTCCTTTAATGCGAGGTATAAACGATTGATTTTCGGTAAAACAGAGGCTTCATTATTTTTTTCCAAAAAATCCTGACGCCCTTCCCCCCCACCCCTTGAAAATCAAATCTAAAGTCCACATCATGAAGTGAGCGTGTGGATAAACTGCTTTGTGTAGTACTCTCTACAGAAGGAAGGGGGCACGGGTGGCCCAGTCGTCTAAGGCGCCGCGATTCGCTGTGCAGAGTTGCATCCCTTGGACACGCCAGAAACCTATGATTGTGGGTTCAAATCCCGGTTCGCCCTAATTATGTTTCTAAGTTTGTCAGCACCATACCTGTGCTCGTGGGTTCACCGAAGTGGTAAACGTCTGAGACCTGCATCACTTCGGGCTTTCCTCCCACATTAAGCTGACACGCCGTGATATAACTGGAATACTGTTAAAAGCGGCGTTAAACCCAACTCACTCACTCACTCTACGGAAGGATGCTTGTGTGTGAGGATGCTGTGAGCTTGAGAAGACCGTGGGTACAGAGACAGAACAGGCAGTCCACATGTGGAATTGTAATGACAAATTGCATTGCAGGGATTTCCACAGCATTAATGTCTAAATACCAAAGAGCACAATTACCCTAATTAGAACACTCTGGTTTTGCACTGGTTTGTGATCTAATCAGTGATCTAATTCAATTGGCTTCAGTGCTTATAAATATTGGAGGTGTCCATTGAAGTATTGGACATCCATGGAAATTTCTTGTAGTGTTCTTGAATAACAGGCACATCTGAAGTAAATCAAATGCCTATTAACTGAAGAAATTCCAGTTCTTTACTGACAATTCTCCGATTGCAAAATTGTTATGTATTGAATTTTTGAATGTATACTGAACAAACAAAGTTAGGGATCATGAATATTATTGGGATATGTTTTTGTAGTGAATACAGTGCACAATTTCATACAAATATCCCAAACATATTCATGATCGCCAATTCTTTTTTCAATATATGTATGTCAAAAATTCCAGCAGTTGTCATTGCTTAAAGGTAATGAAATTTCCTTGAAATGTGATAATGGTCCATAAAAAGCTTGAGTTTTGAGTCTGTAAACATGAAAGCCTGGGTTTCTATTTATTTCACTGAAAGTCAAGGTTAATGACCTTTATAGAAATGAACACAAGATGAACGAGATGTGGAAGTCACCTTGTGGACTGAGATTCTGTCCCTGCAAAGAAATATAGTTACTCACCGATATGCAATATTGTCAAATATATACAGAGATATTATTTTATGTATTTGTTATATTGTAAGTCATGGTTATAATGGGCAGAGAACCCAACCAAAATAAATACTTACAATATTTGATGTGTTTGTGTCATTTGTTTGTTTGTTGTTTAACGCCGCACTCAGCAAAATTCCAGCTATATCACGGCGGTCTGTAAATAATTAAGTCTGGACCAGACAAATCAGTGATTGACATCATGAGCATGGATCTATGCTATTGGGATATGATGACATGCGTCAATCAAGTCAGCGGGCGGATCACCCAATGCTGTTAGTTGTCTCTCACAACAAGCATAGTCACCTTTACGGCAAGCATGGGTTGCTGGAGACCTATTCTACCCCAGATCTTCACGGGTCTTATGTCATTTGTTGTGACATTTTGACTATGTACACAGATGGGGATTTCATCATCATTATGTCAACGACTGATATACGGCTTGACTGTAAGCCAGGAGTATTACACACATGTAAATGTCAAGCCACACTGTAATGTGGGAAGTATGGGGTAGAGACAAGCCCCCAGTAACCTGTGCTTGTCATTAGAGGTGCCTTCTCCTCCTTGCATCTCATGATGATGTTTGTTGTTTAACGGCGTACTCAGGAATATTCAAGCCATATGACGGCGGTCTGTAAATAATCGAGTCTGGACCAGACAATCCAGTGAATGACATCATGAGCATCAAGAGGGCACGGGTGGGCCAGTCGTCTAAGGTACCACGATTCGCTGTGTGTCCCTTGGGCATGCCAGAAACTTATGATTGTGAGTTCGAATCCCGGTTCGCCCCGATTATGTTTCTAGGTTTGTCAGCACCATACCAGTACTTGATACAGAAGTGATGCAGGTCTCAGACGTTAACCACTTCAGTGAAACCAACGAGCATGGATATGGTGCTGACATGGAATCAAACCCACAATTGTAGGTTTCTGGCGTGCCCAAGGGATGCTCTGCACAGATAATCACGGCACTGTGGAAGACTGGGCCACCCGTGCTCCCAGGCATCTTGGACTGGATGATAGCCAAGGAGTGGAGAATGAAAGTTGAGAACACACTGACCCAATTTGACCAGGCAAATAAGTGTGTTATGAGAATGATATCCAGCATAGAAAAGTGCAATACAAACAAACATGAAATACTCATATCCCCCACAAATATGACATGTCTGGCTGTGTGCAATGCATTAGACCCTGTGAACTATGTTCACTGGGCCTTTTTGTAAATGGCCTAATTGCAGCACTAAAAAAAGAAGAAATATGGTACGGTTTTCAAGATCTGCTTCAGAAACGAAATGTGACGGACAGACGGAAGGACGGACGGCACCCATGTTTTTAAAAACTCCAAACTATCAAAAGACACCAGTTCACCACTAGACCTATGTATGTGCCAAGTTTGGTGAAGAAATATGGTACAGTTTTCAAGATCTGCTCCGGAAACGAAATGTGACGGACGGACGGAAGGACGGCACCCATTCCTATATCCCCCTTCCACTTCGTGGCGGGGGATAATAAACTATTACCATGATTACTTGGGGACAACAAGTTATGTCATGTGAAGGCTGGGCCTTTCTATGAGGTGAGTGTGCAAGGAAATATTTTAATTTGTTATGTATGGCCTTATGGAAACCTGAACTTTTCATTTCTCCCTTTTGACTGAATGATGAAACAAGCTCCTTCCTTTAACCATTCCTGGGATCCCTGGCTCCAGCATTGAGAAACTGCTGCCATTGTGGAGCTGCACTTGGTTAGTAGGAGTTGTCTCCCCTTCATCTCCAAATAAGTTATCTGCATTCGTCACTTCTCGCCCCTTTCCGTCCCCCCTATTGATGATCATGATGATTATGTTAAAAAATATGACATCCAATCAGAATGCGTGTATGACTACAAGTATTTCGGTCAAAGAATCCCTCAGAAATAATTTTTGATTTTACATGTCTTGCATTAAAAATATACCCAAGATACAGTTAAATGTGTTCAATCCTACTGGATAAATACTGTAAGTCCTAATGTGTTTTCAATAGCATCTGGAATAAATATGATATATGGTGGAAGAATACGTGAATCACCACGCAACAAGTTGACAATTGTTTTAGCTACGACCGTTTGCGCTTAGATGGAGCCCAGTCGCAGACATCTTTTATCCCTGCCGTTATACGGTTGGAATATTGCAGAGAGTGGATTATATCATACTCACTCACCCCAAATGAGAACTTCTTGTCAGGGTAAACTTTCATCCAGGAAAGACAAATCAAAACAAACACGATATACATTGTAATTTGTTGTCATTGTTGAATTTATATTTCATGCTGACAAAATACTGCCAAAATGACCGATGAGGAATATAACATGCAAGTGTAACATAAATATTTGGGTAGTACCACTGAGCAGCTAATGGATATGAATGTCATATCCTCATACATGACTTTGATTAACCTCGTTGAATGGAGAACTATACAGATGCATGATGGTACTGACTGGATACAACCCGATTCCAGCTTTCAACCTCAAAAAACATGTTTTGTTTGATGTTTAACGCCGCACTTAGCAATATTCCAGCTATATGACGGCGGTCTGTAAATAATCGAGGTTGGACCAGACAATCCAGTGACTTACATCATGAGCATCGATCCACGCAATTGGGATCGTTGACATGCATCAACCAAGTCAGTGAGCCTAACCCCCCGATCCCGTTAGTCGCCTCTTATGACAAGCATAGTCCCCTGTTATGGCAAGCATGGGTTGCTGAAGACCTATTCTCTACCCCAGATTGTCACGTGATGAAGTGATGTCGGTGCTGTGACTGTCTTCAAGTGTGTGTTAAAGAAGGAGATACAATCGTCTTCGCAAATTGCTTTTTTGAAACCGTGCATCTCACCTTGCCTTTTACGGCACGCATGGGTTGCTGAAGACCTATCCAATCCTGGATCTTCACGGGTTCATTGTCATTTTGATTGTGATATGCCACGATGGTTTTGATCGTTGCTCATTATTTCTGTGACAGGTTTGTTTTGTCCAGACCTCACTATGTATGTGGCTGGAATATCAGTGAGTGAGTTTGAGTGTGGACTATAGTTTTACATCTATTTTAGCAATATTCCAGGAACATCACAGTGGGAACACCAGAAATAGGCTTCACACATTGTACCCATGTGGGGAATCAAACCCAGGCCTTCGTTGTGACAAGCGAACGCTTTAACCACTAGGCTACCAAACCGCCCCTTATGGCAGGAATATTTCTGACACTGCAGGTTAGTGAGAGACTGTCATTAAATTACATTCTATCACTTCAACCCATGAAGATCTGGGTTAGAATAGGTCTTAAGCAACCCATGTTTGTCATAAAAGGCATTTATGCTTGTCGTAAGAGGCGACTAATGGGATCGGGTGGTCAGACTCACTGACTTGGTTGATGCGTCGTATCCCAATTGCGTGGATCGATGCTCATGATGTCAAACACTGGGTTGTCTGGTCCAGACTCGATTATTTACAGACCACCATCATATAGCTGAAAAATTGCTGAATGCGGCATTAGACATCAAACAAAAATTCAGTCATAATCACACACCCAGATAAAAAGATGTTCGGAAAACTGCCATTTTGAAAATGCTCATGCAACAAATGATATTGTTTATTGTTTCTAAAATATCAAATAATGCCTCATAGTCACCTGATCACTTCAAGTCCACAGTCTGTCATCAATTTTTCATGGTGTATCATCATTGATATATATATTTAAATGTTGATACTGTATCAAATCGATACAATTGATGAATAGCAATACTAAATTGAAAACTCACTGCCACTGGAGTGTTTACATCTAATATCACCATGATAAGGATGAACAATGAAAAGGCAGAAAATTCAATTTAAACATATAATTAAGTTCATGTTTAGCATTAAACCGATTAATTGCAGCTCTGTACAAAAAGAACAATTTTATTATATCGACATATCACATTTTTGAGTTGATAAATCGAAAATACCATTTATAACAAATTTATACCTTACGTCAAACCTCATAGTACTATGCAAATAGTAATTAGGACAACAGTATCTGTCAGAGATAAGAATGTATTTCTTATATAACCAAAAAATCTGAAAAGTTGGTCAGGGATCAAGGGAATATGATGCCGTACAGGCGTACACTGTAATCACTAATGGCATGTATAATGAAAGTTACCCTTGACACAACAAAATCTGAGGAAAATTCTCATCCCTGTATTGAAGAAGTTTTGGACACTCAGTGATTATCAAGATTCGGTAATTATTTCATTGGTTGTACTACATTCTTCTTCTTTTGTGTTTCACACAAGTATATCATATTAGGGTGAAACGATGCAGCAAGGTCATGATATAATAGTACCACGATACATAGGTCACGGTACGATACGTATCGCGATACCCATATTTACGTCAAATCGCTTGGAAACTTCTTGACTTTTAATATTTCAGAGCTGGTTCAAAATGTAAAGCTAGCTGTAGACACATGTTCATAGCAGCTATTTCTGTTAGCGGTTAGTGAACTTGAAGTGCTAATAACAACACATTTTGCAATATCTGGCAAACAAAAAAGCTAGGGAAGAGTGACATTACACGAGTAGTAAGCAGGTAAGTAATCTATTTGAGCAAGTGTCTTGTATTGATACAGAAACTAAAAGTATCGCGCAGCGGTGCACCGATGTATCGTTTCACCCCTATATATATATATATATATATAAATATATATAAATATTTGTACATGTGCCATATGGAAAATTAGAAACACTGTTGAAAGACTCCATTCGAAATATTCCGCACTACAATACTTCTGTACGTATAAATGAGTACTACACTTCCGATGCAGAGTTCAGATATTCACTCAGTAACCATAGTAACACTTCCATCATACTATGCTATCACCACTGTGATCAGAATTCATCATATGTATTTCTCTGTGTATCTGTTGGACTGAATGATTATTCAGACACTCAAAATCTGATGTCTTGACTACAGAAAATCTTGCGTTGAAAGTTTCAACTTTTCTCTTTTAGAAGCCAGGTCCATCATTTGATAGACCTAACCCCTATCACATTGACTCACAGCATGCAGTGATTACTCCCCTCACGGAACTATGACGTTTTCCCCTTGTGTGACAGTAGAATACGAGATTTGGTAAGATAGTGAGTTGCACTGTGTCAGCATTAAACAGAACAGATATTGGGTCAATGGCTTCTGCAAATTTAACAGATTCCTGGGCATTAAATAGAGTGAATACAGTTTCTAAATTTCACATAAAGAATGCTTCCATCAAAATCACCTGAGGAATGAATCAATTACAGGCGTTCTCCCTGCAAATATTCAACAAGCCATGCTTTGATCGGACTGTTTCAGTTCCGATGCGAGTCTCGACTTAAACAGTCTTCCATGTTACATTCGTGATTTTTTTCTTGCCACATGTTTCACATTTATTGTCCACGAGTTCAGAATCGGAAATATTCCTCTCACAGATGGAGCACCACTTTCCTTCCTTCCTCGCAGGGTTGGCGCTCGGTGGCACCAGATGAACGTTTGTATGTGCAATGAAAGCGTGATAGTTTGGAGCTACGTCTCCACACACACGACACTTATACGACCTCTCTGACCTCCCTGCCATGTGCATGTCAAGGTGGCGCTTCATTTGGTATTTCTGCGGAAATGACCTTCCACACACGTTACAGGTGAATTCTTTCTTTGGTACATTCCCTTGACCGCTTCCACTGGCCATCTGACCAGTGTGGGTGAAAATATGATTCTTCAGACCGCTGAGTTTGGCGAACCTTTTCCCACATTCTCCACAGTTGTAGGGCTTCTCACCTGTGTGTGAACGTCGGTGTTGGTTGAGGTTGCTCGCGTAGAAAAAAGCTTTGTCACAGAAATCACATTTGTGTGGCTTGTCGTCCGTGTGTAGTTTCATGTGGCGGTTGAGCTGGAACTTTTTGCCAAATGTTTTTCCGCACACTTCACAAGGGAGCTGTACTTGTATGGGTGGGGTGACGATCTGCTGGCATGCATCTATAGTCACCGTGACGGTGTGGGGTATCGGTACGGACGCCAGGGCTTCTTCCATTATGCTTGAGTTCTGAAACATTAACATGACACAGGCCTCAAAGTTTATTTTTTTACCACGTAGGCATATGGCTACAAGTACTGTATTTTCTTTTGTATAGTCCGCACTTTTAAATTAAAAAAACCCCACAGCTGTGTAGAGGGGTGTGTGCATTATACACGGAATAATGAGTTTTGATGTTTTCCCCCCCCCATGGAAAGACATTACCGTGAGCACGTAACACCGAAAATACCATGTCAACAAATCCATACTGAGGTATGTAAATTAATCACTTTAATCAAAATTTACACTGTCTGGCTATAAAAAGTGTTCTTTGTACATCTGGATTTATGTTTGTAACTTATTTCATTAATTTTATTCAATTTTTTTTTATTCCTTTTAATATTGTTTTAATTAATTTCGGCAAAATCGTATGTGAAGCGATCGGAAGATCGCACAACTCACCGATATTAACAGCAACCACGGTCAGATTACCGCTATTGACGCCTTTAAATGAACTTTAGTTGACAGAGAATGGATACATGTATCATAAATGCCATACTTTGACTCGTTAAAAGTCAAATTCGTTATAGATTGACGGTAGTTTTTTCCAGGTAGCCAGTGGTAAAATCAAGAAGTCAAGCCAATATTGTAGGTAGCCAAAATTTGAATCTTTTATCAAATAACTACTACATATACAAGGCATAGCACTAGCCTTGGAATTGTATATTAGTGGAAACTGTACTTGAGTTTTGTTATTTGTGCCTCGAACAATGATGCAATTTATGATACTAGAATACATAGGTATATCCTTGCTTATCCAATAAAGTATCAACTAAAATAAAATACTAATTACATAAATATTCATGTTTTTCAGTTCATTGTTGACTTTAGGAGGAATTATTTGCGAGTACAATTAGTAGCAGACATAATTATTTTTGTGTCTACATATGTGTAGCAATCGGATTTAGTTGCCACAAGATATTTTTCAAGGTAGTCATTTGGCTACATCTGAATTTTAGACAGCAGACAAATTTATATTTAGGTCGCATTGGCGACCATTTTAGTCGTAACTTTGAGGACAGCTGACATAAAACCATATGATCTTCTTTTCACGTAAGGCCCCATCTACAAGCTGAGTGTAGTGCTAATACGATCTTAACTCCAATTAGTCGCCTCTTACGACAAGCTTTGTCGCCTTTAATGGCAAGCATGGGCTGCTGAAGGCCTATTCTACCCCGGATCTTCACAGGTCTTATCATTATGCAGAAGCAGATGTTTACCTATTATGCTTTACATAATTTTATTTGATACTTTCTTTATTTTATTTTACACATAACTCTTTTTCCCCTATCACCAATCAGGAATGTACGGATGATTGTCAATGATACATATCTTGAACCAACATTTCAATAAATTTACACTTGGAATAGACAGAACTATTTTTTTAAATATTTTGACAGGTGAATGATTTCAAATTTTGTCAGAAAATGTGTAGCCAGCAGGGATCAAACCCACATTGTTTGATTTGATGGCATTAACCTGAGCCCTAGGTTCCCTAAAGCAATGTTCATATTTGAAGTAATTTGACAAACCTTTGACAAGAAAAATAAATCAAGTAAAACACATTTCGATAGGTATCCTTGTTCAGGGCTCTATATTTCCAATAATACCCGTCGGCATGTATTTACAAAGGTCAAGAGATTGATAAAATACTAGTATAGGACCCCAAGAAATTACGGAGCTCTGTGCACATGCAACGGTGGCTGCATGAAAACGTATGCGCCGTGCAGAAAGCAAGGGCCACTCACGCAGCATAAATACAGTCTACAAATACAGAGTTCTTTTTTAAAAATATTTTCCACAAGAGAATGTTTTGTCAAAGTGTACAAGTAGGATGTGTTTTAAGTTGGGGAATATGCTTGTAACTCTCCATTCCTTAAAAATAATGGGTCTTGGCTCCATTATTTTTAAGGAATGGGGTGTTTCTCTGACATTCCCTTCTACATAATGACCCTCCCCCAAAGCTGTTCATATTTTTGGTTGACTCTTTCCATGTCCTTGTACATTTTTTTCATGACCCTTCTGAAAAGATAAATTGCAAAAGCACTTTCTAATTCATTATAAAATGTCCATCGTGTAATGACAGTCTCCCCAAATACGTACAATATTTTACCATTACTTTTTATGACCGTCCCCCGGAGATTCATATTTATGTGTGACCCTTTCCTGACCCACCCCCCCCCCCCCCCCCGACCCAACCCACTATATAAATAAATGACAGGTCCCTCATATTAATCAGGAATATGTTTTATATTTTTCAAAATAACAAGGAATTCGTCCAACTTATTATTAATAAAAGGAAAAATAAAGGCTTTAAAAATATATGATAGTGTCACATGCTATTTTAGCATTCTCTATGTCGACATCGCACTCCCCCATACATTGTCACTACCAATGCCAAAGATCTACTCGCAGAACACTCACACCTTCTAAACTATATCACTCTCCGCCGCTACGAAATTCCGAGAAGCGACCTGAATATGCTAGGACCATCGCTTGAAACAACCAAATTATCAATATTTACAACACAAAACGACTTGAAAATTAAACAAACGATGACTCTGACTAACAAAGGAGCTTACTCTATGTTCTTGATATCGTCTGATAACCCCCAATGTGGTCTGCGGGCTGTTATGTGTATTTGACCTTACTACAGTTGTGTCCCATCCGCCATTTTACTTCACGACACGACAGCCCGGATTATGTCGGGCAAAACTCCGAGATAACCAAGGGAGGTAACTGCTACCGCAAATCGGAAAGAAGAACGGAAGAGTTCAAACAATCCGAAAAACGCGAGTATTTATGAATAAATGATTCAGTGAATAGACGTTCCATGAAAACAAGCCAATGGTTAAATAAATAGATTAGAAAATAAGCGATACAACCATGCGGTATAAGGATAAATGATTGTAAACTAACAATTTTTAAGAGTACTTGAATTACTCTTAATCTGTGAATGTGTGATCGGTTAAATTGGTTGGTTGGTTTGTTGTTTTACGCCGCACTCGGCAATATTCCAGCTATATGACGGCGGTCTGTAAATAATCGAGTCTGGGCCAGTGATTAATATCGTGAGCATCGATCCACGCAATTGGGAAACGATGACATGCATCAACCAAGTCAGCGAGCCTGACCACCCGATCCCGTTAGTCGCCTCTGACGACAAGCATAGTCCCCTTTTACGGTAAGCATGGTTTGCTGAAGACCTATTCTACCCCGGATCTTCACGGAATGTGTGATCGGAACGTAATGGTATCATAACAACAACAATAATAATAATAATAATGCTGACGATGATGACGAATTTCCCAGATATTCTCACAATTCTTACGTGGATTAGGCTACCTGTACCTTTTCTCCCAATATCGACTGTCATGCCTCTCCCACCTTTGGATGCGATCGTTGAGCCATCGCGTTTATCTTGGTGTCCCCCGTTGTGATATTGATGGAATATTGCTAAAAGCGGCGGAAAACCATACTCACTCTTTAGTGAGTGGGTGAGTGAGTATGTTTTACGCCGCTTTTGAGCAATATTCCAGCAATATCAAGGCGGGGAACACCAGAAATGGGCTTCACACATTGTACCCATGTCGGGAATCGAACCCGGGTCTTTGGCGTGATGAGCGAACGCTTTAACCACTAGGCTACCCGACCGCCCCTACTCACTCTTTAAGGATGTAAGTACAATTTTTAAAGTACCTGCTTTCAAAATATTTACCCGTATTTAAATAATGATGACTCCCTGAACAGAATCCGTCCGCGGCAATGTCGGACAAGTCAAATTTTATGAACAAGCGGGATTAAATTTGGTAATTCCCGCAATATTCTCACAATAAGGTGTAATATTTCAACTGAATTATTACATAAAGGGTGTGTAAATATTTGAAGTAAAGTACAGTTGGATCTGCAATTTTGGTAACAATTAATATTTCTACCAAAATGATATTTACTTTACTGTACCAATTTAATCATGTCATGAAATGAACAAAAACCCAACTAATTAATGTCCAGTAAATGTTCAATCTACATGTGATCTTTATATAATTTACAGAAACAGATAACTCTTTAACAGTTCGTATTCAAATATTTCAAATGCATAAATTGATATTGACATTAATAAAAACTTAAAGTATAAACAGAATTAGTTTTAATTCCCATGAGTATTGCAATCATAACTCATTTATTCCCTTTGTTTAATTGTGAAACCCATCTGGTTTTATGTCCACAAACATGTTTTGAAACTTTTGCCATGTATTATTGATTATTAATCATATCAATTTATATGTAAGAATATAGTTGTGCTTACTGTGTCATTTTGCAATAATTATATTGTTATGATGTAATATTTTACTATTGCTAACAATCTTTAGAACTTTAGTTTATTTCAATCAAGTCAAGTGGTGTGATTATTTTGATATTTTTTTATAATTCAATCAAAACGAGAAAAATAAAAAAATATAAATACATATAAGAAATTTGTTTTCCTTGTCAAATAACGATGATAGCATGAATTTATCTCATGCTCCTTGTATAGCATGCTCCTTGTGAAAATTCATTCCATTTCTTCTTCGAATGTACCTTATATGATGATTTTAGGGATACATTACTGACAGCTATCGATAATCTTGGAGGACAAATCTTGGAGGACAAACTTAGATGTTTTCCTGAATACAAAAATATTCTTGTCTGTACACAAATTTATAGAAACGACAAACAGATTCAGTAGCTAGCATATTATTGTTTCCAAACTGTTAATCATTAATATTGTTAAATCTATATTCAACACTAAAATGTATAATACCGTATTCGACGTAATAAGCGCCCAGAGCGCTCTCGAAATTAAAAATAGGGGGCTCTGATTGGAATATTATTTTCGTGAAAAAAAAACAGAGTTGAAAGATAAATTTTGTGGTTTATGCTGAAATGTTTATGTACGTCAGATATATTATTCTAGAATTTAATTGCCCATAATTAAGGGTGCATATAACACGAGTGCGTATTGTACGCAAATAAATAAGTCTTGTGAACATTGATCAATCGGAAGGGGTGCTAATTAGGATTGTTCACTAGCCAATATATTAGCAAAAACCGCCATGGGCGCTTATTAGAGTGGAGCGCTTATTACGTCGAATACGGTATTGGGATATGTATGAGATGCACACTGTCTTCACTTTCCAGCACATTGTACATATCCTTCATATGAGCACTGTATATATATTGCGCACTATGTTTCCACAATGTGAAGCTTCAACTGTAAATTGTTCATTTTCATTATGCAATATTATGTATAACTGTATATAGGGAGAAGGTGGTAATAAGTGCTGCCCTTGTGCCCAATCCCTTTGTCTTTTTGGACAATAAAATATGTTTAATAATATCTCATCTTGTGATCTGACAAAGTTAATATTATCAATTCAAGATATCAACTTTAGTAAACAACATGAAGAGATAAACATTGCATTTGACAAAATAAATTCAAGGCTTATATTTTCTTTGTGATCTTCTTGACCTTACTCAGAAAACCATAGTGTCAATGAGGCAGACTGACTGTAGGTGTGACAAAACGTGATATTTCACCTGATTTTAATAAAAATCTTATTTATTTCACTCTGGCGAAAGTATGTTTTCAGCATGGTCAGACTAAACAAAGTATTTCATGATTAAATACATAATACAAATATCAAAACGTGTTTCATTAAAACAAGAGTGAATTTCTGTGTGACATTGATATAAAGAACTGTAGTACACTGTCATTAAATTGATGTATCTGTTGAGTTTACTGTTTACACAGAAAATACTGTTTGAGTTTTAGACATATCAGATGAATTTATGCCTTCAAGATTGTTCTAAAGTAGCATGTAATGTTACACACTGTGATTAATTTTCCTTAAACTTCTCTATTTCAGAAGAATGTTTTTTTCTAAATAAGCAATATTTTGAGAGAAGGTGAATAAGCATTGTTTATAAAAAATGTTATTGAAGTAGGAATATTATTACAATATTATTGAATTATTCATTTCAGGCCAGCGACTCAACACAATGAAGTACTAGTATTCGGGTGACGGATGTCTGGAGGAGCTTTCTGCTGACAGTAACACAATGGTTACAATGTGCGTCCTGTCAACAAATGTGCTTCCTGTCACATTTGACTTAAATAGGACGAGGAAGTGAAAAGCGTTATTCACTCACAAAACAACATGGCCATTATTTATCAGACACTAAAAAAGCACATTGTACCATTGGTTTACAAGCAAGAAAATTATTTCTCCTGGAATTTAATTAGGTGCTTTTGACTGACAAAGACACCCAGTCCATGCTAAGTTTTGAAAACTTATATTGTGAGAAATAAAGATATGAAAATTTTGGTTTGTTTTTCTTTGTTAAATATGAGAAATCCAGATTGTTCCATCAACATAATTTGTACCGATACATATATTTTATCTTGGCTTGATTACCAATTGAAGTTGATTCCTTTTTATCTTTTGTTATTTTATCTGTACTCATATCTGATCAAGACATTTTCAAACTATTCAGGATAAATGTATTAGTAGCTTCCTTTTGATATACAATTACCTATCATCATACAGGATTAGGTGAGGGTGTTCAAGAAGTTGATAGTTGTATCAATTCTTATATTTCTTCAATTTCATGCATTATTTATATTTATCAATTTTTAGTTTCCTTTTAACTTATTTTCAACAGTTCACACATTATTACTTTTGTCGTGCACGGTGCAATCTCAATCAGCAATAATCAGTTAAGTAAGTGATGTTTGAAGAACAAGTAAAGTATCATCTGTCATTGTACACACTGAATAGAGTTATCTCCCCTTCTGAATATTTATTTTGACACAAGAATTATTTTCATGATTAACATTGTAATTCGATCCAAGATGGCGAAAGTGTGAAAAAGGTCAATAACGCCGTCCAATTTACGACGTTAAAAGAATCGATAGTGGTACTTTTTTATGCAATGTTAAAATAGCATACTGTAACAATACGTAAACAGTCATTAATTATACCAAAATTTACGTCTGATAACTATACACGTGAAGATCCGGGGTAGAATAGGTCTTCAGTAACCCATGCTTGCCGTAAAAGGCGACTATGCTTTCCATAAGAGGCGACTAACGGGATCGGGTGGTCAGACTCGCAGACTTGGTTGATGCATGTCATAGATCCCATTTGCGTGGATCGATGCTCATGATAATAATTACTGGATTGTCTGGTCCAGACTCGTTTATTTACAGACCGCCGTCATATAGCTGGAATATGGCTGAGTGCGGCGTTTAAAAGGGCTTCAATTTGAGCACCTTGTTTTCTTTAAGTACAGTGATCTGAGAGACTATAAAGTGGTATTTCGGTAGATATAATACTAATCTATAGATGTGAATCCATTTGATGATACATCTTCGCGGTTAAAGTTGATTTTGACAGCCCGGGCCAAGTCGGACCCAACACTTCTGACATAGATTTTCTTAAGAAAATACAGTAAAAATGCTTCACTTTGAGCCCCTTGTTTTCTTTAAATACGATGAACCGTGACATTATAAAGTGGTATATAGGTAGATATAACACTAATCCAAAGATGTAAACACATTTGAAGATACATCTGTGTGTTTAAAGTTGATTTTGACCTCCCGGGCCAAGTCGGACCCAACACAAGCCAAACACTTCTGACAGAGACTATGTTGAGAATGTAGAGGGAAAAGGGCTTCACTTTGAGCCCCTTGTTTTCTTTAAGTACAGCGATCCGAGACACTATAAAGTGATATTTAGGTAGATATAATACTAATCTATAGATGGGAATCTATTTGGTGATACATCTGTGAGGTTTAAGTTGATTTTGACAGCCCGGGCCAAGTCGGACCCAACACAAGCCAAACACTTTTGATAGAGACTATGTTGAGAATGTAGAGGGAAAACGGCTTCACTTTGAGCCCCTTGTTTTCTTTAAGTACGGCGATCCGAGACTTTTTAAAGTTGTATTTAGGTGGATATAATACTAATCTATAGATGTGAATCCATTTGATGATACATCTTTGAGGTTTAAGTTGATTTTGACAGTCCGGGCCAAGTCGGACCGAACACTTCTGACATAGATTTTCTTAAGAAAATACAGTAAAAATGCTTCACTTTGAGCCCCTTGTTTTCTTTAAATACGATGTACCGTGACATTATAAAGTGGTATATAGGTAGATATAACACTAATCCAAAGATGTAAATACATTTGAAGATACATCTGTGTGTTTAAAGTAGATTTTGACCGCCCGGGCCAAGTCGGACCCAACACAAGCCAAACACTTCTGATAGAGACTATGTTGAGAATGTAGAGGGAAATGGGCTTCACTTTGAGCACCTTGTTTTCTTTAAATATGATGCACCGTGACATTATCAAGTGGTATATAGGTAGATTTAATACTAATCTATGGATGTAAACACATTTGAAGATACATCTGTATGTTTAAAGTTGATTTTGACCGCCCGGGCCAAGCCAAACACTTCTCATAGAGAGCATGTAGAGGGAACTTTAACCAACGTGTCTGCTTTAAATACGACGATCAGTGACGTTATAAACTGGTATTTACTTAGATGTAGTACGTTCCTATAAATATAAACGCTATGCCGACAGATGGAAATTTGTATCACGATAGCTAGAAGTATTTGATACGTTTCAAATCTTATTTCGTTTAACGATTGCTCTTTTACATGTTACCTAGATCAGCGACGCTTACACGCAGCTCCACTTTCTGGTTTTCAAGCGATTTACTCCGAAGTTCTTATTTACTGGTGCACTTTTTTGTTTGGTGATTGTTCATTAATGTCATGTGTGTATGTTGCATCAATTATATGTAGGTATGATCGCCGATAATGAAATAATTAGCCAATAACACTTTGACCCGTCTTGGCCCGGCCCGGCCCGACTTTTAGGCAATGCCTCGTTTACTGCTTCTAAACAAGTGGATGTAACATCATACACCCGTCACGAAACTGATGTGTGGGCCCTAATCTAGGATCACGTTCAGTTCTAATCACCGCTAAAATAGCACATTGTGTCAAGAGCATTCAACTTAAAGATGCTGACATGAAAAGTATCTATATATGATAAATGCGGCAAATACCAGCGCAAACATGTGGCGTTTCACACATCAGTGGCCGGTAACTGAGCGAGGTAATCTCCGTGAGGTACTAATGGCAATGTTCTTGTAGTAGAAGCGACGTCGTAACCATAGAGTAGCATCCATTTTCTGGTGGTATCAACAGTGAAGTTGCATGACATAATAAGTGCTATGGAAAGTAGATATAACACGCGCAGGTATAAATACACTGGACGTTTTAACAAAACTTCATAGACTAACACGTGAGAAGAATTAAGCTCTGCCACCGTACGATATAACATATAATTCATTCATTCGCTGCTACCACCACAAACCACCCCCTCCCTAGATTCATGATGTCAATCACTGTTCATGTAACTACAGTCTGGTCCAGAATCGCTTATTTACAGACCGCCGTTATATACCAGGAATTGTGCCGAGTGCGACGTTAAAAAACACAGACGCGAAACAGCCTGTAAAGAGTGGAGTCTGGATCAGAACGAAACAGTGACTGGAGGCAACGATCTGTCCATCATAGTACGATGACATGGAGTCAGCCAAGCCACAGATACCTCACTCACTCACAATCAACACACACACCTTTCCGGGGGTACAGGTGGCCCAGTCGTCTAAGGTGCCGCGATTCGCTGTGCAGAGTTGCGTCCCTTAGGCACGCCAGAAATCTATGATTGTGGGTTCGAATCCCGGTTCGCCCCGATTATGTTTCTAGGTTTGTCAGCACCATACCCGTGCTCGTGGGTTTCACCGAAGTAATAAACGTCTGAGACCTGCATCACTTCGGGCTTTCCTCCCACATTAAGCTGACACGCCGTGATATAACTGAAATACCGTTAAAAGCGGCGTTAAACCAATCTCACTCACTCACTCACTCACACACCTTCCCTCTATCTGTACCCGCGCGGGAAAGAAGATAGCAAAATAATTGTTATTTTAATAATCAAGCTTAAACTGTTCTCTACATTAACAAAACTGAGTTTTATCAGTATGTTAGATATAAAACACGCACCAGCGTAAACAACGGATATGTGAGAAAAGACATTTCCCCGAAAAGCACGATTCATTTCAACAAGGAAGCTAATGTGAACAATGAATCTGCGTCAGCGGGAATAGATAGTGTGACACTGACCATCTCAAACATGTACTAGAAGATACAGGACCTTGTCAGGAGCAAGATATTAAAGTAAGTATACAAAGCTCTTACATTTTATCAAATATTATATAATATAAGACAGCCAGTGACGAATTTCATTAACAGTAACTAACCAACCCTTTCCGTGATATTTCGTTAAGTCTCGTTAAGCGCAGCGTTTGGAGCCATTTCGAGTAAACAGTACTTCGAGACAAACGGAAGGGTGATACTATGGTGCCGATGAGGAATCGTTAAATACCACAAAGTGAAATCGAGTTAACGGTGTTTCAATGTACAATATACCAGCATGGCCAAGCAACACATGAGGGACTAACCAGTGCAAGTACCAGACCATCGAGTTTTTGTGCTTTTTTGTGATATGATCCGATTACAATTTCCATATGTTAACCTAATAAAAGTGGCACAGTGAATTCCTAGCAATCATCTCTACCTAGTTTGATAGCATATGTCATAGAAGATGAGGCAACGACAAGACCGTGTATAACAGCGCATGCGCAGTCATAGCACTAATTCAACTGGTCATGTAAGGATGTTTATATGATAATGCATTCGTGTTGCTAGACATCGAAGATGTTTGTTTGTCAATATTACCATCATGATACTGATGTGACAGAGTCCACTGTAAATGTGTGTTTAGATCCTTAACACGAGCCTCAACACATTCATTGTCCCATAATTTTGACATGTTTAGGACTAAACGTGTTTACGATTGTGTTTAATAGCTAAACGTGTTTAGGGGCTTAATGAAGGTAAGATCCGCACGCACGCACACACACACACACACACACACACACACACACACACACACACACACACACATGCATTGATGCCTTGAAACCTTGATACCTTGATACCTTGAGCCATATACCTTCATTGTAGAGAACTTTAAAAGAATACGTGGCGCTTTCAATATTGTTAAGCGTTACTGGGGATACAGAAGTAAGGGGATGGTAACTAACTAAAATTAAGAGTCTGTCGTAGTAATCAGATAATATTATACCTTCATTGTCAACTTCCGTTTCCTGTATGAGTAACACAACACAACGCTGTTTAAACATCGGCTGGCTACGAATCTGCAGCCTCTTGGTTTGTGGTCCTTCGCGCCACCACCTGTGCTACGGAGACTGTTGTCGTCACAACTGTCAATTTTCTTTGTCACCATTAACCTAGCGTGGTTTATTTTTACACTTTTATGTTAATATTGTACCAAGCCTCGGTGGGATTTATGTTATACAAGTGCCTGTAAATCTGATTTCCATATCTAATTTCATTATTATATTAAACATCTTATCCATATTTGACATATTGCCTAATGATATGTGTTTCTAGGTTTGTCAGCACCATATCCGTGCTCGTGGGTTTCACCGAAGTTGTAAACGTCTGCGACCTGCATCACTTCGGGCTTTCCTCCCACATTAAGCTGACACGCCGTGATATAACTGGAATACTGTTAAAAGCGGCGTTAAACCCAACTCACTCACTCACTCACTCTAACAATTTGAACAAATTAGTAAATCAAACGCACATACGAATGTCCCCGGGAATAACCGTCTTTACGTCCAATCGTCATAGATACAGGGTTTTAGATCAATAAGCATGCAGTTATGATGCCATTACCACCTTTACAATAACTACCTTCAGAAAACAGTAAATGCGAGGTGTGACACTCTTCCTATGGCGGCATCACTATTGTGCCTCAGTGACATTATATAAACATTGATGGTTAAATTGTCCTTCAAACATACATCCACATATGGGATTATTACTTTTGCTTTAAGATCACGATTTTATCCATACAAAAGTATATACATGGTAAACATATCTAAACAAGTTAAATTCTAATATCAATATGGCTTAATTTTCACACACGAAATCTTTAGAGTACATTTTGCAGCTGAGCAGTTAGTTTACGAGGCTGTCTATCGTAACAGACTACACAGAGACCCATATGTAGCTATTAGATATGAATACTTGTAAGATTGTAAGAACACAGACCTTCAGTCACATTTGTATTCACATTTAAGTAGAAGTCACCTTCTGCATTTTAGCTACTAAGTTTTACACCGTTTTAGCAATATTCCATTAAGTATGTGTTTTACGCCGTTTTTAGCAATATTCCATTAAGTATGTGTTTTACGCCGTTTTAGCAAGTTACCATTTAGTATGTGTTTGACGCCGTTTTTAGCAATATTCCATTTTGTATGTGTTTGACGCGGTTTTAAGCAATATTCCATTAAGTATGTGTTTGACGCCGTTTTTAGCAATATTCCATTTTGTATGTATTTGACGCCGTTTTTAGCAATATTCCATTTTGTATGTGTTTGACGCGGTTTTAAGCAATATTCCATTAAGTATGTGTTTTACGCCGTTTTTAGCAATATTCCATTTTGTATGTGTTTGACGCCGTTTTTAGCAATATTCCATTTTGTATGTATTTGACGCCGTTTTTATCAATATTCCATTTTGTATGTGTTTGACGCCGTTTTTAGCAATGTCGCATCACTCGGATGAGTGGAGTGATGGGAAACACCAGAAACAGCGTTACCCGAACCCGAAACTTCGATGTGACGAGCCAACTCTTCACCCACGAGGCTACCCCTGCCCACACTGTGTATTGCATAATCATAGCATCTGCTACAGATAGCTGGTTTTATTATAATGACAGAATATACAGAATATGAATTCATAATGCCACAGTAATGAATATGAATACGAAATAATCCTTTATTTCAATATCCTAATAACGAACCGGCTCTCCTCCTCCAGGTCAACGCATAACCCTTAACCTGACAGGGTCGGCCTCTTCAGCAACCGTTGGGCGTCCATTCACCTTCACCTGCTACGTGTCCAATGAGTACAGGCTCCGCTCTGGGATATTAGTCTGGACACGGCAGTTGCATAACGTAACACAGAATTACTTTATGAAAAGGAACATTTTCAAATTAAACGAAGTGAAGTGCTGGGACATCGAGTCTTCCATCTATAATCTAACTTGCCCAAGAAATGGTATTTACACTCTGACAATTCCTGACGTTGACTTTGACACGGATCAGAACACGAACTGGACATGTAAATTCATCGGTGTGAGAAGCAACATTATAGCTCTTGATGTCAATGGTGAGAAATGTAAATATTTTCAAGGTAGCATGTACACCGTTTCGGGGTGCAGGTAGGAAAAATATGTCCTCCAGTAAACACAAGTAAAAGATTATTGCCTCAGATTTTACTCTCAATAACATATTCAAGTCTTTGAAAGGCATTTAGAAGTGATACACATAAAGAAGAGAATTT
Source organism: Haliotis rufescens (assembly GCF_023055435.1). Lineage (NCBI taxonomy): Eukaryota > Metazoa > Mollusca > Gastropoda > Lepetellida > Haliotidae > Haliotis > Haliotis rufescens. Next base: position 1,819,356 of record NW_025964190.1, on the reverse strand, counting down.
ATGGATGTCAACTTCTTTATTATGAGGAACACAACGTTTGGGAGTATATGCTTATTCCTTCATCAGGTGACTGAAGGAGTAAGCATATACTCCGAAACGTTGTTTTCCTCATGATAATTAAAGAAGTTGATATCCATACATTCTCTTCCCCAATTATATATTGTTTAAAAACTGTCCTAAAAGTGAGTTTGTCAGCAAAATGATAATTGTTGGTCCTTCCTTTCAAATTTTTTTTATATGTTTAGAGGTAAGGACAGAAAAGTATCTGTCACTTAACAATACTCCGTCAGAATATTAAATGACTTCTTCCGTATGTGTGACAGTTTGAGCTGGTCGTTTGAATCGTTCGCCGTGTAAAATACCTATATATGGTGTACCGCGTCGTCACAGTGTGTGAGTGAGTTGGGTTTAACGCCACATTGAACAGTATTCCAGTTATATCACGGCATGTCAGCTTAATGTGGGAAGAAACCCGAAATGTTGCAGGGCTCAGACGTCTACCGCTTTTGTTAAACCCATGAGCACGGGTACTGTGCTAACCTTGAAACACATTCGGGGCGAACCGGGATTCGAACGCACGATCATAGGTTTCTCGAGTGCCCAGGGGACGCAACTCTGCACAGCTAATTGAGGTGCCTCAGACGACTGAGCCACCCGTGCCCCCCTCGCCGTCATATGGCTGTGATATTGCTGAAAGCGGCATGGGAGCCAACAAACACTGTGCTAGTGTGTGTGTTTCGACTTGATGTAGGTAATGTGTGTATATTTAAAATCATCGTACCATTATATTCATCAGTTCCACTAGAAAGCATCACACTTCTCAATTCAACACCACGAGTTAAACACGTCACTGAAGGTGACAACATAACTTTTGAGTGTGAAACAAGCCCGACGAAACCACCTTCAACAATAACATGGATGGTTGCCGAGACGGCCATGACAACCGGTGTGACGTCATGGTCACGCAATAACCAAGGTCTTACTACCACCAGAAGTCGGTTTACAAGAACGGTAACATCAGAAATTCACATGAAGGACATACGATGCGATGGAAGCTACACCGAAACGAATTTGACGCTCACATCGAAGATGATACAACTTGCTGTGGATGGTATAAATTAGAATATATGTACATTTACAATCAATAACGACCGCCTCCGTGTTCTAGTGGTAGAACATCACCCCGGATCCCCGGCCGCGTCTAACCATAATACGTTAAAAGATGGTATTTGTTGTTACCCTGTCTGGCGCTCGGCATTAAGGGGCTAAAACAAGGACTGGTCGGCTCGGAGTCAGTATACTGTGTCTGAGTGGGGTATTCATGTTAAGCTGCAGCAGGGTATCTCAGTGGGCTAGCACTATAAATCGCCATCGGTCGGGACTAGCACCCCCCCACCCCCCACCCCCCCCCACACACACACCCCGACCCCCCACCCCCCCCACCCCCCACCCCCCCACCCCCATTGTGGCTTTGTTAGTAGATCATTGTAATCGCCTTCCTTATGGACCTACCTTTTGAAAATCCGGTGTGGGGAGGGTGGTGTGGAGAGGGGAGGGTGGTGATGAGAGGGTAGGCTGTTATAGAGTCGGGGGGTTGGGGGTGGGGAGGGGAAGGTGTGTGGAGAGGGGAGGGTGATGTTGAGAGGGTAGGCTGTTATAGAGTCGGGGGTGGGGGGTGGGGAGGGGAAGGAGTGTTGAGAGGGTAGGCTGTTATAGAGTCGGGGTTGGGGTGGGGGTTGGGGTGGGATGGGGAGGGGAAGGTGTGTGGAGAGGGGAGGGTGGTGTTGAGAGGGTAGGCTGTTGTGGAATCGGGAGGGTGGTGTGGGGAGTGTGGTGTGGAGAGGGGAGGCTGGTGTTGAGAGGGTAGGCTGTGGGGAGGGGAAGGTGTGTGGAGAGGGGAAGGTGGCGTGGAGAGGGGAAGGTGGTGTGGAGAGGGGAGGTTGGTGTGGAGAGGGGATGGTGGTGTGGAGAGGGGAAGGTGGTGTGGAGAGGGGAGGTTGGTGTGGAGAGGGGAGGTTGGCGTGGAGAGGGGATGGCGGTGTGGAGAGGGGAAGGTTGTGTGGAGAGGGGAGGTTGGTGTGGAGAGGGGATGGTGGTGTGGAGAGGGGAAGGTGGTGTGGAGAGGGGAGGTTGGCGTGGAGAGGGGATGGTGGTGTGGAGAGGGGAAGGTGGTGTGGAGAGGGGAGGTTGGTGTGGAGAGGGGAGGTTGGCGTGGAGAGGGGATGGCGGTGTGGAGAGGGGAAGGTTGTGTGGAGAGGGGATGGTGGTGTGGGGATGGTGGTGTGGAGAGGGGATGTTGGTGTGGAGAGGGAAGGTGGTGTGGAGAGGGGAAGGTGGTATGGAGAGGGGCATTTTTGCTATGCCACTGTATAACGAAACGGTAGCCTCTTTACCGAAACAACCGCATTCTCGTGTATCCATGGCTGCTCATACTGATGTTTCATGTTACAGATGGTTTCTATGAAGGCATTGATGACTCGACGAGGGAAAGCGATGCTAAGACCACCTATGAAGAACTACAAAACAGTCAAAACGCCGGCCCAGTGGCGAGGGGAGGTTGGTGTTGAGAGTGGAAGGTGGTGTGGAGAGTGGAAGGTGGTGTGTAGAGGTGAAGGTGGTGTGCATAGGGGATGGTGGTGTGGAGAAGGGAGGATGGTGTGGAGAGGGGATGTTGGTGTGGAGAGGGGATGGTGGTGTGGAGAGGGGAGGTTGGTGTGGAGAGGGGATGTTGGTGTGGAGAGGGGAAGGTGGTGTGTAGAGGTGAAGGTGGTGTTCATAGGGGATGGTGGTGTGGAGAGGGGAGGTTGGTGTGGAGAGTGGAAGGTGGTGTGTAGAGGTGAAGGTGGTGTTCATAGGGGATGGTGGTGTGGAGAGGGGATGTTGGTGTGGAGAGGGGATGGTGGTGTGGAGAGGGGAGGTTGGTGTGGAGAGGGGATGTTGGTGTGCATAGGGGATGGTGGTGTGGAGAAGGGAGGATGGTGTGGAGAGGGGATGTTGGTGTGGAGAGGGGATGGTGGTGTGGAGAGGGGAGGTTGGTGTGGAGAGGGGATGTTGGTGTGCATAGGGGATGGTGGTGTGGAGAGGGGAGGTTGGTGTGGAGAGGGGATGTTGGTGTGGAGAGGGGAAGGTGGTGTGGAGAGGGGAGGTTGGTGTGGAGAGGGGATGTTGGTGTGGAGAGGGGAAGGTGGTGTGGAGAGGGGAGGTTGGTGTGGAGAGGGGAAGGTGGTGTGGAGAGGTGAAGGTGGTGTGGAGAATGGAAGGTGGTGTGGAGAGGGGAAGGTGGTGTGGAGAGGGGAAGGTGGTGTGGAGAGGGGAGGTTGGTGTGGAGAGGGGAGGTTGGCGTGGAGAGGGGAAGGTGGTGTGGAGAGGGAAAGGTGGTGTGGAGAGGGGAAGGTGGCGTGGAGAGGGGAAGGTGGTGTGGAGAGGGGAAGGTGACGTGGAGAGGGGAAGGTGGTGTGGAGAGAGGAGGTTGGTGTGGGATGGGTGGATTGTGGAGAGGGACAGTGGTGTGGGGAGGGGGGAAAAGAAGGGTGGTGTGAGGAGGGTGTGTGTGGGGAGGGTCGAGTGTGGATTGAGGAGGGTGGTGTGGAGACGGGAGGGGGTGTGTGGTTAGAAGGGAGCGTGGAGAGGGGAGGGCGGTGTGCACAGGGGATGGTGGTGTTGAGAGGGATTGTGGTGTAGAGTGGGAGGGTGGTGTAGAGTGGGAGGTGATGGGTCCTAGGATGTTTTGAAACGATAATTGTCTAGGATAATTTTGTTGATTGATATGAAGCAAACATTATTTAAAACAGACCTGTTATGTTCAACAAAGAAACAGTATTATACACATATTAACTTAACAGATGTATGTTTCTGTAGGGGTTATGTTTGGTGCTGGTGTTGGCGTTGGGATGGCATGTCTGGTTCCCTTTATCGTAGCGGCGGCTGTCTACATCGTATGCAGGAGAGGACGCCAAACATTGAAGGGTGGGTTGTATTCCATTACTGTGAAGACATTATTGATGTTAGCTTCATCGACAGCTGTCATGCTCAATCAAAGTCAAACGTACATACGAACAACATGAAGTATCATAATTGCAAAACATTCTCATTAACGTTGTGATAAGATATCGAATATACACGAAATACACTATATATACTGCATATATAATCGCATGGAGCTGTGAAGAGCTAACAACTTTTATAAAAAAACCTTTTATGATAAATACATCTCTTTGGCAGATGCAGATCCAACGCAAGCCACGGAAATGACAGTGTGAGTATTTAAAGTACAGCTTCACGATATTGATAATCAATGTACTTTTCCGGATAGTGTTCATGCATATAGCTGCAAACTGGTGATATTGTGACTTCCGTTACAGGAACAGAACAGCGCAACCCTCTGGTAAGACTTAAAGTTTAGTCTTATTATTAAAACAACTTGCATGTTTTGTTGATTCAGAATATTAATACATGTCAATGTGTTATGTTGCAAGGATTTTATTCTACAAACTGAGAATACCTTTGACTTGGCATGGTGATGCTTAAGGCATTATTCAATGGCAACTTTTGTTTACTATATCTACATTGGGTTCTATATCCATACATTTTTTATTTTTACAGAAGACGTTATTATCATTTGGCCAAGATATACATCACTCGCGTACAGAGTGGTCAATTTGAACTTTTATGAGATTTTGTTAACAAAACTTTCACTGTCATATTGCTTTATTGTGACTCTGAGGTTTTATTAAGACATACGCATGGTTCGCTGGATGTGCTGGATGTCGTCGAAAAGAGAGTCGTGCCATAAAATTAGAGTGTTCACCTCCATCCGTTACAGGGTGTTTTGGGTCTCGATTTGAAGTAGTTGCCGAATTTGATGCAGTGACATATCATGGATCTAACATCACAGACAGCAGCTTATAGCTGTTTCTCTCTGCCAGAACTTATCGTTGTATCTTTGCGCTAGAACCTTATTGCTGTGTCCTTTAGCCAGGACCTTATTGTTATTGTATCTCTTTGTCAGAACCTTATTATGTCTCTGTTTGCCGGAACCTTACTTATTGCTGTCTTTCTTTGCCAGAACCGTATTGCTGTCTCTCTTTGCCAGAACCGTATTGCTGTCTCTCTTTGCCAGAACCGTATTGCTGTCTCTCTTTGCAAGCACCCTATTGCCGTATCTCTTTGTCAGAACAGTTTTGCTGCCTTCATTTAAAAGCACCTTTTTGCTTTAACTCTTTGCTATAACATTTTGTTGCCTCTTTTTCCATCATCGTATTTCTGTTTCTCTCTGCCATACCTTATTGCTCTATCTTTTTGCCTGAACCTTATATCTTTTTGCCATTACCCTATGGTTGTCTCTCTTTGTCAGAACCCTATTGTTGTCTCTCTTAGCCAGCACCTTATTGCTGTGTCTCTTTGTCAGAACCTTATTGCTGTGTCTCTTTGCCAGAACCTTATTGCTGTCTCTTTGCCAGCACCTTATTGCTTTGTCTCTTTGCCAGCACCTTATTGCTGTCTCTTTGCCAGAACCTTATTGCTGTGTCTCTTTGCCAGAACCTTATTGCTGTGTCTTTGCCAGAACCTTATTGCTGTCTCTTTGCGAGAACCTTATTGCTGTGTCTTTGCCAGAACCTTATTGCTGTCTCTTTGCCAGAACTTTATTGCTGTGTCTCTTTGCCAGCACCTTATTGCTGTGTCTCTTTGCCATAACCTTATTGCTGTCTCTTTGCCAGAACCTTATTGCTGTGTCTCTTTGCCAGAACCTTATTGCTGTCTCTTTGCCAGAACCTCATTGCTGTGTCTCTTTGCCAGCACCTTATTGCTGTGTCTTTTTGCCAGAACCTTATTGCTGTCTCTTTGCCAGAACCTTATTGCTGTGTCTCTTTGCCAGAACCTTATTGTTGTCTCTTTGCCAGAACCTCATTGCTGTCTCTTTGCCAGAACCTTATTGCTGTGTCTCTTTGCCAGAACCTTATTGTTGTCTCTTTGCCAGAACCTTATTGCTGTGTCTCTTTGCCAGAACCTTATTGCTGTGTCTCTTTGCCAGAACCTTATTGCTGTCTCTTTGCCAGAACCTTATTGCTGTGTCTTTGCCAGAACCTTATTGCTGTCTCTTTGCCAGCACCTTATTGCTGTGTCTCTTTGCCAGAACCTTATTGCTGTGTCTCTTTGCCAGAACCTTATTGCTGTCTCTTTGCCAGAACCTCATTAATTGCTGTGTCTCTTTGCCAGCACCTTATTGCTGTCTCTTTGCCAGAACCTCATTGCTGTGTCTCTTTGCCAGCACCTTATTGCTGTCTCTTTGCCAGAACCTTATTGCTGTGTCTCTTTGCCAGCACCTTATTGCTGTCTCTTTGCCAGAACCTTATTGCTGTCTCTTTGCCAGAACCTTATTGCTGTGTCTCTTTGCCAGAACCTTATTGCTGTCTCTTTGCCAGAACCTTATTGCTGTGTCTCTTTGCCAGAACCTTATTGCTGTCTCTTTGCCAGAACCTTATTGCTGTGTCTCTTTGCCAGCACCTTATTGCTGTCTCTTTGCCAGAACCTTATTGCTGTCTCTTTGCCAGAACCTTATTGCTGTGTCTCTTTGCCAGAACCTTATTGCTGTCTCTTTGCCAGAACCTTATTGCTGTGTCTCTTTGCCAGAACCTTATTGCTGTCTCTTTGCCAGAACCTTATTGCTGTGTCTCTTTGCCAGAACCTTATTGCTGTGTCTCTTTGCCAGAACCTTATTGCTGTCTCTTTGCCAGAACCTTATTGCTGTGTCTTTGCCAGAACCTTATTGCTGTCTCTTTGCCAGCACCTTATTGCTGTGTCTCTTTGCCAGCACCTTATTGCTGTCTCTTTGCCAGAACCTTATTGCTGACTCTTTGCCAGAACCTTATTGCTGTGTCTCTTTGCCAGAACCTTATTGCTGTCTCTTTGCCAGAACCTTATTGCTGTGTCTCTTTGCCAGCACCTTATTGCTGTCTCTTTGCCAGAACCTTATTGCTGTCTCTTTGCCAGAACCTTATTGCTGTGTCTCTTTGCCAGAACCTTATTGCTGTCTCTTTGCCAGAACCTCATTGCCGTCTCTTTTGCTAGAACCTTATTGCTGTGTCTCTTTGCCAGAACCTTATTGCTGTCTCTTTGCCAGAACCTCATTGCCGTCTCTTTTGCCAGAACCTTATTGCTGTGTCTCTTTGCCAGAACCTTATTGCTGTCTCTTTGCCAGAACCTCATTGCCGTCTCTTTTGCTAGAACCTTATAACTGTCTCTCTTTCCCAAAACCTTATTTCTGTCGTAAGAGACGACGAAATACTTAACAAATATAAATTGAATATTGGTCGGACTCTATGACTTGCCTGACTGCATGCCATTTATTTATCAGTTCAGTCGCTGGTTCGTCTGTTTCAAACCCAATTGCTAACAAACCGTCGTGATATAGCCTGATTATTGCAACACTGACTCACTCATTCAACTTAACCTATGTGCTTGTAACCCTAAGCAGAAAACTTAAATGGAATCGCTGTGAAATTATTCTAAAGTCGGGGTATGATCCCTTTTGTATGATATGTCCCTTCTATTAAAGTGAGGAACAGCAATCTTCTTAACCCTTGTATCAGCAATCATTTAGCCAAGTATGATCAAATGTGTTAGCTTCTGTCAAATGGGATCATTACGTCTCTCATATCTTGTGTAAATGACGCTCCACACCATGTCAATTTTGCTATGCCACTGCATAACGAAACGGTAGCCGCTTTACCGAAACAACCGCATTCTCGTGTATCCATGGCTGCTCATACTGATGTTTCATGTTACAGATGGTTTCTATGAAGGCATTGATGACTCGACGAGGGAAAGCGATGCTAAGACCACCTATGAAGAACTACAAAACAGTCAAAACGCCGGCCCAGTGGCGAGGGGAGGTTGGTGTGGAGAGGGGAAGGTGGTGTGGAGAGGGGAGGTTGGTGTGGAGAGGGGAAGGTGGTGTGGAGAGGGGATGGTGGTGTGGAGAGGGGAAGGTGGTGTGGAGAGGGGATGGCGGTGTGGAGAGGGGATGGTGGTGTGGAGAGGGGAGGTTGGTGTGGAGAGGGAAGGTGGTGTGGAGAGGGGATGGTGGTGTGGAGAGGGGATGGTGGTGTGGAGAGGGGAGGTTGGTGTGGAGAGGGGAAGGTGGTGTTGAGAGGGGATGGTGGTGTGGAGAGGGGATGGTGGTGTGGAGAGGGGAAGGTGGTGTGGAGAGGGGATGGTGGTGTGGAGAGGGGATGGTGGTGTGGAGAGGGGATGGTGGTGTGGAGAGGGGAAGGTGGTGTGGAGAGGGGAGGTTGGTGTGGAGAGGGGAGGTTGGTGTGGAGAGGGGAGGTTGGTGTGGAGAGGGGATGGTGGTGTGGAGAGGGGATGGTGGTGTGGAGAGGGGATGTTGGTGTGGAGAGGGGAGGTTGGTGTGGCTTTACCGAAACAACCGAATTCTCGTGTATCCATGGCTGCTCATACTGATGTTTCATGTTACAGATGGTTTCTATGAAGGCATTGATGACTCGACGAGGGAAAGCGATGCTAAGACCACCTATGAAGATCTACAAATCAGTCAAAACGCCGGCCCAGTGGAGAGGGGAGGTTGGTGTGGAGAGGGGAAGGTGGTGTGGAGAGGGGAGGTTGGTGTGGAGAGGGGAAGGTGGTGTGGAGAGGGGATGGTGGTGTGGAGAGGGGATGGTGGTGTGGAGAGGGGAAGGTGGTGTGGAGAGGGGATGGTGGTGTGGAGAGGGGATGGTGGTGTGGAGAGGGGATGGTGGTGTGGAGAGGGGAGGCTGGTGTGGAGAGGGAAGGTGGTGTTGAGAGGGGATGGTGGTGTGGAGAGGGGATGGTGGTGTGGAGAGGGGAGGTTGGTGTGGAGAGGGCAAGGTGGTGTTGAGAGGGGATGGTGGTGTTGAGAGGGGATGGTGGTGTGGAGAGGGGAAGGTGGTGTGGAGAGGGGATGGTGGTGTGGAGAGGGGATGGTGGTGTGGAGAGGGGATGGTGGTGTGGAGAGGGGAAGGTGGTGTGGAGAGGGGAGGTTGGTGTGGGGAGGGGATGTTTGTGTGGAGAGGGGAGGTTGGTGTGGAGAGGGGATGGTGGTGTGAAGAGGGGATTGTGGTGTGGAGAAGGGATGGTGGTGTGGAGAGGGGAAGGTGGTGTGGAGAGAGGAGGTTGGTGTGGAGAGGGGATGTTGGTGTGGAGAGGGGAGGTTGGTGTGGAGAGGGGAAGGTGGTGTGGAGAGGGGATGGTGGTGTGTAGAGGGGATGGTGGTGTGGAGAGGGGATGGTGGTGTGGAGAGGGGAGGTTGGTGTGGAGAGGTGAAGGTGGTGTGGAGAAGGGAAGGTGGTGTGGAGAGGGGAAGGTGGTGTGGAGAGGGGATGTTGGTGTGGAGAGGGGAAGGTGGTGTTGAGAGGGGAAGGTGGTGTGGAGAGGGGATGTTGGTGTGGAGAGGGGAAGGTGGTGTTGAGAGGGGAAGGTGGTGTGGAGAGGGGATGTTGGTGTGGAGAGGGGATGGTGGTGTGGAGAGGGGAAGGTGGTGTGGAGAGGGGAGGTTGGTGTGGAGAGGGGATGTTTGTGTGGAGAGGGGAGGTTGGTGTGGAGAGGGGATGGTGGTGTGAAGAGGGGATTGTGGTGTGGAGAAGGGATGGTGGTGTGGAGAGGGGAAGGTGGTGTGGAGAGAGGAGGTTGGTGTGGAGAGGGGATGTTGGTGTGGAGAGGGGAGGTTGGTGTGGAGAGGGGAAGGTGGTGTGGAGAGGGGAGGTTGGTGTGGAGAGGGGATGTTGGTGTGGAGAGGGGATGGTGGTGTGGAGAGGGGATGTTGGTGTGGAGAGGGGAAGGTGGTGTGGAGAGGGGAAGGTGGTGTGGAGAGGGGAAGGTGGTGTGGAGAGGGGATGTTGGTGTGGAGAAGGGAAGGTGGTGTTGAGAGGGGATGTTGGTGTGGAGAGGGGAAGGTGGTGTGGAGAGGGGAAGGTGGTGTGGAGATGGCAAGGTGGTGTGGAGAGGGGAAGGTGGTGTGGAGAGGGGAAGGTGGTGTGGAGAGGGGATGGTGGTGTGGAGAGGGGATGGTGGTGTGTAGAGGGGATGGTGGTGTGGAGAGGGGATGGTGGTGTGGAGAGGGGAAGGTGGTGTGGAGAGGGGAAGGTGGTGTGGAGAGGGGAAGGTGGTGTGGAGAGGGGATGGTGGTGTGGAGAGGGGATGGTGGTGTGGAGAGGGGATGGTGGTGTGGAGAGGGGAAGGTGGTGTGGAGAGGGGAAGGTGGTGTGGAGAGGGGAAGGTGGTGTGGAGAGGGGATGGTGGTGTGGAGAGGGGATGGTGGTGTGGAGAGGGGATGGTGGTGTGTAGAGGGGATGGTGGTGTGGAGAGGGGATGGTGGTGTGGAGAGGGGAAGGTGGTGTGGAGAGGGGAAGGTGGTGTGGAGAGGGGAAGGTGGTGTGGAGAGGGGAGGTTGGTGTGGAGAGGGGATGGTGGTGTGGAGAGGGGATGGTGGTGTGGAGAGGGGAAGGTGGTGTGGAGAGGGGAAGGTGGTGTGGAGAGGGGAGGTTGGTGTGGAGAGGGGAAGGTGGTATGGAGAGGGGAGGTTGGTGTGGAGAGGTGAAGGTGGTGTGGAGAAGGGAAGGTGGTGTGGAGAGGGGAAGGTGGTGTGGAGAAGGGAAGGTGGTGTGGAGAGGGGATGGTGGTGTGTAGAGGGGATGGTGGTGTGGAGAGGGGAAGGTGGTGTGGAGAGGGGATGGTGGTGTGGAGAGGGGATGGTGGTGTGGAGAGGGGATGGTGGTGTGGAGAGGGGATGGTGGTGTGGAGAGGGGAAGGTGGTGTGGAGAGGGGATGGTGGTGTGGAGAGGGGATGGTGGTGTGGAGAGGGGAAGGTGGTGTGGAGAGGGGAGGTTGGTGTGGAGAGGGGAAGGTGGTGTGGAGAAGGGAAGGTGGTGTGGAGAGGGGAAGGTGGTGTGGAGAAGGGAAGGTGGTGTGGAGAGGTGAAGGTGGTGTGGAGAAGGGAAGGTGGTGTGGAGAGGGGAAGGTGGTTTGGAGAGGGGATGTTGGTGTGGAGAGGGGAAGGTGGTGTTGAGAGGGGAGGATGGTTCGGAGAGGGGATGGTGGTGTGGAGAGGGGATGTTGGTGTGGAGAGGGGATGGTGGTGTGGAGAGGGGAAGGTGGTGTGGAGAGGGGAGGTTGGTGTGGAGAGGGGATGTTTGTGTGGAGAGGGGAGGTTGGTGTGGAGAGGGGATGGTGGTGTGAAGAGGGGATTGTGGTGTGGAGAAGGGATGGTGGTGTGGAGAGGGGAAGGTGGTGTGGAGAGAGGAGGTTGGTGTGGAGAGGGGATGTTGGTGTGGAGAGGGGAGGTTGGTGTGGAGAGGGGAAGGTGGTGTGGAGAGGGGAGGTTGGTGTGGAGAGGGGATGTTGGTGTGGAGAGGGGATGGTGGTGTGGAGAGGGGATGGTGGTGTGGAGAGGGGATGGTGGTGTGGAGAGGGGATGGTGGTGTGGAGAGGGGATGGTGGTGTGGAGAGGGGATGGTGGTGTGGAGAGGGGAAGGTGGTGTGGAGAGGGGATGGTGGTGTGGAGAGGGGATGGTGGTGTGGAGAGGGGAAGGTGGTGTGGAGAGGGGAAGGTGGTGTGGAGAGGGGATGGTGGTGTGGAGAGGGGATGGTGGTGTGGAGAGGGGATGGTGGTGTGGAGAGGGGAAGGTGGTGTGGAGAGGGGATGGTGGTGTGGAGAGGGGAAGGTGGTGTGGAGAGGGGAGGTTGGTGTGAAGAGGGGAGGTTGGTGTGGAGAGGGGAAGGTGGTGTGGAGAGGGGAGGTTGGTGTGGAGAGGTGAAGGTGGTGTGGAGAAGGGAAGGTGGTGTGGAGAGGGGAAGGTGGTGTGGAGAGGGGATGTTGGTGTGGAGAGGGGAAGGTGGTGTTGAGAGGGGAGGATGGTGTGGAGAGGGGATGGTGGTGTGGAGAGGGGAGGTTGGTGTGGAGATGGGAAGGTGGTGTTGAGAGGGGAGGATGGTGTGGAGAGGGGAAGGTGGTGTGGAGAGGGGAAGGTGGTGTGGAGAGGGGAGGTTGGTGTGGAGAGGGGAAGGTGGTGTGGAGAGGGGAGGTTGGCGTGGAGAGGGGAAGGTGGTGTGGAGAGGGGAGGTGGTGTGACGAGGGGAGGTTGGTGTGGAGAGGCGCATTTTTGCTATGCCACTGTATAACGAAACGGTAGCCTCTTTACCGAAACAACCGCATTCTCGTGTATCCATGGCTGCTCATACTGATGTTTCATGTTACAGATGGTTTCTATGAAGGCATTGATGACTCGACGAGGGAAAGCGATGCTAAGACCACCTATGAAGAACTACAAATCTCTCAAAACGCCGGCCCAGTGGTCTAAGGCGCTGCGATTCGCTTTGCAGAGTTGCGTCCCTTGGGCACGCCAGAAACCTATGATTGTGGGTTTGAATCCCGGTTCGCCCCGATTATGTTTCTAGGTTTGTCAGCGCCATACCCATGCTCATGGGTTTCACCGAAGTATTAAACGTCTGAGACCTGCATCATTTCGGGCTTTCCTCCCACATTAAGCGGACACAATCCAACTCACTCACTATCAAAACACCACCGACATAGTTATAAGATTTGGTGTCATCGCCCTAGATACTCCGAGTTCTTGCCTGAAACCTTTGTTGAACAAACATCCTCATCAAAAGTTTCATTTTAACATCAGGTGTTACCTTGCAAACGTCTTTTTATTTGGGCATACAGACAACCATTTAGAACTATTTTACACACATTCACATTTCGAACCTGTAAACAGAACCTGATTGCCTCAGTAACTAGATGTGTGCAAAATAAGAGACAACAGGCGTTGTAAATTCCCTGCAAATACAAATAGTAAGTAGAGTTTAATGTGAACTTATTATCGGCTGCGATAGAAGCTATAGAAGTTGTTTTTTTAAGCAATTTTACACATTCCATGACTTCAACGACAACTAAGGAACTCAGACAAAAAGAAAATTAACGTTTTGGCCTTGAACTTAAACAAATCCTCACTGGCCATATTTTCAGTATTATGACTGTTAAATCATGGCAATGAATACGAAAGAACAAACTGAATGGACATAATAATGATTTAAGTATAAGGTAGTGTGTTGTTTTGGATGTGAGCATTTATATCTCAGGCTAACGCTAAGGTCAACTGACTAGTGGGTGATCAGGAAAGCTATCGTCAATCCTGCAATGCATGTGTGCTTTGAACATCCCTCTGTGTAGAGCGGTAGTAGAAGTAGTAGTAGTAGTAGTAGTAGTAGTAGTAGTAGTAGTAGTAAAAGTAGTAGTAGTAGCACCAGCAGCAATTATTATATTTTACAGATTTGAAAAAATTAATTGCAGCAAAGAGGGTTCAGATGGTGCTGGCACAAGTGCTGTGCAAAGGTTCAGTTTTTATCATGAAATCATCGCATACCTGTCTGTGACGAGCTCGTTGTATAGTAAGGTTATTCACTAACTTCCAGATGGTGCTTTCAAAGATTTGCAGTGTATAATGTAGACTAAACTTCATTCATCAACCTTTGCATTGCATATTTAATGGCCATCCGTTTACATGTTGATGTTGTGTACATATTGAACCTTTGTTGATATCTTCCTTTATGTTTTTAGTTCCTGTTCTCAAAGCATCTACTGTCATATATCTTTGTACCGATCCTCACGCAACAAGGACAAACAGTGATATCTTTGGTAAACGTATTGATGTTGTCAAAGAGAATACGTTGATTCAGTTTATTGGCACATATTGACGTTGACAAAGTCAGTATTTAATTTGTCTTACCAGTGTGGACAATCCTGAGAGTGAAAACTGTTACAGTAAACTACGGTTATAACGAACTCAAAGGGACTACTAATTTTAGTTCGTTATAACCGTAATTCGTTATAAGCATATATACAGCATAACTACAGCATATAGTCGGGACTAAAAAGTTAGTTCGTTATATCCGTTAGTTCGTTATAAGCGTGTTCGTTATAACCGTAGTTTACTGTATTTCTTAAATTAAGTAGGTAACAGCCTTCAAATCCAAATTAGCATATTCTAAAAGGTGGCTTCAAAGCTGTTGCTTTCGTAATTATATAAGTTCCTTTGTTTGCTTATACACATCACCTACTTATTGGCGTCTTTACTACTAATGAATGTTTTTTTGTTATTATTGGGTTTTACCTGTAGCTTTGATTATGCATGATTTTATATTGTCAAATGCTAATATATGCATATATGCACGTTTATATTACAATAATGTACTGCTATGTTGATGTTATATTGGAGAGGAGTTTCATATTTTTTAGATGTAAATATCCCATAGAAGAAAGACAATATTGCGTATACCAGAAGAATTTGTTGTCATTCCAAACATGTTAAAAATACAACAATTGTACTAAATTGTCAGTAATAAAAGAATTAAAAAAATTTAAATCTTCCTAATACTGCTTCAGACATCATACACTGTCTGCACTGTCATTTTAACTGGTATGTGGGCGTGAGAGTAATGAAGTTTTGTTGACTTTCATGTATAGGTGGTGCTCTGCTTTGACAACTGGTATCATCATCTAAAATTATTCTTTGATTTGGAACCAGGAAGGTACTGGGTGACTTCCACTTAGTATCGTAATACCCATGTACGCTTTTCACTTTGATTAAATGATTTCATTATCAACTAAGGAAAACAATGCACGTGTACGAATAGAACATATTCTGAAGAACCTGTACATGTCAAATTTGCAATAACTGTGTCCAGGAAAAATACGACCACTTATATGGCGATATTTAAATTCATCAGTTAAAGATATAACGCCTTTTAACAACAGCATCAATGGTATCGATAGATTGACATCTAATTTTGTGTGACCTTAAATGAAGACACCAATGACGAGCCAGAAGTGAACTATCCGGAGTCCTACTGTTTATGTAGCTATGACAGCCAACCGAGACATGCTGTCTGGTTCCGATGTTGAGCCCTCCAGTCGGTATGGCACTGTTGTCTATTATTTCATTTCCAGTATTACCCTGTCTGGCGCTCGGCATTAAGGGGCTAAAACAAGGACTGGTCGGCTCGGAGTCAGTATACTGTGTCTGAGTGGGGTATTCATGTTAAACTGCGGCATGGTATCTCAGTGAGCTAGCACTATAAATGGCATCAGACCGGACTAGTACAAGCAGCCACACACACACATACACGTGCATGCACGTCGCTATGTAAGTGCAATAATCTTGGACGCGACGTTAAACCCCATTTCACCTCACCTCATTTCCAGTAATGTAAAAAGTATCAGTGGAAGAGTAAGTGAGTGAGTGAGTATGGTTTTACGCCGCTTTTAGCAATATTCCAGCAAAATCACGGCGGGGGACACCAGAAATGGGCTTCACACATTGTACCCATGTCGGGAATCGAACCCGGGTCATCGACGTGACGAGCGAACGCTTTAACCACTAGGCTACCCGACCGCCCCATCAGTGGAAGAGGGGTTACTATCACACTTCCACAATTCAAAGTGTTCAATATCAAGTTCTGATAAATAATTCTTAATGGCTAGCAAGATCCCCCTGACCTCTTAAATGATTTTTCGGTTGTTGAATGGGCCATGTGTCACATCCCCCAATATCTCCAGCATAGACAAAGTGTTTTCTCAATAACCCACGTGTGAAGCAAGTAACCAACAGTTATCTGCAACCACCACAACAGCAGCAAGTGAACAACAGCTATTCATTATACCTTTAATACTCTTATGTCCATGTCAACAATGACTTCATTCATTTAGCAGCACATGACATATTCATGCTTCACGTATCGTTTATGTGCTGATGTATTTCATATATTCAGAGAGGGGTTGAGAAACCATGAAATCGAAAGAATATACTTCTCAAGAACGGAATGTTGATACTCTCTACTCACACAAACAAGAAACGCATAGGTGATATGGTTTGTCGAAATATTGTTTATTTTGACAGAACTGATGTCACAAGTATTGAATTTCGCAGTTGTTACTGTGACACATTTCGGAAAAATTCGAGTCCCCACATGCACCATTTGATTACTTTAAAACTTTGGCACGTTTTACCGGCATTGCCTAATAGTCGGGCTGGGCCGGGCCGGGCCAAGACGGGCCAAAGTGTTATTGGCTAACTATTTCATTATCGGCGATCATACCTACATATAAGTGATGCAACATACACACATGACATTAATGAACAATCACCAAACAAAAATTAATTAAGAACTTCGGAGTAAATCGCTTGAAAACCAGAAAGTGGAGCTGCGTGTAAGCGTCGCTGATCTAGGTAACATGTAAAAGAGCAATCGTTAAACGAAATAAGATTTGAAACGTATCAAATACTTCTAGCTATTGTGATACAAATTTCCATCTGTCGGCATAGCGTTTATATTTATAGGAACGTACTATATCTAAGTAAATACCACTTTATAATGTCACTGTTCGTCGTATTTCAAGCAGACACGTTGGTTAAAGTAGACCTCTTCTCCCTTTACTCTCAACAGTCACACAAGTGTTCGGTCCGACTTGGCCCGGGCTGTCAAAATGAACTTTAAACTCACATATGTATTATCAAATCAATTCACATCTATAGACTAGTATATTATCTACCAAAATACCACTTTATAATTTCACAGATCGCAGTATTAATAGAAAACAAGGGGCTCAAAGTGAAGCCATATTCACTCTACATTCTCAACATAGTCTCTATCAGAAGTGTTTGGCTTGTCCTCGGTCCGACTTGGCCCGGGCTGTCAAAATCAACTTTAAACACACAGATGTATCTTCCATTGTGTTTACATCTATAGACTAGTGTTATATATACCTATATACCACTTAATAATGTCACGGTACATCGTATTTAAAGAAAACAAGGTGCTCAAAGTGAAGCATTTTTACTGTATTTTCTTAAGAAAATCTATGTCAGAAGTGTTCGGTCCGACTTAGCCCGGGCTGTCAAAATCAACTTAAACCTCAAAGATGTATCATCACAGGGATTCACATCTATAGATTAGTATTATATCCACCTAAATACAACTTTAAAAAGTCTCGGATCGCCGACCTTAAAGAAAACAAGGGGCTCAAAGTGAAGCCCTTTTCCCTCTACATTCTCAACATAGTCTCTATCAGAAGTGTTTGGCTTGTGTTGGGTCCGACTTGGCCCGGGCGGTCAAAATCAACTTAAACCTCACAGATGTATCACCAAATGGATTCACATCTATAGATTAGTATCATATCTACCTAAATACCACTTTATAGTGTCTCAGATCGCTGTACTTAAAGAAAACAAGGGGCTCAAAGTGAAGCCCTTTTCCCTCTACATTCTCAACATAGTCTCTATCAGAAGTGTTTGGCTTGTCCTCGGTCCGACTTGGCCCGGGCTGTCAAAATCAACTTTAAACACACAGATGTATCTTCAAATGTGTTTACATCTATAGACTAGTGTTATATATATCTATATGCCACTTAATAATGTCACGGTATATCGTATTTAAAGGAAACAAGGTGCTCAAAGTGAACATTTTTACTGTATTTTCTTAAGAAAATCTATGTCAGAAGTGTTCGGTCCGACTTAGCCCGGGCTGTCAAAATCAACTTGATCGTGTTTTGATCGTGTTTGCTACCGTAATATGAGACACTTAAGTGTTATATAGTTATATATAATACTAGTCTATAGATGTAAAGTATGTGTTGTAATTTTAGAAGCGCTTTGACCGTTATTAACACGTGTCGTGTCAGCCCTGTGACATTCGCGAATATCCACTTGCAGAAAACATCCTGTGTTGGTTTAACATGAATTAGTAAAGGTTAATTAGGGATGCCAAACACGTTAATTAATGAAAGAAGAGTAGTCAAAACACAGTCATTTCCTGCCCAGGACATCACACCCCTACACGTTAAGGTCGGTGAGAAACGTTCTCATCAAAGAAATGACACAGTCAAGACACTGACTTTTCGGTATGGACTCTCGATATGTAGCTATAATTATCAGTTTATCACATTGCTGAAGATGCATTTTGATTCAAACTCAATTAAATGAGCAAAACTATACGTTTCTGGACAATTGAGATCTGCCTAGATATGCACGTTTCGTTTTATTATTCTGCAATCCACTTTTAGTATTACCCGCTGGCCCGGCCCGGCCCGACTTTTCTTGGCCCGACTTTTAGGTAATGCCGTTAAACAACAAACCAACCAACCAACCAACCAACCAAGCTGAGTGCGGCGTTATATGATCTAGGTGAATCTAACCCTCTTTCCACCAGTGATGGTTCCCATGAATTGGTTTGAGGCCTGTGTACTGAAACTCTCTGCTTTTCACACAGATCTGATAGTTCTGTTGGTGAATCTTTTCTGTCATATTGTCTTTTCTTCCTATGAATCATGGCGTTCAACACGACCTTCATGTGTTTGACATCGTCGGATATGACTGCTTGCGGGGAGAAGAGTATGATAATCCCGCCTATTCAACAGCCTGGCTGGAGCATGTAGCTCTTTGTCGACAGATGTGGTTCTATACTGCAGGATGGAAGATATGGGTCTGCTCCTGATCTTTGAGACTTCTTTCGAAGATTTTCTTTTACAGGTTGCACCATTCTTTCAATAAAGGATAGGTTGGTGAACTTGTAATATGTCTCACATTCCATGAATTGTAGAATCTGGCAAATTCTTGACTATTGCACTTGGGACTGTTGTCAGTAACCAAAGGTTCGGGTGTACCGTTTTCTGCCCAAATACATTTGAGATGATTGATAACGGCAACTGGTGTTGTAGAGGTCAGTTTTCGATTAACTGAGAACTTGCTGAAATAATCGGTCACAAGGAGATAATGGACGCCTTTATAATCAAACGGGTCTGATCCAATTTTCTGCCATAGATATCTTGGTATGGAATGCTGCAGTAGGGATTCCTTGTGTTGGTTTGAATGTAGTTCCCGCGTCTGACACTTCATTAACATGTCCTTATTGTCTCACTCTCATTAAAATCAGATTTTAGGTTTCGCTATCGCTAAACAAAGATCTGAGGACATCCGATAACAGGTCACGTCAGAACGACCTTTCGCGAACTTTGACCGACAAATGAAATGACTGACAAATATTGGTCATTAGCCAATCAGAAAGCAGCTTTCTCGAGCTTTACTACACAAGTTTTAAACTGTTTCGAAACATATTTTGACGTATTCTCGATTAAAAAAATTAAAACTGATAAAAAGAACATTCTAGAATGGCTTATAGATGGCCTAGATTGTATGGATATAATTAAAAAAAAACGTAACTGTCCTTTGGAATACCCTCTGTTAAATGTTTCGAGGTTGCATGATTATAAAACACATCCCGTCCGTCACTTTCATGATCTGGTAAGCGACGCTCTGATTGGTTGGGTGAAAGGTCGTTCTGACGTGACCCGTAATGGGATGTCCTCAGATCTTTGTTTAGCGATAGCGAGAACTAAGATCTGATTATAATGAGATTGTATTGTCTTTGGTAATGTCAGATCAGAACATAGGGTCTTTAGCTTTTAGTTGGTATTCTACACCCAAGTGACCCGAGTCACTTGTGCACACAATGTTCTGTGTCTCGTGTGGACCTGATGAGTGTTGTATCTCCATTAGAGTTTTTGCTTTGTCGGATGTCAGCGTGGATTAATATCGCCCCTGCCATGATTGCACAGAAGACTATATTTTCTTGTGTCAATGTATCATATTCCAGTACAGTTTCATCTACTTGAAGTTCATTTATTGCTTTTTCAAGTGATATTTTAAACCTTGCTTGACAGATTTCAATTACCTTGGGTAAATCAAAACTAAATATGTATTCACGATGCAGAATCAAAAGATGATTGTGGTAATAACAGCTCAAAGTTTTCATAACATCTGTCTATCTCGATTACAATGCTGAAACTTAAACGCACCAGAAGGGTGCTATTTTCATAAACATATCATGGCGAGTTCATTTAATCAGTGTCCTACAGTTATCAGTTGAAGACATCAATGTTAAACGAAGGAGCCATTAGAAATATTTTTTGCTTTTAGCGTTTGTTTTTAGAAACAAAATATATCTTAAATTTGTGTAGGTAAGTATTTGTTTTTTGGCATAAAATTGTTTGATTTAATGGTAAGTAATACAGTTTCCTTTGTTAATTCTATGCAGGTTGGTTATTTGTTTTCAGTGACATTGATAATTTGATATGTGGTGTTCCTCAGGGGTCAGTACTTGGGCCCATATTGTTTACGCTGTACAATGGAAACCTCGGCACAAGCATCGCCCATCAAAACATGACCAGCTGATGATCCTCAGCTTACGATTAGCTTTTTACAATCAAAATCAAATTGAATCCGATGGATTGCTGTGTAAAACTTGTTGAGGCTTGGATGACAGAAAACGAACTGAAGTTGAATGACAGCAAAGACCCAAAGATCAGTGAAGATCCTTGGGGTGTATCTGTAGCCTTGCCTCACAATGGAGAATCAAATAACGAGAATATAAAAAATATGCAAACTCCATCTGCGAAATATTAGTTACATTCGCAATCTCCTGTCAAACGAAGCAGCATATCTTCCTGTAAAAAATGTCTTGTGATTTCAAGACTAGATCATTGCAACAGTCTGTTCAACAACATCACAAAGTATCTCTCTTGACTTCAATCTGTTCAGAACACAACCAGGATTACAACCTGCACCAGAAAACATGCACACAGCACACCAGTGCTGAAGTCACTACACTGGCTACCTGTCAATACAAGGGTTAAGATCTGTCTATACTCTATCAATGCTATCATGCTACAGACAGGCATATCTGGGAGACCTAATCTCAATGTACGCTCCAACTAGGCGTCTTCTGACAGTAAGATCCTCCTCAACATTACTCTGACAAAACTGAAGTCATTTGGACATACATCGTTCCAATACTATGGTGCTGAACTATGGAATCAACTCCCACTCGAACTAAAGTCAGCACCATATCAACATCATTCAAGACTGAGCTAAAGGCATATTTGTTCTATTGTATAGACATTGTATATAGCTATTTTCCTCATGTAATGAATGTAGCGCTATGAGCATTCACTGAGTGTATGGAATTTGGCGACACAGAAATGTACCTCGCCACATATTCTCTCGTCATATCTACACTGCTTGTACCTCCTGTTTCAGATTATGTCTGAGAAGATCGAAGTCGCCTTGAAGAATTGTACTCAGCAATGGGAAGGCCCCCACTGGGATGACACTAACAGTGTTTGTACGTTTTGGACTATTTCGTTGTTGACGTCCACAGAAACAACCCCGCCACAGGATAGGACAGCCGACTAAACCTTGTAAGTGAATCCAATTGCAAGATCTTTTTATAATTACCTCTCCTGATACGTCAGCTCGTGTGTACAATGTTGCCTTACGCCGCACTCAGCAATATCCCAGCTATCTGACTTCGGTCTCGACCAAGCGTCCATATGTGTACAATTTGTGAGGCCCATTTTTGGTGCCATAAGACATGGAATGGCTGGAATATGGCCACAAGTAGAGCGAAACCTCACTCACTCACTCACTCACTCACTCACTCACTCACTCACCCTCCGTTTGTGATAAAATAATCCAAACCGTTTCAAGATATACTCATGGAACAAAGAACGGAACACATCGAAATATTGCAGAATTATGTATGTGTTGTGTTAAGAAATGTCAACGAATTATTTTTCATTGAAGCGGTACCTGGTGTATTCTCTGCATTGCCAAACAATTTTCGGGTGACAAACACAGTCGTTCCTTATTTCTGTCCATCAGTATACCGAATGTCTGAACTGTCATGTCATCATGTTTCATGCGTGGAGCCTCTGGGAGAGCGGCAAGGTCACCAGCATTGCAAAGGTCGAGGCCGACGCCAATATGTTCAATGACGGCATAGCGGATGCTTCCGATAGATTCTGGATTGGTAGGTTCACATTCTTGTGCCTCGTGTTGAGTGAGTGAGTGAGTATTGTTTTACGCCAGTCAGCAGCATCCCAGCTATGTCACGGCGGTAGGAGGTGATCGAGCCTGGGCCAGGGAAACCAATAAGGTGAAACCCTGAAATCAAATAATAAACATTGGGACTCGAAAATGCTGATATTGGCATCTTAAATGTAGCTGAAGGATACCGTGCCATATTATTTCCCTATATGGCCAATTCTCATATTTTGATAAATTTGGCCCGTTATTAAATACCTTAATCTCTGTTTTATCATCATTGATTTCCAACCCCACCAATTAATAATTCTTATCTTCTTTGTAATCTTATTGTAGATTCAGCTATAAGTATTTGGTCATCTGCAAATCATTGAGCAACAATGAATCACATTTCCTGTGATACACATATATCGTCAACAAACGTCTGTGTAAAATGTGTCACCAGCTGTTTGATGAACAATGAAAAGAGGATTGGGCTTAAAATACAACCTTGGCGTACACCAGCTTGGTGAATGTAATATTCAGTCCATTTAAATTTTTTTATGAGGTGCAACCATCGATTCAAATTGTAGATATATACTTTGTATTATTGTGAAGAATTTTTCATATACACAATTTCTTATAAGAGAATAAAACTTCTGTCAAACCTATCGAACGCCTTTACAAAATCTACAAAGCCACAGTAAAATCCCCATTGACCTCTTGAATATTTTTGTACCAGCTTGTGAAATAAAAATACTATCAATTGAGTGATCAATCCTGACAAAAAACCATGATATTCCACAAGGTGAGGTGAAATGGGGTTAAACGTCGCGTCCAAGATGCATGCACGTGTGTTTGTGTGTCTGCTTGTACTAGTCCGATGCCGATTTATAGTGCTAGCCCACTGATATACCAAGCCGCAGTTTAACATGAGTACCCCACTCAGGCACAGTATACTGACTCCGAGCCGACCAGTCCTTGTTTGAGCCCCTTAATGCCGATCACCAGACAGGTTAACAACAAGTACCATCTTTGAACGTCTTTTGTTATGACGCGGTCTGGGATCGAAACCCGGACCTTCCGCTCTCCGGGCGGACGCTCTACCACTGGACCACGGAGGCGGTCCTGATATTCCACAAAGTCGGACACAACGTCTTACTCGTATGCAATAATGAGACACCCCTGTGCGTATTGGGATCTTCTGTATTTCCTTTTTTTTGTATCTAGGCACAATAATGGCTGATGCCAATGCTTTTGGGTTGTAACCTTTTTGTAGAATTTCATTGAATAATACCTTTAAAAATGGTGTAATAAGTCAAAAGTATTTTTGAAACATTGTGAGGCAATCCATCATCTCCTGGAGATTTATCACGTTTAGAATGCGAACACGAATCACATGTTTTTGAGTTATGATCATGTAAAAACTCTTCAATATGGAAAATGTGTTACCTTCTTTAGGATTTAGAAAATCTTTAAAGAATTCCTGCCACTGAAAAGCAGTAATGTTATTTGTAACTTAAGTGTTATTACAATGTTGTTTAAATAATTTTCAAAAAACCTATATAATCATTACT
This sequence comes from Haliotis rufescens, assembly GCF_023055435.1. Classification (NCBI taxonomy): domain Eukaryota; kingdom Metazoa; phylum Mollusca; class Gastropoda; order Lepetellida; family Haliotidae; genus Haliotis; species Haliotis rufescens. The sequence goes on along the minus strand of NW_025964190.1, from coordinate 1,795,886 downwards.
TTACTGATGTCTTTCCTATCTTCTGTCCAATATATTCCTCAAATTTTATCTTCTTTTTAGAACACAGATTTTTACATGTGTGTCTACAATTTCTACAGTTTTTAAAATGTTCCTTTGTTGCCAAGTTATGAATGAGTTAAGAGATGATATTTCTCTTTCTTTGTGTTGCAACATTCATCATCAAACCATATCAATGACAAAAGATAAATAATATGGTTATTTCTAATATTTTGCTCGCACTAGATCCACAATGTTGAAATATGTCAATGAATGCGTCAATGAACAGCCGTATCAATATCAACTTTGACTATGGCTGTCAAAATAACAAGCTGTCTGAGGATAAAATCTGAATTGACATTTTCATTTCACCAGATGGTATTCTTGAAATGACGTAAACCCTTGCCGACTACTTTCACACTCTCAAGGGAACCCCTGGAAAGTTCCTTGCATGAATAAATTCAGAAGCGTTGTTTCTGATGACCTAGACTCTTTAATCTAGAACTAAGCGTTTTTACATACAGGGCGATAAGGCCGAGAGTTTGACTTCATGCCTATTCAACAATATCCTCACCGGGACCCATCCTAGTGATCAAATCGAAGAAATGCACAACTTAACTACTGACACAAAACTAAACTGACAAGTGACGGTTTACTGCAGTCTGTAAATATACCTTAATATCTATGTGACACACTTTTATTATCACCTTTAAATGATCGGCCAATTGATCAATGATGACTAACACTTGTAATCGCCACAGGTTCATGAACTGGTTTGGTAATCTGTCCGGTCGTGTTTATCGTGTCGTACATTTTGACGTCCTGTATTTGATGTAAATGTTTTATGACGCGCTGACTGTGACTGACTTTCTTGAGTAGTTGTTAAGAGACCTTTTTCATCTCATGATGATATTATTTCAATCTTTTTGTGATAACCAAACTACATAAGATGTTCCTTTTGAGCAAGTTGAGCATACATACGTTCACAGATCCTCTCCTTTTCATGAACGACCCGTGAAGATCCGGGGTAGAATAGGTCTTCAGCAACCCATGCTTGCCGTAAAAGGCGACTATGCTTGTCGTAAGAGGTATCTAACGGGATCGGGTGGTCAGGCTCACAGACTTGGTTGATACATGTCATCAATCCCAATTGCGTAGATCGATGCTCATGATATTAATCACTGGATTGTCTGGTCCAGACTCGATTATTTACAGACCGCCGTCAAATAGCTGGAATATTGCTGAGTGCGACGTTAAACAACAAGCAAACAAACCTTTTGATGAACTAATGTATTCTGCTTTACAGTTGGTTCTTGTAAGTTCAGTGTAAACATAAAGTGTCGCCGGTACTAAATGAAATTGTGTAATACATCCTCCGAGGTATAAAAGTGTGATACAGTAAAGTACGTTTATAACGAACACGCTTAAAACGAACTGACGGATATAACGAACTGATTGTTTTGTCCCTGCTATAGTTATGCTGTATATATGCTTATAGCGAACTACGGTTAAAACAAACACAAGTTAGTCGTCCCTTTGAGTTCGTTATAACCGTAGTTTACTGTAGTAGTTTTTTGAAAAAGACTTCACTTTCCCTTTGTGTGAGTTCATTGGGGCATGAACTGTCTTAGAGCGGGGGCCAAACATTGCATGAACGTCGTCTTAAGCTCCGACGTTCATACAGTTGGCACTCACATGAACGTTCATATCCCAATGTACCCACACAAAGGGACAATTTATAGTGGCGTACACGAGTCTGCACTGTTGACATCAGTATGCTTCAATAACACCTGGACAATATCAGTGTCTCTCTCCGCCGTCAGTTGCAATGGAGTGCATTGTTCAGCATCTACAACATTGACATCAGCACCATAATTCAACAACATCTGAACAATATCAGCCTTCTTCTGTACCGCAATGTGTAAAGGCGTCTTATTGCTCTCATCAACAGCGTTCACATCAGCTTTATTTTCCAACAAAATCCTAATTGTGTCACTGTTTTCCCCAAACATGGCCAAGTGCAGTGGCGTCTGGTCATTGTAATCAACAGCATTCACATCAGCGTTACCACCGAGCAACGCCCGAACAACGTCAGACCCTTCATGTCGTTCTGCCGCCAGGTGTAGCGGTGTTTGTGTGTAGTCATTAACCGCATTAACATCAGCCTTTTTATCCAACAACACTTGCACACCAACAGAACCTTCTCCCTCATATGCCAAAATATGTAATGGCGTCTGTTGTTGGTTATCCACGGCGTTGACATCAGCGTCACCATTCACCAACACTACAACAGTGTCAGTGTTCCCCCACTTTGCTGCCAAATGTAACGGCGTCTGATTATTATAGTCGACAGCTTCAACATCAGCCCTATGACACAACAGCAGCTGTGCGATATCGGAGTCTCCCTTCTCTGATGCCAGATGCAGAGGCGTCTGTAAGGAGTCATTTACAGCGTTCACATCAGCTTTATTCTTCAACAACAGTTTAGTAGTGTCAAATACTCCATTTGATACTGCCTGGTGTAACGGCGTGTCCCCGACGTCATCAACGGCGTTAACGTCGGCATCACATTCCAGCAACATCTGGACAAGGCTGGAGTCTCTGGTTACAGCCAGGTGCAATGGTATCCTCATCTTTTCATCATAAGCATTAACGTCAGCTTTGTTCTCCAACAGAAGCTGAACGGTGTGAATAATCCCCATGGATACGGCCAGATGCAGTGACGTCTGTCTGTGGGCATCTACAGCATCAACAGAAGCCTCGTGCTGCAGCAACATCTTAACAGCGTCAGCTCCTCCAAGATTTGCCGCTGCTATGTGTAATGGCGTCTGACCGTTATCATCAACAGCATCGACATCAGCTTCATGATCCAGCAACATCTCAAGCGTGGAAGTACCTCCATAGTTGTCTGTAGCTAGATGTAATGGCGTCTGAAGGTAGCAATCAACAGCATTGACGTCAGCTTTATGAATCAGTAACGACTTGACTGTGGCACTATCTCCCCGGCGTATTGCAAGGTGTAATGGCGTCTGTTTAGACACGTCCACAGCATTGACATCAGCTTCATCATCGAGCAACTTCTGAACAGCCTCTCTGTCTCCCCTAGACGGTGCCAGGTGCAATGGGGTTTGTTTGGCATCGTCAATAACAATGGTAGCGATTGTGTTATCCAGCGTATGAGCAGGTGCTTGGACTGATGCCAGACATAACGCCGTGTCTATCCCAGCATCAACAGCATCGACAGCATCAACTGCATCAACTTCATCGACTTCATCGTCCAGACACACCGGAACAGTATAAGTGTCATGTCTTGTTCTTGTGTCACGTGACGCTCCGGGGTCATTCATCGTAATGACGTCAGCTTCAATAAGAAATGTTAATTGTAAAATTACGAAAATACAACTTGATAAAGATGATAGTAGGTGAAACATCAAAAGAATATTATTAAAGAAATTGTCGTCAATACAATACTTATTACATAAACATTGCTCTCCATGTGTAGTATAATAAAAGCGACAAAACCCTTTCCATATAATAGGGGGGTACGGGTGTCCCAGTCGTCTAAGGCGCTGCGATTCGCTGTGCAGAGTGGCGTCCCTTGGGCACGCCAGAAACCTATGATTGTGGGTTCAAGTCCCGGTTCGCCCCGATTATGTTTCTAGGTTTGTCAGCACCATACCCGTGCTCGTGGGTTTCACCGAAGTGGTAAACGTCTGAGACCTGCATCACTTCGGGCTTTCCTCCCACATTAAGCTGACACGCCGTGATATAACTGGAATAATGTTAAAAGCGGCGTTAAACTTAACTCATTCAATCCCTTTCCATTTAATATAGTTTGCCGTTAATTATTATAGTTCAAGCCCGAGAACGCTTGTGCAATCTTGATTGACATGAATGATAGAACCAAGGTTACCTTAAATCACGAAGGAGGTAATTTGAACAGCGTCGTGACGTCAGCCCATTATAACGTAACTGAAAAAATGTACTTTATAAAGTATTGTCCGCGCCCTTGATCTTTTAACGAAGCATCTTAGAATTGTGATTACATGTACAGTGAATTGTTTGACAGGCATTACTTAGAAGTTGACGGATGACAAAGTAGACACAATTTATGGATAACAACTTCTTTATTTACTGTAAAGGCGACGTTTCGGTATAGATCCTTATATCTTGTCAAGCAAAGAATAGAATATAATAGAATAGGCGAGGCAGTCTATGAATTATTAATGACATATATACTTTAAATAATAGACTTCGATGTATATTTGACTTGATGGTGTCATAACTTAAAAGCCGGTAGCCCACTTTTGTTTGTTGTTTGTTTGTTGTTTAATGCCCCACTCAGCAATATTCCAGCTATATGTCGGCGGTCTGGAAATAATCGAGTCTGGACCAGACAATCCAGTGATTGACATCATGGGCATCGATCCACGCAATTGGGATCGATGACATGCTTCAACCATTTTAGCGTGCCTGACCACCCGATCCCGTTAGTCGCCTCTTACGACAAGCAAAGTCGCCTTTTACCAGCATGGCGGACACCAAACAAACTACTCAAACGACGATGGATCAGGGCGATTTTTCTGTCGGAAATTAGACATCTGTTTTCGAAGATAGATTTAGTGATGGTGATCTCAGCTTCAAGGGCGATGCCACTTGGGTTTGGAAGGCGAGGCCGTAACACGTACTGACACCAAAGCTATGAAAGAGTTTCAACTCAACTTGTTGATGCAATTGTCATGGTAGAACTGAAATAAACCTACTGTCTTTTAAAATTAGAGGTGAGGTGAGGTGAAATTGGGTTTAACGTCGCGTCCAAGATTATTGCACTTATATAGCGACGTGCATGCACGGCTGTGTGTGTGACTGTGTGTGTGTGTGTGTGTGTGTGTGTGTGTGTGTGTGTGTGTGTATGTGTGTGTGTGTGTTTGTGTGTGTGGCTGCTTGTACTTGTCAGGACTGATGCTGATTTATAATGTTAGCTCACTGAGATACCATGCCTCAGTTAACATGAATACCCCACTCAGACACAGCATACTGACTCCAGTCCTTGTTTTAGCCCTTTAATGCCGAGCGCCAGACAGGGTAACAACAAGTACCATCTTTTAACGTCTTTTGGTAAGACTCCCCCGGGGATCGAACCCTGGACCTTCCACGGAGGCGGTCTTTGAAATTACAGCTAGTATAACGGATTAATACACATTAACACATTAGGTATATCTCCTAAGTAATCGTCACGTCGAGGTTGCATCTCATCGCATCGGTCTGTTATTACAACAACATTATAACGACATTCATTTACTCTAAAATCCATAATGTCTACCTGTATAATAAAATACATTCAAAACGTTAATCGATCCACCATATGGGTACAATTATGATGAAACCCATGTCTGATGTCCCCCGCCGTGATATTGCTTGAATATTGCTAAAAGTGGCGTAAAAACATACTCACTCACTCAAAACGTTAATGGCAGAGAATACTCAGTCTGGATTATCTGCAGAAACATTGTTTTGGGCGTAAAAGGCAAATAGTGGCCACAATCATATGAATGTATCACAGAAAATCAGTGATGACACCAGGTGTTCGCGAAAGGTAAGAATGTACTGCTCTGCCGGTAGTACCTGTAACTCATACTATTTTTTAAAAAGTGTAAGTATTTGTTTGTTGTCAAACGCCGCACACAACACGACGGCGGCCTGTACACAGTTAATACAAGAACATAATACAGTAAACTACGGTTATAACGAACTCGAAGGGACCACCAATTTTAGTTCGTAATAACCGTAGTTCGTTATAAGCATATATACAGCATTTATACAACAAATTGTCGGGACTAAACATAAGTTCGTTATATCGGTCAGTTCGTTATAAACGTGTTCGTTATAAACGTAGTTTACTGTATAGTAATATCGAATCTTCAGTACTTACAATGAGAAGAGCAACAAGCAATGCCGCTATGCGTAGCTTGAATATTCGCTGCCCCTTCTCTGATCGCCGCACTCAACATAAACTCGCTCTCACTAAAAATATATATAAATATATGTACATAACACATTCTGTCGGCAGGTGGCACAGAGAGTTGACTCTGAACACACTGTTCAAAGTTCACTTGTCTCCTTATACAACACGTGCATGTAACACCATGAATGGTAGACCCCCACTCTCATATATATATTTGTAAACCCTTTTGTACATGGGCCCAAGGCATTATACTGAATAAAGTGGGTTGAATGACTGGCTGAGCGTTACCCTCAGGTAATATCTGTGATATTGGTTCAATCAATCAATGAGTAGGAACAAACTCTTGTACTCACACCAGCGCAAGCCGTTTGATTATCCCGATTGCTTACAAAGGATCCATATCTATGGCCGTTTGAAGACTTGTATAAATGTATTTCGGCATGTGTGGTCGGGCATGACACAAAAGATGCGTTACAGGTAATATCATAAGTTGTAGCAGGATCACGATGGGTACATGAGGTTTTATGCACCCCGCGTTAGGTTTTATACTAGAGGAGAGTGCAATCTCACTTAAATCAGATCTAAGTTCTCACTTCCGCTAAACAAAGATCTTTCTCGAGCTTTACGACACTCGTTTCAACCTGGCGACTTCCATTTCAGACTACGCTTGAAATATCGACCTTTAGTTCTCGATTAAAATTTTGAAAACTAAACAAACGAACATTCCGGAATGTCTAATATATGGTTGAGAGTGTATGGCAGTGCTTCCCACGTACTGTGCAACGCCTCCTCTGTTTAAATGTTTATCCCACGGAAGCGAGAGACAGACGATAATTTTGACGGAATCAGTCGTACGGGCCGTAATTGTCGTTCGGAATACCCCGTTTTAACATGTTCAAGGTTGCATGATTAGAAAACACATTCCGACTGTCACTTTCATGATCTGGTAAGCGACGCTTAATGGGATGTCCTCAGATTTTTGCTCATTCGTCTCCTCTCACCCCATTCGTGACCCCATTACGGAAAGGGACGAGTGGTGACGAATGCAGTCACCCCTTTCCGTAACCTGCAAGAAGATATTCGGCTTGTCCCGGAACAACACGAGTTGGTCGCGAATGATCTTTGTCGAGCTATATAGCGAGAACTAAGATCAAATTTTGATGAGATAGGAGGAGAGTGGTATCAAACCTTACGAGGAACACATTAAATCCAATGTGATCCTGCTACAAGGAATTATCTTACCGACATGTTTTAATATGACATTGTAAAAGAATTATACAAATTCAAAAGTGATAGAAAACAGCTGTTCGACAGATCGGAGGTTGGCTTGTGCTATGTCACGTGACTTTCACTGACTCGGAAAAAGCGTGCGGCTTTTTGCTTCGAAACGGGGTATATGGGATTTATTATGACTCTGAGAAATCCACGTGCAGCCTGTCTTGCTCGTTGCGGAGTATCAAGGACTTATTCTCCCGCTGAGAAATCTATTTCCCTCCAAGGCAGGATACATGGTATTTTATCACGATCACGTGGACCAATCAGACCTCATCATTCTGACATGGAGGTGTGGTTCACAATGATGTCGTGATTCACGCACTTAGGTCTGTGCGTAGGGATGAGTGAGTGAGTGAGTGAATTTCTTTGGAGCAGTGTTTGCCCATTTGGTGTACTTGAGGTAAAAACAATTATTTCTAACTCCCTGTTCAAACCATGCGTATCCTGTTTTGAAACGTATAGCCCTCATTAATGTATTCCAGTTATTTGTGTAACGCCCCTTTATGGTGTCGACCCGTGATGATTCCGGGGTAGAATAGGTCTTCAGAAACCCATGGTTGCCGTAAAAGGCGACTCTGTTTGTGGTAAAAGGCGACTAACGGGATCGGGTGGCCAGGCTCGCTGACTTAGTTGATGCATGTCATTGATCCCAATTGCGTGGATCGATGCTCATGATGTCAATCACTGGTTTGTCTGGTCCAGACTCGATTACTTACAGACAGCCGTCATATAGCTGGAATATTGATGAGTGCGGTGTTAAACAACAAACAAACAAACAAATATGGTGTCCGCGTCATGGCGTTGATGGACTATTGTTAAAAGCGGCGTTAAACCATATTCACTCATTCACTATTTTTATTACGTGGTTCACTTGCGCTTTGATCTAAATGATACAACATATTGTTTGCTTTTGATTCATAACGTCAATAAGATACTGGACATCTTAAGATAGAAATATGACATGAAATTGTCAGTTTGTGAGCAGCTTCGTGGAGGTGAGGTAAGGTGAAATGGGGTTTAACGTCGCGTCCAAGATTATTGCACTTATATAGCGACGTGCATGTACGTGTGTGTGTTTGTGTGGCTGCTTGTACTAGTCCGGACTGATGCCGATTTATAGTGCTAGCTCACTGAGATACCATGCCGCAGTTTAACATGAATACCCCACTCAGACACAGTATACTGACTCCGAGCCGACCAGTCCTTGTTTTAGCCCCTTAATGCCGAGCGCCAGACAGGGTAACAACAAGCACCATCTTTTAACGTTTTTTGGTATGACAAACCCTGGACCTTCAGCTCTCCGGGCGGACGCTCTACCATTAGACCACGGAGGCGGTCTGCACATTGTTGTTTTAGCCACTGATATTGCTGAATTGTTACATGACTCTTTGTACCAGAGCCCCAGATAAAACAAAAGCACTAGTACCAAATTAATTTTGTGTTACTTTGTGTACACATATCAATGGAGAAAGTCGATAACAATATCGAGAACAGCTCTCAGCACATTGTAGCTCTGTCATCTTGTAGACAGGGGCGGTGGGATAGCCTTGTGGTTAAAGCGTTCGCTCGGCACGCCGAAGACCCATGTTTGATTCCCCAAATGGGTACAATGGATGAAGCCCATTTCTGGTGTCCCCTGCCGTGATATTGATGGAATTTGCTAAAAGTGGCGTAAAACTATACTCACTCACTCCCTCACTCATTCTTTGTCTACTAAATAGATACCCTGAAACACATGTATAGGGAATAAGTAAAGTTTGGGACTAACATATACACATATATAAATAAATACAACTGGTCTCTAATATGCCATTTTAATTATACAAGGAGTAGTTCTAGTACTAATCCTTTGAAAACATACGTAATATATGGTACTGTACAGATATAATGACATCGTCATGAACACATTTTGATTGGACCGCCTCCGTGGTCTAGTGGTAGAGCGTCCACTCGGAGTTAGTATACTGTGTCTGAGTGGGGTATTCATGTTAAACTGCGGCATGGTATCTCAGTGAGCTAGCACTATAAATCGGCATCAGTCCGGACTAGTACACACAAACACAAACATGTGCATGCACGTCGCTATATAAGTGCAATAATCTTGGACGCGACGTTAAACCCCATTTCACCTCACCTTTTCACCACATTTTGATTGAGGCAACCATCAAAGAACGATAACTCCTTGTAATACACTGTACAGATACTTCATACGAACGCACACCTTGTGATGAACGTGAAAACACACTGCATACTAAAGAAAGAGAAATATGTATCCAAATATTTGCAAAATATATGACACAATACGTTTCATGCCCTTGGGTGACACTGGAGTGTAGATTTATTTCCGACGCGAGGGCATACGGACATTGGACTGGCGCAAGTCGTCCCCAGACATGACCCCAGTAGATCCTCTGTGGGATGTTCTCTGGAGGAGAGAGTACGTCAGAGACCAATCACCCGCCAGCATGGCCCAGCTTAGGGTAGCTCTTCTGGCGGAAAGGTGAGCAATACCAAGGGCAACCATGCAAGTTAATCAACAGTTTTCCATCAAGGTGTCGTGCATGTATCGCCCAACATGGTGAACACACCAGATATTGATCGACCACCCGAAATAAATTTTACAGACATTTATCATCATTACACCTTCACTTTCACTTCATCTATTTTTAACGGTAGTATTTTTCAAGTCCATTACCCTATTTCATCTTGCTGTTGCAGTCCCTGGTCGCTTCTGTCAGCCTCAAATAGACAGTTTTATGTCGTCAGCTACAAATGTTGTTATCAGGTCATACTGCAGGGTTGGCGACTATTGACGCCTCCCGTGGCCAATGCTGCTGTGCTGTGACTTGTTCTCGGTACTTTCCACGATGTTTCTAACTTGTTGAAATCCCCGTCTGCACGGCCAATATAAGGCCATGTTTTATTCGACACGTTTGATGATGGACCAGAAACTCTGACAACCTTTTTGTTTGACAATTATTTTACTCTAAAACACACACAGATATCACATGATACGACTTGTAATTATTCTCAAATGCAAATGCAAGATGTTTTTGTTCTTTTAAGGTAAGGTTAAAGGTACGATAATTTCCGTCAGTCACTTGCGACGTACAGAAGCTTGAAGAACATGTGAGATGTCACTTTATTTGACTCTTAGGGTCTTCCCTTATTTCTTGAGGTGGCACGGGTCGCCCAGTCGTCTAAGGCGCCGCAATTCGCTGTGCAGAGTTTGCGTCCCTTGGGCACGCCAGAAACCTGTGATTTGGGTTCGAATCCCGGTTCGCCCCGGTTATGTTTCTAGGTTTGTCAGCACCATACCCGTGCCCGTGGGTTTCACCACGGGGTTTCTTCGTGGTAAACGTCTTAGACCTGCATCACTTCGGACTTTCCTCCCACATTAAGCTGACACGCCCGATATTACTGGAATACTGTTAAAAGCGGCGTTAAACCCAACTCACTCGCCTTATTTCTTGACGGTAGTATTTGTGCAAGTTCATAAAGTGATTACATTTTTCTGTTGCAATCAGTTTCATGTGGTATCCTATAAATGTTGTTATCAGGTCATACTGCAGGGTTAGCGATTTTTTACGAGCCCCGTGGTACACGTTACTGTTACGTGCCAATTCCCAAATTGAAACACTATGATAACCCAGAAATATGCATGTTAGAGAACTTAGTGTGAAACCAACAAACAACCAACAAATGGTCTACAATTAACAATTGTATTACAAAATTAACTAGGTTTACAAATCAACACACATTACTACAGATCAATTACAGTGCACAATAGATTTGTAGTACACTATTCAATGGAAGTATATAATGTGAGAGCACTTCACCTAACCTCACCTAGCCTCAACATTTGTCAAGATTCCGAGATTGGCCTTGGCTTGCCATCAGGGTGAAAAGTGATCTCCACACGAAAATTGGTCTTGCTGTAATGTCAGATGAAATGTGAAATGAATCAGGGACGCGCTCGCTCCACTAATATAGTCTTACCAACTTCCAGCACTTTCTACACAGTGCTTGACCAGTCCAGTGTCACTTGAACATCACAGAATATTCCACATGTTTCTATAGCGCTTGGCATCCATCCATGCTTTTCCGGAGGTTTACAGATATTTCGGGCATCTAAATATAAGAACTTCCTCACTACTCCTTATATTAAATAGTACAACATTCCTGAAAACTAACCATTGTCCAAATACAGTGCAATGAACAATGTAATACAGTTACAATCATTGTTTAACAATACATTACACTGCTGTACAACACTACTGTAATGTGACTTGTTCTTGGTACTTGTCACGATGTTTCTAACCTGTTGACATCCCCGCCTGTACGGTCAATATAAGGCCATATTATATTCGACAAGTTTGACAAAATTTTCGATGATCGTCCAGATGATCGTTCAACATTTTTGTTTGACAATTATTTTAATCTTAAATCACAGGCAGATACCACATGATATGATTTGTAATTGTTCTCAAATTCAATGGCAAGATATTGGGTGAAAGGTGACGTACAGCAGCTTGAAGAAAATTTGAGATGTCTTTTTATTTGTCCCCAATGCGCACTACCTCATTAACACAGTACCTCCCTACCCAGGTCTGCCTTGACTACCCAGGTCTGCCTTGACTACCCAGGTCTGCCTTGACAAGGTGAGATTCATGTCGCATTCAAGATTATTGAAATTATTTAGGAATTGACTTTCACTTTGTGTGAGAGCATTGGAGTACAAAGTGTCTTTGAGACAGACAGGGTAACAACAAGTACCATTAGTAACGCCTTTTGGTATGACACGACCGGGGATCGAACCCCGAACTTCCGTTTCCAAGGCAGAAGCTCTATCCACTAGACCACCGAGGCAGACGTCTTAACAAATTACTCTATATGCAATGTCAAAGTCAGTTACTCAAAATGATCACGTTTATTTAAGGAAAGATTTGAGCCCGTTTGTTTACATGAGTAAGGGCAAACGAGGTCGAACTATAGCCCTAGATACCGTATTCGACGTAATAAGCGCCCAGGGCTTAGAAATAGGGGGCTCTTATTAGAATATTATTTTGGTGGAAAAAACAGAGTTGAAAGATAAATTTCGTGGTTTATGCTGACAGCCTGAAATGTTTATATACGACAGATATATTTCTTCAGAATTTAATTGCCCATAATGAAAGGTGCATATAACACACGAGTGCGTATTATACACGAATAAATAAGTCTTGTGTACATTGATCAGTCGGAAGGGGTGCTAATTGGGATTGTTCACTAGCCAATATATCAGCAAATATCGCCATGGGCGCTTATTAGAGCGGGGCGCTTATTACATCGAATACGGTAAATGATTTGTAATACCAGGGGTTATGATATAAAAGTCGAGGCTGGGCCGGGCTACGTGCGGACGTTGCCTTACTTCAGAGTACCATAGTACACTTTCAAGGACACATCCTAGCTCAGCTATGCAAATAGACTATCAAAATACTACCCACAAAGCCAGAGCTATTGTGCATCACGCTTATGTCATGCAATCCGCCGACATGTATATATATATATCAGAGACCATAATACATCAGCACGTGAAGGACGCCCACACAGAGACAGGAGCATATCAGCGAGTGTTGGGGACAAGACACATTACAGTGAGTGCATACAACACTGCTGTCCGCTGTTACAGACGACCAAACATCTAGTAGTGAGAGGGTCGGTCGGGTAGCCTAGTGGTTGAAGCGTTCGCTCGTCACGCCGAAGACCCGGGTTCGATTCCCGACATGGGTACAATGTGTGAAGCCCATTTCTGGTGTGCCCCGCCGTGATATTGCTGGAATATTGCTAAAAGCGGCGTAAAACCATACTCACTCACTCACTCACTCTAGTAGTGAGGATTTGGGTACAATGACACAAAGTGACCGAGCATAAAGACCCGTCTAGCACGACCAAGATAGGTTAACGGATTGTTTGTACTGCGCTGAACTCCAAACCGCATATGCTCAAAGCGCAAGAGATAAAAACGTGCACAGTCTTTTTTGTTTGTTGTTTAGCACCAAACTCAGCAATATTCCAGCCATATGACGGTGGTCTGTAAATAATCGAGTAAGGACCAGACAATCCAGTGATTGACATCATGAGCATCGATCCACGCAATTGGGATACGATGACATACTCGATTATTTACAGACCGCCGTCATATAGCTGGAATATTGCTGAGTGTGGCGTTAAACAACAAACCACCAAACCGGGAGTGTGTGTACAACCTGAAACGAGGTCACAGGGCGAGTTGCCTGTCTACTTGATAGCATTAAGGTATGTATACATACGCGTCTGGGTGGAGATTGATAGCTTACAACAGCCACGTAAGTTTATTTGCTTACCATGTCCATGTTCACCATACCCGCTGAAGGTTGGACATAATATTTACGCAATACTTATTTTAATCCCAATCCAAGCTTCATTTTCGGGGCCATCAAATCTATATCATGTGATGAAAAAGGAAGGCAAATTTGAAATCAGTTTACATCAGATGAAAAAGTGGCTAGCCTCACAAAACACCTATTCGAGGGTGTGGAACATGATTCAAAAGATTAAGGGCAAAGGATCAAAATCTGGAGTTAACCATCTCAAAGATGGTAAAACACTATTAACCACTAATTATCTTAAATTGCAAACAAACTTGGTGAACTTCGGCAATCATTCTTCATCATCCAACTATAACCCTCAATTTCAGAGGTTTCAAAAACAACAGGAAAAGAAAAAAATAATTTTAACTCTGATGATGTTGAGGACTATAACGAAACATTTTCCCTCCATGAATTATATACTGCCCTAGGGCAATCTCATGACACTGCAGCAGGAGCCGACAACATCCACTATCAGCTCCTGAAACACTTGCCCGATTCATGTTTGGAAACGTTACTTAGTATATTTGATGAAATATGGACAACCGGAAATGTCCCTCCTTTGTGGCACAACGCTATTATTATTCCTATTCCAAAGCCTGGACGGGATGATACAGATCCATCCAATTGTCGTCCAATATCATTAACTAGCTGTGTTTGTAAAACCATGGAGTGCATAGTCAACAATCGATGAGTCTGGTACCTGCAGACCAATAACCTCCTGAGTGACATCCAGTGTGGTTTCAGAAAAAACCCAGAAGTTCCATTGACCATTAGATGCGTTTAAAAGCATTGTATAACAATTCTATTGTCAATAAACAACATACTGTATCAATCTTTTTCGACCTAGAGGAGGCATTTGATTAAAGATTTGCATGAATTTGGATTGAGGGGCAGATTACCTCAATTCATATCTCATTTTCAGACAACAGACAATTTCAAGTACAAATGGGCTCTACCCTGTCTGATTATTTTGATCAAAATTCGGCCGTCCATCAAGGAAGCATACTATCTGTCATACTTTTTAGCATCAAAATTAATAGTCTCATAGTATATTAAACAACAAAACCAATCTAAAAATGTCATCATCTTCTCAAATCATCGCATAATCCTTGACATTTTAGAACTTTTCAACGATCTTTCTACTGGCCAATTTCACATCGTCTTTTGCTGGTTACCAAGTCATGTAGGCATAACAGGTAACTCAAAAGCCAATGCTGCAGCTAAAGCAGCTCTTGACAAATCGTTATCTCCACTCCTATATATATATAGGAACGATATAGCCATTTCAAAACAACTATCAACAGTTATACTCAGGATCTAATGCCAAAAAGATGGAACACCCAGGTAGGAATCAATAAACTTCATGAATTTAAACCAACAATCGGCAATACCTACTTGGGTTGTCAGTCAAGACATGATGAGGTTGTTTTACAAAGATGCCGTATCGGCCACAGTCAGAATGTTTGATAAAAGTTGTTTGGATTCATGATTGACTTGTGAATATATCAACTTGGTCCCGTCGCTGTATAGCTGAAGTAATGCTGATGTGACGTTAAATTTGAACTCACATTTTAAATTGCTCAGAATAAGGCGATAACATATCATCAATAACTACTTTAGCTTCGGGAGCAAGGGGAGAGTTGTGACTGTATGTACAGTTTCAGGGTGCTCCATGTCCACTCCTAATGTGTAACGCGTGTCCTCATCATTTGAAATTTTCTTAAAGTCTAAAGTGTCAAGCTCCTTAGAAGTGACCCACTGAAACTCACGTTCGGGTAATGACTGAGACATAGCCCATCCATACACCTTGTAAGTATCCTAATACATCAAATAGGAGTTTGGGCCATAGTCTTTCACATAAGGATTGTTTGTTTTGGCATGCTTCACTGAAATCATGCCTATTCCCCTCGCAATCCAGCCTCGTCCATAAAATGCATATCTAGATCAGTCAGTAATAACAGTTCAACGTTTCCCATTTTCAACATGGCATCCCAACTCAGGCCAGGTAAAGATACAAAATGCGCTGGGTCAAGATGATAATATTCTATAGAAGTATTCCTAAAATTCTCAAAAACATCTGAAGAAGAACATAAGGCTTCAAGTATAGATTTGTGGTTGAATGCCGTCCAGATATTCTGTGCATGCTCATAGTCTGAGTCAGATGCCAACTCATCTGTTGATACATTGTAAAACTCTTCTTTCGATGGGGACTGCCTTCAATCAAATTTAGATTCATCCTCCATATGATCATATGGATATAGCACCCTTTCTTGAAAGTAAATTTAAATGGCTATCATCTTAAAATTCTTTGCTCAGCTCCTGGAACCTTTCAGTACAGTCTGCTTTCAAGTTCAGAACTAAAGTGGCCAAGCTGGCATTGGGAAACTGAAGGGAATCAATAAATCTCAAATATGCCAAGGAGAAAGAGATGTACGTCTCCATGTTGCTAGCAATTCAATAATCTTTTACCTTATCTTCCTTGCTCAACAACAATAATCCTACTGCGTGGAATATGTGTACTATGATATATGTGAGGGAAATACCTCATCCTTCGCACCAAAACCTAATAAATTGATTGGAATATCATTTTATTTCTCAAAATTTGTATTATCAACACAGGCATGTCTGTTCCCTTCATATTAGTTCTGAGTCATACGTTTTATATTTGCTATTTATCCACTGGATGTAGAGCTGCTGAGATAGACCAGACAAAACGAATTTGGTCTTCGTTTATTTTAGCTTTCTGATACTTCATTTTGTTAGGAAGTGGAATATAACTGCTGGCAACTAAATGAACATACTCAGCTGAGACACGTCTAAATGAACAATATAAACCAACATCCACCCACTACCCTCAACCTGACATTCCTGTGTACAATTTTTAATACGCCTCTGTTATTTGAATGTTAATCTCAGCTACATACAAGAGTGAGAAATTAGTACTTCTGAGGGAAGGTTCGGCCAAAACAGATTCGTTGTTTTCATCATTCTTAAACAATCTGAGTTTCAATGTAAGAAACCATTTCATACCATTTTTTACCTTCAGAAAATCTATAGTTTTCTTCTGCTGGGCTCAGAGAGTGGCTTTCATAGCACACAGGTCTCCCCTCTTGGCACAACACACATCCCAGCCCTTTTAGACTTGCATCTGATTGTATCACATTGGGCTTCTTGGGGTCGTAGAAGGAGAAAACTGGTGATTCTGTAATGATTCATTTGAGTTCATTAAATGCCAGATCTTGTTCCACTTCTCATACAAATGTTACTGTCTTTTTCATCGAATGTCGAATTAGTTCTAATGCTTCTGTATTACTGGTGAGAATCTGGAACGTATTCTGTTTGAACTTTATGTTGTTGGACCTTGCCCTGTCAAGTGATGTTCTTGTCATGTGACAGTTCATCTTTGCCGTGTACGAATGTAACATCGTCAATTCCAGTTCACCTCCCATTATAACTGATAAATATAATCGATTGAGGGAAAGAGCGAGGGTGGTGGGCTCAATTGTGGTGGTGGCATTCTGGAGTTTATCTCTAACCTACATCCCTAAGTACGTATAGGCCTGACCTTGGTCAATAACTCCTCCCCCAAGTAAACTGACCTATCCTCTCAAATTCTATCCTGCCACGTTTCATATTAAGAATGTTGCATTTGTCGAGCCCAAAGGACATGCCAATAAGAAAAAAAGACTCAACAATAAGAATCTGTTTTTTAGAGTGGAGTCTCCTTTGGCAATAAGTTCTAGGTCACCCATGTAAAAGAGGTGAGTAGAGGTGTTGGGGATCTCTGCCTCTTTGCTAAGCAAAAAGTACTGAGTGATAATTTAGTAGAACGTGTATTTACTGATGTGTTCAATTGCATCTCGAGAGTTGGTACTGTGAAGCAATCTATTCTCTTTGCCACATATTCTCTCGTCATATCTATATTGCTTGCTCAACTTCCTGTTTCAGATGTCTGAAAAGATCGAGGTCGTTGCGAAGAACAGTACAATGCATGGGGAGGGCCCCCACTGGGACGACACTACGCAGTGCCTGTACTACGTGGACTATTTCGTTGATGTCGCCCACAGATACAACCCAGCCACAGGTCAGGACAGCCAACTAAACCTTGGAGGTGAGTCCAATAACAAGCTCTTTTTATTATCAGCTCTCCTGATACATATATGTCAGCTCGTGTGCACAACGTGTGTTGGTTTAACGCCACACTCAGCAATATCCCAGCTATCTGACTGAGGTCTCGACTAAACAATCCAGTGATTAATGTTGGAGGGGCGCTGGGGTTGCCTTGTGGTTAAAGTTGGTTGGTTGGTTGGTTGTTTAACGCCGCACTCAGCAATATTTCAGCTATATGACGGCGGTCTGGAAATAATCGAGTCTGGACCAGACAATCCAGTGATTGATATTATGAGCATCGATCCACGCAGTTTGGATCAATGACATGCATCAACCAAGTCAGCGAGCCTGACCACCCGATCCTGTTAGTCGCCTTTTACGACAAGCATAGTCACCTTTTACGGCAAGCATGGGTTGCTGAAGACCTATTCTAACCCGGAATCTTCATGGGGCTTGTGGTTAAAGTGTCCACTCGTCACGCCGAAGGATTTGAGTCCCCACATGTGTACAGTGAGTGAGGCCCATTTCTGGTACCATATGCCATGGTATTGCTGGAATATTGCTGCAAGCAGGGTAAAACCATACTTCCTCACTTACTATCAGTTTGTGATCAAATACTCAAAGCCGTTCTAATACATACTCTTGGAACAAAGAACGGGACACATCAAATTATTGCAGAATTGTGTACAGTAAACTACGTGTATAACGAACACGGTTATAACGAAGTGACGGATAAAACGAACTGTTTTTATATTGTCCCGGTCATTTGCGGTATCCTTTAGTTGAAACGCTTATAACAAACTACGGTTATAACGAGCAACAATTATTGGTCCCTTTTATTTATAGCCAAAGTTTACTGTATGTGTTGTGTTAAGAAATGTCAACAAATTAAATTTCATTGAAGCGATCCACATGGGGTGTTCTCTGCATTGCCATTCAATCTCCGGGTGTCAAACACAAGCTTCTCTTTAAGTCCTTCTTTATTTCTGTTAGGATACGCAATGTTTGAACTGTCATATCATATGTTTCAGCCTCTGTGCTGAGCGTCATCATCCCCCGCCAGAAGGGAGGCTTTGTGGTGAGTCAGAAGACAGATCTCAGCATCGTGGACTCATGGGACAGTGGAAAGGTCACCACCATTGAGAAAGTCGAGGCCGACACCAATATGTTCAATGACGGCAAAGTGGATGCTTCGGGTAGACTCTGGATTGGTAGGTTCACATTCTTGTGTCTCGTGTGAGTGAGTGAGTAAGTGAGTGAGTGAATGTTGTTGACGGCCTGTAGGTGATCGAGCCTGGCCCGGGGAAACCAGTAGGTAGTGAACATTGGTACTCGAAAATCGTGTTATGGCTTTGACGCTCACTGAACACCTTGTGTTTGGATGAGTTTTATATTGTTTAAAAGCAGTCCTTGGCACGTCCATTATGACAATTACAAACTAAAGATGACGTTATACGTGACGTCACTCATCAGGCATTAATGGACACCGTTCCATCATAATCTGAAATGTGGAATGCTTTGATGACCGAGCAATAAAAACATTTTCTCACCTATTTGTAACTCGGAATTCGAGGTTATCTGAACAATGTGAAATATTTAATTTAATATCTGTAATTCGTCTTGTTCCCTGGTCTGTTCTTTCAATACATGGCACATGCACCGTACTAGCAGTGCAATTGTTAATCGAGAAATGCAACATTTATAATGAGGTGAGTGACAAACGAAACGTCGTTTGGTCCATATCCCAGCCATATAGCGACGAGAACAAGTTACAGATCACCATCACAAAGATGTAAATAAACTAGGTATAAGGATGAAGATACACAAATCTACACAACTTTATGAACTAAATAAACATTATGTAAATAATACACACTTAAACTGCATTACACAGACCTTCCTTGAGGTATTGTACAAGCAAGTCCCCGCTTGTGCTGGTCCAGAGATCTTTCTGCTTTATAACAAAATATGCGAATACATCTGATATTAGATGCACCAACCTCTACACCAATAACTACTTGATAGTTTCAACACAGGGTCTATTTTCAATGGCATCGGCATCGACCAAAGCAAATGGCTGCAGGGTCAGGGCTCGTTGTACTGCCTGGAGGGTCATGGGAGCGCCAGAAAACACCTCACTAACCTCAGCAGCCCCAACGGCATGGCCTGGACTGAAGACAACAGCGTCATGTACTTCATCGACTCCACACCCAGACAGGTCTGGGCCTTCGACTTTGACATCACAGCTGGGGCCATCAGTAAGTAGACTCTGGCACTCCCAGCAACCAGGGCACACGTTGGTCTTGTGTGTTGTTCAGTTTCCCAATGATGCAGCTGTATGTAAATTCCAACTTTAGCTGTAACAGACATTGAAGTCACTTATCAAAACCACTCGTTCCACCTCAACTCCAAAGGTCCAAGGCCCCGTTCCACTAGTCTGTCTTACAGACCCTGATACAAATATATATCAAATACAGCCCATGCAAGTCTATAATGTTTGGCAAGTCTAGATCACTGCAGTATCTGAAAATGAAGAGAGTCACTGGGCTCCTTTTTATTATATTTTTATTAAGATAACTGAACAACTGTTTTTTTATGTACGATATGTTCATTTCAGAGACTAGATGTTAGTCTACCGTTCCACAAACGACCGTAGCGCCATGAGTCAAGGCGTGTATGGCTGGAGTACACGTTTGTCTCTTTAAGCTAAAACATCTGCATCTCTGTTAAATATTGTACGATGTCTCTCTGGGGTTAATCTTCCCACTGATCTAAAATTTGTACGAATAAAATTACATTTTTAGACACTCTGCTACATGAACTATATTTAAAATCCATTGTGGATTCTGCAGTTGTTGCTACCGAGTCGTAACAGGTGATACAGATAGAAATATATGAGGTGAACGCAAACGTTATCGTCATGTTGTACAAACCTTTTGCGGTGGGATCTGTGATTTCTTACCCTGTTCGCGAACACCTGGTGTCATCACTAGTTTTCAGCCGTCCATTCATAGTTGTCACAGCTAAAGTGCCCTTTAACCAAATATTAATGTGTCCGCGGGTAAAATAGATAGGTTATGCTCTTGCATTGACAATATATATTACATTTACAACATCACTAGTCCATTGCTTGACGATGCATTGCACAGGTAGCGGAACTAGCCGAGTGAAGCCGAATGCTATCCAGGGTTCAGTTAAACTTCCACTTTATCCTGAGGCTGAATCGGGATGTTTTGTTCAGAGGGTCAGGACAAACACCTTTCTATTAAGCTACTGTTTGTTTTCAGGCAACAAGAGAACTGTGACAGATTTCAGCAGATTTTCAGATATCCCAGCACTGGCTATCCCGGACGGAATGAACATTGATACGGAAGGAAAATTATGGGTTGCCGCCTATGAGGGTGGGAAAGTTCTCCGAATCGACCCCACGACTGGTAAGTGGGTGTAAATATTAGCGACACATTGAACATTTGCGGGGAAAAGCAAGTCAATCTACCAATGTTGCTCTAATAAGATTCGGTCTCACATTGCCCAATCAACCAGAAAATTAAGAAAGAAACGGTTCATAGCTTGCCAGTACAAACCCGGATATAATATATTTTTTCAACAATGTTCGGATATGACGAAACTTTTCTCATTTTTACTGTGGTGGTATCCAATTCTTCAGCTGAGGAGAAATAAGCGCTTCGGGTATGACAGACTAAGTATGTTATTGATCTCAAAGATCTGTATATCTGGACAATGCATTCATTTACAATTAACTTCAATATCCTGAAATAGACAAATACAATGTAGACAATGTATTCATTTGAGTTTCTTGGGCAACCGGTTTGTTTGAAGATGAAAAATCCACTCACTGTCTTAGAGGGTATTGCTGAGTTGTGATTTGACGCCCCTTGGAACACTATTTCACTGATATCACAACATGGTATAACTATTTACCAGTTATGCAAAATCCTGGAACGCGGATGAGGTGCTGAGAAACCAAGGATAATAATTGGGAACACACGATCGGCTGATTCTGACATGGTTCATATATGGCACAGTCAAACACGGTCAAACACAGTCAAATACGGTCATACACAGTCAAACAGTCAAATACGGTCGTACAGTCAAACACAGTCATACACAGTTAAACAGTCATACACAGTCAACCACAGTCATACAGTCAAACACAGTCATACACAGTTAAACACAGTCAACCAGTCATACAGTCAAACACAGTCATACACAGTCAAACACAGTCATACACAGTAATCCCACGGAATGTTTGTCGCAGTAATCCCACTAATCTTAAGAGGCGGCAAAAGGGATCGGGCCATCATATCCCAAATGCATAGATCGATATTCATGATGTCAATCACTCAACTGCCTGGTCCAGACTTGGTTATTTGCAGAAGGTCATCGTAAAGATAGAATCTTGCTAAGTGCAAGTGATTTAGTTCGTTGAAATGAATTGATATTTTGTCCGTCCAGAAACGTGATCCGTACTGTCAAGTTCCCTTGTGAAAAGATAACGTCGCTTTGTTTCGGTGGGAAGGACTTCACCGACCTCTACGTCACGTCATCGGCTGTCCAGATGACCCCAGCAGAACTGTCGAAAACACCATTGGCTGGCTCACTCTTCAAGGTCACGGGGTTAGGAGTCCGAGGTCGCAAAGCTAACATGTTCTCTGGATAAACGTCTCTCAGTTCAAGGGGTGGTCGGGTAGCCTGGTGGTTAAAGCTTTCGCTCGTCACGCCGAAGACCGGGTTCGATTCCCGACATGGGTACAATGTGTGAAGCCTATTTCTGGTCCCCCCCCCGCCGTGATATTGCTAAAAGTGGCGTAAAACCATACTCACTCACTCACTCTCAGTTCAAAGCGCTTTTAAGAACATAATCCGTCACAAGATTTGGTAACTGGAAACAAGTATTTAGTACAAACTCTCGATGGACAACATCGATATTTTCTCTTCGTGTAAATCTCCATATCTGATTTCCATAAGTAGAAACATATACATTTTTCTGTCAAATATTGTGAAAGTATTTCCAGCAGTCACATTGTGTTTACGTATTGTTTGTATCGGAATAAGGGCTTTGCTACCTATGAGAGTGTACTACATGCCTTCGTCCAAATCATTTCAAGTGTAAAATCATTAATCCCAGATACATATATGTGTGTTAACAACTTTAATTTCCTGTCCATTATATGACCACGCCTCCCATTTTTGATAAATAACCCAAGTTTCTAAATACCATTACCTGTGTCTTGTCATCAGTGATTTCCATCCCCACTTACAGTGTTGGGGCAAGCAGTTTGTAATCTTAGTGTAGAATCTGCTACGAGTATCTGCAAATATAGGAGTATAATGTTATACATTTCCTCGGATACCAAGCATTCATTTATTTCAGGATTAAGGCCTGAATACAATGACAGTGTCTTGAACATGACTGCAAAAGAAAATATTTACAGTTATAAAGATCGGAGATTGATGACACTTTTAATGAAATTTACTTAATATTTTAGAACGCTTAAACCAGAGGACTGCAGCATTGTAATCATACTATTTTCATAAGTTCAGACTTTGAATGAATAGTAACACATGCGGGGCATATTAATACAAAATTTCATTTTCAATTACATATGCATGTAAGTTACATTTCCGCTTTTAGAAAAATACCATCAACAAAC
The DNA here is from genome assembly GCF_023055435.1 of Haliotis rufescens. Taxonomy (NCBI): domain Eukaryota; kingdom Metazoa; phylum Mollusca; class Gastropoda; order Lepetellida; family Haliotidae; genus Haliotis; species Haliotis rufescens. Next base: position 1,772,469 of record NW_025964190.1, on the reverse strand, counting down.
GCCTGTGCCAAATGTGTCACCAGCTCTTTGATGAACAGTGAAAAAAGAATTGGGCTTAAAGTACAACCTTCGCGTACACCTGCTTGAGACATATGCAGACAATTTAGATCCATTTTAGAAGTGCAACTACTCACATATACTTTGTATTATTGTGTAAAAATGTGCCATGTATGCCATGTACAAGAAGAGCATAAAACTTCTGTCAACTCTATCAAAGACATGCTCAAAAGGCACAGTAATATCCCCACTGTCGTTGTATGCTTTAAATTGTGTACCAGAGCTTGTGAAATAAAAATATTATCAATTATTGAATGATTCTTGTAATAAACTCATTGATACTCCACAAAATGGTGTCTCGTCTTTTATTTGACGCGGTGAGTTCACTATTACCCCCGACTTCGACTCCTAAATATTTCTAAGTTCAAAACATGAAAAAAGCAATATTTTAAAAGAAAATCAACTTATCGAAATCAGATTTTGCACTGCACCTCTGCATCCAGTGATTGATATCATGAGCATCGATTCACGCAATTTGGATTGATGACGTGCATCAACCAGGTCAGAGAGCCTGTCAATCACTGGATTGTCTGGTCCAGACTTGATTATTTACAGACCGCCGTCATATAGCTGGATTATTGCTGAGTGCGGCGTAAAACAACAACAAACAAACAAACAAAGCACATTGATGGGGAACATGTGCATATGAGATGTTTGGAGGTCTTGACAGACACACCTGTAGAGTGATAGCAGATGACAGAATTTTGTTGATATTTTGATATTGTAATAATTCATTAATGGTCGAATAGCTGTTCATAGACTTAGCGTTCTAATGGTCCGAAACTTGCATAATCTGATGCGCCGGGACACCATTGTCGGATAAAGTTTGATTTATTCGTTTTCTCGGGCTATGATCCGTCAACCTTTTGCCTTTAGATAGTCCAGCCCTGGATGACATCAGGAAGTCGAGCTTGTTTCTACTAAAGGGTTGGCGTTAAAACAAAGTGACGACAGATTTAACCCCGAACTGTGTGTTGGGTGCAAGATGAAATGAACTGTCATCCTTGAAAAAGTCTCGCGGGCGAACATCACGACACAGCTTGTTAACGGCCATCGGACAACATTCGTCCCCAGGTTGAGCCCACACCTTGGGTGCCAAGTCACGGGATTAATCTCCCAGTCGTGTGTTTGTACTGACGTTCCAAACACTGTAAATATTCCTTATAATCGGAATCAGTTATGAGTGCGACGTCGCCCCCATGCACTGTCACTGGGAGGCCGACCGTCCACTTTAACAAGTTTGTTTACTTTGACATATGTCAAATGGTCAGCAATGTTTGTTGACAAACAGCGCAGACGTTTTGGTTTTGTATGTTGTTTTACGCCGCACTCAGCAATTTACCAGCTTTATGACATCTGTCTGTAAAATAATCGAGTCTGGACCAGACAATCCAGTGATTGACATCATGAGCATCGATCAACGCAACTGAGATACGATGACATGTATCAACCAAGTCAGCGAGCCTGACCACCCGATTCCGTTAGTCGCCTCTCACGAAAAGCATAGTCACTTTTTACAGCAAGCATGGGTTGAATCAACACGTAACACCGTGTATATATTTTATCAGTTTTATTCAATTCCAAGTTGTAGTATAAGTAAACCATTGAGAACTGTTATAACCCTCAAATAGTACTTGTCATCATTTTTACTTGTCCCTAGTACATCTTAGTAGTCTCGGGCTAGCGACCTAGCGTGAATTTCGAAGGCTGCGGATTTACCAGAATAAAACTGGAGGTATCTCAAAAAGTTGGACTGCTTCAAGATATTAATTTCATTTGGTAAGTGTTGGGGCATTCAGGACCAAGGCCCCGTTCCACAAAGCGCTAAAGTCAGTGTTAAAGAATGGGAGTTAAGATCGACTTAGCGCTTAGATCGCTTTGTGGAACGGGGCCTTGGTCGTGATGTGTCAGCTTCTGTTTCTATCTAATGCAAACATCGAATGGCATCGAAATCAGATTTAGAAATGGTTGAAGGGTGTTATTAAAAACGCCTCGAACAGAAACGTTTATCCAGAGAACACGTTAGCTGTCTCCCTAAACACTGATGCTTAAGAATCCAACATAACATAGAACTCAGATTTACAAATGGTTGAAAAGCTTTGTCTTTGAAAATGCATTGAACGAAAAACATTTATCCAGAGAACATGTTAGCTTTGCGGCCTCGAACTCCTAACCCGGTGACCTTGAAGATTGACCCAGCCAGTGGTGTTTTCTCCAATTCTGCTTCGGTCATCATGTACGGCGTTGATGTGACGTAGAGGTCGGTGAAGTCCTCCCCGCCGAAACAACAGGAAGTTATCTTTTCACATGGGAACTTGACAGTGCGGATCACTTTGCCTGTATGGACAAGATATCAATCCGTTTCAACGAATTAAATCATTTGCAAATATTGAGTGAAATTACTATTGTAATATGCGTATGACTGTGTATATTTGTTTGTTGTTTAAAACTAAAATTCAACAATATTCCAGGTGTATGCCAACAGTCTGTCAATAATCGAGTTTGGACCAGAAAATCCAGTGATTGACATCATGAGCATCGATCCACGCAATTGGGATACGAGGACATGCATCAACGAAGTCAGCGAGGCCTGGTCCAGACTCAATTATTTACTGACCGCCGTAGCTGGAATGTTGCTGAGTGCGTCGTTAAACAACAAACAAACAAACAAACAAACAAACAACAGTGGCCCTATTAAAACTCAAATAAAAACATCATGTATTGATCTTTTTCCGATATGAGAACAATAACAACATTAGTTCGCTATACCAGAGGCGCTTAAATCACCTCAGCTCAACATTGGATGAGAATGGAAATAATGGCGACAAATCCGATCATTCGTTGTTAATGGATAATGCAATATGAGATTGAATGTCTTATGTGTCGCTAATATTTACACACACTTACCAGTCTCGGGGTCGAGTCGGACAACTTTCCCAGCGTCAAAACAGGCCACCCATAATTTCCCCTCCGTATCAATGGCCATTCCATCCGGGTAACCCAGATCTGGGATTTCAGTTGAGCTGAAATCTGCTACAGTTCTCTTGTTGCCTATAACAGAGAGAACTCTGTGTTTCTACTGGCCTTCTGATCTTTTAAGACCATATTTGTATCAGTGAAAATCCCGATTCGGGTTTTATTTGTTTGTTTGCAGTTTAACGCCGCACTCAATATTCCAGCCATATGACGGCGGTCTGTAGTTTGTTTGTTTGTTTTTTTGTTTGTTGTTTAACGCCGCACTCAGCAATATTCCAGCTATATGACGGCGGTCTGTAAATAATCAAGTCTGGACCAGACAATCTAGTTATTGACATCATGAGCATCGATCCATGCAATTGGGATCGATAACATGTATCAACCAAGTCAGCGAGCCTGACCACCGGATCACGTTAGTCGCCTCTTCCGACAAGCATAGTCACCTTTACGGCAAGCATGGGTTCCTGAAGACCTATTCTTCCCCGGATCTTCACGGGTTTCCACGCAATAGGGATACGATGACATGCATCAACCAAGTCAGCGAGTCTGACCACCCGATCCCGTTAGTCGCTTCTTACGACAAGCATAGTCGCCTTTACGGCAAGCATGGGTTCCTGAAAACCTATTCTACCCCGGTTCTTCACGGGTCAAGTGTCTGTAACATCTGAAGGTCGAATTTACATGCAGTTGCATCATTGGGACACTGAACAACACACAAAATGCAAGACAGAACGTGGGCCCTGGTTGCTGGGAGTGCCAGAGTCTACTTACTGATGGACCCAGCTGTGATGTTAAAGTCGAAGGCCCAGACCTGCCTGGGGATGGAGTCGATGTAGTACATGACGCTGTTGTCGTCAGTCCAGTCCATGCCGTTGCCGATGCTGATGTTACTGATGTGTTTTTTAACGCTGCCATCACTATCCAGGCTGTACAATGAGCCCTGAAGCTTTAGCCACTTGTTGGGGTCAGCGATACCGTTGCCACAGAAACAAGACCCTGGGTAGAAACTATCAGGTAGTTATTCTTACATATAATATTAAACACACTCACAGTGAAAGTTTCTTACGAAGCAAAACGATCTCTGTATAAGAGGGGGGCGGTCGGGTAACCTAGTGGTTAAAGCGTTCGCTCGTCACGCCGAAGACCTGGGTTCGATTCCCGACATGGGTACAATGTGTGAAGCCCATTTCTGGTGTCCCCCGCCGTGATATTGATGGAAATATTGCTAAAAGCGGCGTAAAACCATACTCACTCACTCACTGTATAAGAGGGGACTTAGTTTTAATGGCTCAGTGAAATTGGTCTGTACAGTACAATGTGAACATGAATTATTTACATGATTTTAATTGTAGTTCATATAATTGTGTAGATTTAAAAAAAACTTGTATCTATCCTTATCTCTATATCATGTATTAAATCTTGTTGTACATGTTTCTGATGGTGATGTGTGACTTGTTCTCGCCGCTGTATTGACTGAGATTTTGCCGATGCGACCTTAAATTTTCACTTAATTAAATATGAATGTTGCATTTCTCGATTTAGAATCTTCCTGCTAGCACTGTGCATGTTGATTGGCTGCGGTCTGATTAACCTATGTGGCATATATTGAGGGAACAGCCGAGGAGGAATCACAGACACTTAATTAAATAGTATTTCTGAAGGTTCAGATGATCTGGAATTCCGAGGTTAGAAAATGTTTGGTTTCTCGATCATCAAACCATTCCAAAGCTCTGTTATCTTTTGCTGGAATGGTTTTCATTAAGGTGTTATAAGTGACGTCACGAATGACGTCTTGTGTTATTAATTGTCATCATTACATATATAGAGAATACTACACTCATTCTCGTCAGATACCATTTTTACGAAACTCGTGAACTTCCTATGGTGTCATGACCTCGCTTTCGCTCGGTCAGATACCATAGAAAGTCCACTCGTTTCGTAAAAATGGTATCTGACGAGAATGAGTGTGGTATTTTATTTCTTACCCACGTTAAATATATATTTAAGTGTAAATACATAACAACTTTCTTTCGTTGACAGACCAAACTGAAACCGGTTGCAAAATCTGGTTGCGCATGAATATTGATATATGCTCAAATATTGGCATTGACAGCACTGACGCTCAAGATCCTTTTGGAAGAAATTCTTCAACTTATGGTAATTCAAGCGCCATGTTGTTAGTACGACGGACACCTATAAGAAAATTTGAAAAGTCACATCAGCGCCGCGCTTTGAATATCGGACTAACAGTCGGTCACTCGCACTGCCGGTGTCCCGTCTGTGCAATCAAAATGGTTCGGTTTCCTTGATCTATCCGCTGAATTTATATCACGTTCTACCATTTTGGAAGAGGGAAATCTGAGTGTTCCCCAAAGACATTCGTGTTAACTGTACCACCCTATAAAATCAACAAACTCAAGTCTGCTTGCATGTCAGTGACAGCTTCGAACGATCGAAGGGCAAGGTCACCACCGGAATAAGAAAAGACAACCGTGATCTACTCACAGCGTTTTAAGCTAGAGATAGGGAATGTTATTGTTTTTATTTTGGGATGTTTGGGGCCACAAGATCAGAAGTCAGGCACACTTCCACCGAGTTTTCGAATAATTTGTATCAGAACTGTTCACTTTTAGTGATCTGGTCGTGCAGTCGTGTACGTTCATTCATGAACAACACCTCCCGTAACAGCGCCACAAAATACGCTTCGAAGGGGACACTGATGGCACAACTGGATCAACCCTAAGTAAGTCTAGATATCTGTCCAGATAGTTTAAACAGACTTCATTTCACCACGCTTATCCTTTTACGTTAAATCAAATTGAAAGTTGCGAAAGTGGTCGGGTGCGTCACGCTCATGTGGACCCTCGCTCTATTGATCGGTAGTCGTACATTGTAAATGGATATACGAAGCTCGATTATATAATGTTTGTAGAAGCTCTATGCATAACTTATATATATAATGCAAACCGAAGTTGATGCGTGTGACTATTTTGTTTGGTTTAATAAAGTGTTGGTAAATATCTCTCGTTCTCATTAATTCTTCAATTCTGCCTTGTAGTTGCAAAATGAATGAAGTCTCGCGATTTTTTTATGAATGAAAAAAGTAGTCCCCGGTGTGACAGAGGTCACTGTTATCCAATCAAAAACGAATAAAACAAGGTCAACCTTGTACGACACACGTGCGACGTACGAATTTAGTATCTTACCACCTGCATCTTCACCACGTGGGTAATATAGGGTTAGAAGTAACCGAGTTAACAAAAATCGTATGTGCACTGGTGCAGATATTACTTCTCGCGCACCAGTGTACAGTGTCGTCATCCAGATGGCATTGTTTTCGTCATTCGAAATTCATTGCGACGTAAGGACGAAATGACGTCACACTAGAAACGACGTCATAGCTGAAGATTCTTGACGTCATTCGACAAATTGTGGTTTTCTGGGACAGCGGTGGTGATCAGTGCATATTTTTTAAAGGGAAACTCAAAGGATTAAGAAATAAGGGGTAATAAAGAAATTATTACACTCAAATGTGTGTCATTCCTTAAAAAACTCGTGTAAGAATTCATGTATTAGCCCCGCTCTCGCTCGGGAAGTACAGTGAGTGAGTGAGTAAGGTTTTACGCCGCTTTTAGCAATATTCCAGCAATATCACGGCTGCGGACACCAGAAATGGGCTTCACACATTGTACCAATCTCGGGAATCGAACCCGGGTCTTCGGCGTGACGAGCGAACGCATTACCCACTAGGCTACCCGACCGCCCCCGGAAAGTACAAGAATTCTTACACTTATTGCATCAGTATAAATCAGTATGTCAAACATGCCAGTGAAATAATCTCTACTTACGCACGTTTCCAAGGAATATTTTGAACACATTTAAACACACGGTGCCAATTGTTACTGATGGCTGTTATGGTGTAAGGAGGTCCCAAGCTGACCGTTGGGGATAAAGACATGAGTCATACAGAAGATAGAGCTTTGGTGAGCAGGCACTGGTAAATAGTCTCTCATAACTCTGTAGGGATTGGCTCGTTACTCTATATGCTTTTAGACCGTGAAGATTCCGGGATAGAATAGGTCTTCAGCAACCCATGCTTGCCGTAAAAGGAGACTAAGCTTGTCGTAAAAGGCGACTAACGGGATTGGGTGGTCAGGCTCGCTGACTTGGTTGATACATGTCATCGATCGATGCTCATGATATTAAACACTGGATTGTCTGGTCAAGACTCGATTATTTACAGACCGCCGTCATATAGCTGGAATATTGCTGAGTGCGGCGTAAAACAACAAACCAACCAACCAACTATATGCTTATACTAAGATATTTTTAAAGCGTTTATTCCCCATATATTATAAACTAGTGTCCAAAAGAAACGATACCACCTGTTTGCAACGACATAAAAGAAAAACTAAACAATGCAGAAGTTTAGGATTGGTGTTATGCATTTGAGAAATCCTTTCACAACATCTGTACAAAAATTTCATTTCAATAAAATCTGTACAACCAATATGACAAGCCTTTAAAGATGGGTGGGGTCGAAAAATGAACATTTCGTTAGAGCACTGATCACAGAAACAACGGGAAATGTCACACCACACGTCTCAAAGTCAAGACAGTAGCGGGTATGTCCACCGTGAGCATCAATACATGCCAGAACACGCCTACGGACTGATGACGTCAAACGTCTGATGACGTTTGGAGTGATGCGTTGCCGTTCCTCGAGGAGACATCGTTCCAAGTCCTGGACGTTGACTGGAGGCACACGGCGACGTCGGATTTGCCGATCGAGGTGGTCCCATAAGTGCTCGATGGGATTCATGTCCGGTGAACATGCGGGCCATGGCAGAACCTGTACGTTGGCGTTGGCAAGGAAGTTCTGTGTTAATCTTGCTGCGTGTGGCCTTGCATTGTCTTGTTGGAAAAGGAGTCCACGAGGCTGTTGCTGAATAAAGGGCACCACAACAGGCCGTAGGATGTCATCAAGATAACGCTGTGCATTCAGGTTTCCACGAATTACGACAAGCATCGTTTCGACGTCACCACATATGCCACCCCAAACCATTAACCCTCCACCTCCAAACGGCCGGACCTGTTGGATACAGTTAGGCGCCAAACGTTCACCAAATCGTCGGTATACAAGCTGCCGTCCATCGTTTCTGAAGATGAGGAATCTGCTCTCATCAGAGAACATAACACGTGCCCAGTCCCGCCGTTGCCAACGTCGAACTCGCCTGGCCCAGATCAGTCTGTTGTTCCGGTGTCGAGGCGTCAGGAGCGGTCCGCGGTAGGGATGACGTGGCCGGATACCATACTGCCGTAGTCTCCTGTAGACGGTCTGTCGACTGATCCTGTGTCCCAGTGCTGTAGCCGCCGTGGACGTCGCTGTTACGGTGCGGTTCCTCAGGTGTAATACCCGGATGTAACGATCTTCACGGGGCGTGGTTACTCGTGGTCTTCCACTCCCGGGCCTGTCTGACGTCTGACCTGTCTGACGTAACCGCTGCATCAACCTGGTGATAGTGATGCGTGCGCAGCCCAACCTTCTGGCGACGTCGACGTGTGACGCTCCTTGTTGGACCATTCCAACGGCTCTCTCTCTCTCGATGGCTGTCAAACGTGGCATATCTTGTGTACTTTTTGTTGCTGTGATATCAACGTGTCTGATCAGCCGTTTTATACAGTTTTTATGCACGTGCAGAACATGCTAGAGAGGGAAATGTCACTTTCACGAAATTTACGTTTTTTCCCGGAAGTGATCACGTGTTCCCGGTATTTTTTATCGACTATTCTGTGTTTGGGATGTGCAATACGAATTGGCATGTTTTCATACTAGACAATTCACTTAATGAAAAACAATTTTGAAAATAAGTTGGTATCGTTTCTTTTGGACACTGGTTTATATGTAAGGAAGTGAGACTCAAATAAATTATCTGTCTGTCTGTCTGTCTGTCTGTCTGTCTGTCTGGTACGTCTCTTGAATCGACTGCCACCCTGTACCTCTGCCTATCACAGATACAGACATACAGTTTTATACGTTTACTTCAGTGATTAATACATAGGTATTATGAGTACTGTGTTAAATCTAATACATAACGGCAACCTGATTGGACACAGCAGTGGTAATTAAGACATGGAATTAATCATGTACAATTCCATTTCCTAGAAAATGAATTCATTGTTTGACATTATCTTGATGGACAGTTATTATCAATATATCGATACGGACACCTCAGTCTGGACATGCACGGCAATCGTTATCGACGTATGGCGGCCAGGTTAAGGGGTGACCCTTATAATCGCACTTCTATTGTATGACGTTCGTAGTCCAAATTTACTAGACGATAAGATTTTCCTATGATGATTTATCTTTATATTTCTTTCAGCTTATAAATTATGTAAAGCTTTATTAACATTTTTTTAGACGTATACACGTCAGAGTAGACGTATAACAGTATCCTGGAGCCAACATTCTGATTATCAGTGAGTGTCAAAGCAATAACCCAAATTTCGAGTCCCAATGTTTACTATCATGACGTCACCCTACTTGTTAACCTGATCACCTCCAGACCTGGCTTCTGGCTGGCGTAAAACAACATTCACTCACTCACTCAACACGAGACACAAAAATGTGAACCTACCAATCCAGAGTCTACCGGAAGCATCTACTTTGCCGTCATTGAACATATTGGCGTCGGCCTCGACCTTCGCAATGCTGGTGACCTTGCCGCTCTCCCATGAGTCCAAGAGGCCGAGGTCTGTCTTCTGACTCACCACAAAGCCTCCCTTCTGGCGGGGGATGATGACGCTCGCCACAGAGTCTCCACGCATGAAACATGATGACATGACAGTTCAAACATTGCGTGCACTGAGGGAAGAACTAAAAGGAACGATTGTCTTTTGAAACCTGGAGATTGTTGGCAAAACAGAGAACACCAAGAGGTACTCATTCAATGCAATATAATTTGTTGAACATTTCTTAACAAATCAGGGGGCACGGATGGCCCAGTCGTCTAAGGCGCGGCGATTCGCTGTGCAGAGTTGCGTCCCTTGGGCACGCCTGAAACCTATGATTGTGGGTTTGAATCCCTGTTCGACCCGATTATGTTTGAAGGTTTGTCAGCACCATACCCGTGCTCGTGGGTTTCACCGAAGTGGTAAACGTCTGCGACCTGCATCACTTCGGGCTTTCCTCCCACATTAAGCTGACACGCCGTGATATAACTGGAATACTGTTAAAAGCGGCGTTAAACCCAACTCACTCACTCTTAACAAAACACATACATATGTCAGCAATATTTCGATATGTTCTGTCCAACATCTTGAATTTTATGTTTTACTATACTTGATGCAAAACGCACAACAGAAAAAAGTAGTGAGTTTTTGTTTGTGTCTGAGGTGAGGTAAAATGCGTTGATTGATTCTCATGATGTATCACTGGATTGTCTGGTCCAGACTCGATTATTTACAGACCACCGTCGTATAGTGTTTATTGTTATGTGACGGCGATCTGTATATAATCGAGTCTGGACCAGACAATCCAGTGCTTCACATCATGAGCATCGATCCACGCAATTGGGATCGATGACATGCATCAACCAAGTCAGCGAGCCTGACCACCTGATCCCGTTGGTCGCCTTTTACGACAAGCATAGTCGCCTTTTACGGCAAGCATGGGTTGCTGAAGACCTATTCTACCCCAGATGTTCACGGGTCTAGGCGTGACGAGTGAAGACTTTAACCACAAGGCTACCCTACATCTCCTCGACATTCTCACTGTCGCATTGTTATTTTGTTCAAAATCTATTAATGAAATATTTGAAACTGTTGCAAAGTATGGTATAAAATGAGCTTGCACCATTGTTCAGACGCTTCCGGGTTAGAATTAGTCTTCAGCAACCCATGCTTGTCGTACGTGACGACTAACGGGTGATGTCAATCACTGGATTGTCTGGTTCTAATTCAATTATTTACAGACCGCCGTCACATAGATAGAAAACAGCTGCGGCGCCAAACAACAAACAAACAAACAAACAAGCACACATTTCGCACACGAGCTGACACATAAGAGCTAATTATATAAAGCGCTTGCAACTGGACTTACCTCCAAGGTTTAGACGGCTGTCCTGTCCAGTGACGGCGTTGTATCTGTGGACGTCGTCGACGAACATGTCCACGTAGTACAGGCACTGTGTAGTGTCGTCCCAGTGGGGGCCCTCCCCATGCTTAACACAGTTCTTCACAACGACCTCGATCTTCTCCGACATAATATGAAGCAGGAGTAAGCGAGTATGCTTTTACGCCGCTTTTAGCTAAGTTCCAGCACTATCAAGGCGGACACCAGAAATGGGCTCCATACACTGTGCCCTTGTGAGGAATCGAACCAGGGCCTCTCGCGTGACGAGCGAGCGCTTTAACCACTAGGCTATCCCACCGCCCCTTTGAAACAGGAAGTACAACAAGAAATAAGAAATGGCGTGGGAACACGAGAACGGCTTGTTCCCCTGCAAACGCTCTCGAGATGCGGGGACACGGGTGGCCCAGTCGTCTAAGGCGCCGCGATTCGCTGTGCAGAGTTGCGTCCCCTGGACACGCCAGAAACCTATGATTGTGGGTTCGAATCCCGGTTCACTCCGATTATGTTTCTAGGTTTGTCAGCACCATACCCGTGCTTACCGAAGTGGTAAACGTCTGAGACCTGCATCACTTCGGGCTTTCCTCACACATTAAGCTGACACGCCGTGATATAACTGGAATACTGTTAAAAGCGGCGTTAAACCCAACTCACTCACTCACTCTCGAGATGCAATTGAACACATCAGTAAATACACGTTCTACTTAGCATCAAGAAAGGCACGATCGCCGAAAATGCTGGGTCCAGTCAAAGTTCTCAGTTACAACTGAATAAGTTGAATGTTGTTATAGGCCGCATGAATACTCCAACTATATCACCGCGGTCTGTAAACATCCAAACAACTTTATGCCGAAATCAAAATACTGACCTTCACAAATTGAAGATATATTATTGTTTCTAAAAAACACATAAAATATACTTAGTGTTCTCCCACTAAACTGAAGAGCAAAATAAACTATATCATATGTTTGATGTTCAATTGAAAATAGCGGTATAAAACCGTATTATATCCAAAAATGAAGTGTACTGACGCTCCGTCAGGACTCAAAGAATACTTTTACATATTTAAAAAAAATATAATTTGATTTAAAACGCGTAAAAAATATAACAAAACATTTCGCATTATACACAACTGCTGATGAGTATCTTAGAATCTGATCTTTTTTTTAAAATCAATAAATTTCATTTTTTGTTGCAAATCAACAATATTTGAAGCATTATATGGGTTTGTGGTTGCAATTCATTTCTTACCCCAGTCTTCATTTAACCAATATATATATATACGCATAATTACCTATCCACAGATTATTCTTTACAAATTGCTCCAGAAATGAGTGGTAAACCAGACTTAATAAAACAACAACAGTTCTTACCATTTTTAATTGCATAATAAACAAACTTGGTATACTTTCTTTTGCAACTCACTTTATAGTCAAGTTAATATTTCTCACAGACGGAATTCGATGACTCAGTCAAGCCACCCTGATCCATTTTGTCGCTTCTTTCAACAATCATAGGTTGCTGGTGACGGTAACCGTAAATCCCCTTGGAGGTAGAGTGATACATGACTTCAAAATGTGTGAGTGAGTGAATGAGTGAGTTGGGTTTAACGCCGCTTTTAACAGTTTTCCAGTTATATCGCGGCGTGTCAGCTTAATGAGGGAGGAAAGCCCGAAGTGATGCAGGTCTCCGACGTTTACCACTTCGGTGAAACCCACGAGCACTGGTATGGTGCTGACAAACCTCGAAACATAATCGGGGCAAACCGGGATTCGAACCCACAATCATAGGTTTCTCTGCACATAACTCTGCACAGCGACTTGCGGCGCCTTAGACGACTGGGCCACCCGTGCCCCACTTCATAATGAACTTTGTCGTCAGGTCCTAAAATGATCTATAAAACGAAAACCCACACAGCAATGAATTTCGACAGTTGAAGTGTTATAAACGTCAAAATACATAAGCAATGCCCCAAATAAAAAATATACCCACGAAACACAGGACATTACGTTCGAAACTTACACGAAGCCGACATGTGCAATAGGTTACTGCGCATGACCGGATGATGGCGCATGACCGGATGATGGGGGATGTATCAAATTTTCCGTAAAACAAATAAACAATAATCGACGACAAATTCTATGGTGATGTGTACAGGACAATATCATTAAGTGGTTAGAAATAGATGATCATTATTTATATTGTCTTCGTGTGGATTTCAATTATTGCCCCATGAATGAAAGTCATCGGTCGAGAAATATACACAAGACTCACAGTTGGGTATGTAAAGACTCACAAACAACAGCTAAACAAACACACATACAGCGATGACAACTAAATCATAACTCGCACACTCAATCAACTTATAGCTCTGTATAACGGAACTGTTCTATTTCATCAGGTCATATATAATCAGAAAGGTAAACATGATGTTTGTCGTCTGTTACAACGGAAACCAGTGCTACTTTTACTCACCGTAATATGCCGAAGCGTTAATACTCGCGAATATGTTCTCTCTGTCGCTGGGTACCACCCCTTTCTATCTTGGCGTCCTTCACGTGGTGACCTATCCATGACCGGATATGACCCACCAGCTATCACTCTGTCAGAGTTGTTTGAATGGTCTGATGATAATATGTTTGTAAAGGCAAGCTCCAAGTTGTTATCATAAGCCCTGGCAAGAAGCATCAGGACAATCATTTATGTGAGGCTAGCGTTACAGCGAAGGTTAGGTTACCCTGACCCAGGCAAAATGTTGTTACTGTCGGCGCTCGGCATTAAGTTCTAAAACAAGGACTGGCAGGCTCAGAGTCAGTGCACTGTGTCTGAGTGGGGTATTCATTAGACTAACATCTAGTCTCTGAAATGAACATATCGTACAGAAAAAACCCAGTTGTTCAGTTATCTTGATAAAAATATAATAAAAGGGAGCCCAGTGATACTGCAGTAATCTAGACTTGCCAAACATTATAGATTTGCATGGGCTGTATTTGATACATATTTGTATCAGGGTCTGTAATTAGACAGACTAGGGTATTCATGTTAAACTGCGACAGTGGGCTAGCACTAGAAAACCGCCATTTGCGTGCACGTCGTTATATAGGTAAAATAATCTTGACGTTAAACCCCATTTGTCCTCAACTCACCTTGTCAAGTCAGAACAGGGTGGTGTGATACTGTGTTGATGGACATAAGGGTCAAATAAAGTGACGTTCCACATTTTCTTCAAGCTGCTGTACAGAGAAGGGGAAGGCTCCTATGTGCCGTGTGCACAAAGAAGTGCCAGTAAGCGTGAACCCAGGGGAGAGTTGGGTAATACAGACTGGCGGCAAGTCTCCCTCGTCAGATCCCGTATTCCGAGGCCGTGGGACGGAACGCATTTAACTCACCATCTGTCTCCGACTCTCACGCCGACTACTTCAGATAATTAAAACATTTCAATGTTCTGCACTTTTTAATATAAAAATACATTTAGTGTTTGTAAAAAGAGTTAGTTACATATTTAATCAATTCTAAGTCGATGAAATGGTTTGTTTACGGTAGACGAATTTATATGACCATAGTGTCATTGCAAAACCCTTTAGTTCAATTCTAATTGTTGTTGGTTTGTTGCACTCAGCAATATTCCAGCTATATGGCGGCGGTCTGTAAATAATCGAATCTGGACCAGATAATCCAGTGATTTATATCACTACGACTACTACGACGACAAGCATAGCCGCCTGTTGCGGCAAGCATGGGTTGCTGAAGACCTGTTCTCTACTCGGATCTTCACGATCCAATTCTAATTGATGCAGAATGCCCAATATCTTGGGAACTCATCATTACATCTCTGGGTTTCTTTTGTACTGTTAACGAAAGAGAAAATATTGTATTCGTGTGTCATATCATGTATACAATACATTACGTAGAGGGGAATGTCCGAGTAACTCTCATTTCCTTAAAAATAATGGAGCAGGGGCCGAGGCCCATTATTTTTAAGGAATGGAGAGTTACGAGGATATTCCCCTACTTAAAACTCATCCCTACTTTTACACTTTCACAAAATATTCTGTAGTTGAAAATATTTGAAAAATTCAAATGCTGCTTCAAGATAATGTACAGTTGACAAGCAACTCTCCATTCCTGAAAACATAATGGAGCGTTCAAACAATAGAATGACGTCACAGATGTGTTTTACTAAAAATGCAACATCAGGCCGATTCAAATAACGGTGATTGCTACTTATAACAACCCGTAAACCCCTCCCATGGTCGGTGAGACGCTGTTTATGCATTTGAGATCAAAGTGCGCCGAGGGTATCAAGAAAAGTAGTACTTGACATTAAACTAATGTACACGCTTTTCAACTACTGCGTACATAAAATAAGATCTTGGGATCTTTTCCAAAATCTAACATCAGAGTAAGATTGAAAATGAACTTCATTTTCCACAGTATCACAATTACAGAATTTACAAAATCGTTCTTTTAGTGGAAATTATGACATTTTTGTTTAAGTATTCTTAACAATCCTATTTCGTAAAAAGGATGTTTTAATTATGCTTTTTTTTATCCACAATTGTAGGTAGGCGGGTAGGTGAAGCTGATGAAGACAGTGCCTTCTCACGAGAGCAAATTCCGCCCCTCTTTGACGTTATTGTTAGACATTGGGGAATTCGTTATTCGAATTGTTAGCGTTATCACGCGTCATACCAACGTTCATTGGGAAATGAAGGACTATTGGCTTGGTGGTGGTCATCCAGGTGTGGTCAAGATACTATTAATATTTACCCTTGAAGCTCTGTGTTAGAAATAATATTTTCTCCTTCCTGGGCAGACAATAACGTAAAAGGAATCGGTATGTACTGCCTTTGTAACACTATATGGCTCCCCTTTAACACGCGGTGTGTGTGTGTGTGTGTGTGTGTGTGTGTGTGTGTGTGTGTGTGAATGGGGTTGGACGTCGCGTCCAAGATTACTGCATTGATATAGTGCACGTGTGTATGTGTGTTAGTGTGTGTGTATACTGTGTCCGAGCCGACCAGTCCTTGTTTAAGCCCCTTAGTGCCGAGCGCCAGACAGGGTAACAACAAGTACCATATTTTACCGACTTTTGGTATGACTCCCCCGGGGATTGAATCCCGGACCGTCCGCTCTCCGGGCGGGCGCTCTCACACTAGACCACGGAGGCGGTCTGATGAACCAAGAGCCAGTAGACGAGGAATGTACTTTCAGCGTGAACTGTTAATACATCCTTAATCTGCGGCCTTTTCTAAATAGTATCACTTTACTATTATCCACGGGGCGGTCGGGCAGCCTAGCGGTTGAAGCGTTCGCTCGTCACGCCAAAGGACCCGGGTTCGATTCCCGACATGGGTACAATGTGTGAAACCCATTTCTGGTGTCCCCTGCCGTGATATTGCTGGACTATTGCTAAACGCGGCGTTAAACCATACTCACTTACACTCAATCACTACTCTTATCCACGTTCTCATTTAATTGCCATTTGTCACAATAAGGAGTTAAACCTATCAATTATTCTCTATAAACCTTATACGGTGCTATCACGCATGGCAATCAAGTGTTATTAGTATTTCGCGTTGCCTGGTCGGTGCTACAGGTAGGGCAGGGCATGATTACCCTTTTTTGCGAACACCTGGTGTCATCACCGATTTTCAGTGACCCGTATATATAATTTTCACAGCTATTTTGGGGGCGGTCGGGTAGCATAGTGGTTATAGTGTTCGCTCGTCACGCCGAAGACCCGGGTTCGATTCCCGACATTGGTACAATGTGTGAAGCCCATTTCAGGTGTCCCCCGCCGTGATATTGCTGGAATATTGCTAATAGCGGCATAAAACCGTACTCACTCACTCACAACTAATTTGCCTTTTACGCCCAGTGAAATCTGTTTCGGCAGACAATCGATACTGATAATTCTCTGGCTGTGACATTTTATAGTTAAGGATAATGCCCATCATTTATGCCCTTGAATGAATAAAATTAATAGTAATTATTTGTACGGTTGAAGTTGATATATAGTGGGAAAAAGAACGCATCACATTTTAAACAACTCTTTGTTAATTTGTCAACCCTCTCATTTCCATGCAGTCCCTTGAAAGTGCTGTGGTGGCACGTGGTCCTATGCACAGCGCACAGGTCTCCAATCAGTGAGACCGCCTCCGCTATATGACGGCGGGCTGTAAATAATCGAGTCTGGACCAGACAATCCAGTGATTAATATCATGAGCATCGATCCACGCATCGATCCACATGCATCAACCAAGCCAACATAGCAACTGATATACTATTTGTGTGGTATATTTGTATAAAGTGTATATTTAACTTTTTGAAGTGTATTGTGATTCGTTTTTAAAAATCCCAAACACTTACATTATCTTATTTATTGAATGACAAGTTTTGCTGCTGAGTGATTAAATTTTGTCTGTGGAACATTGGCATTCTTTAAAACAGGTAGCTGCTAAGATTAAGGGCATAGATTTATTCCAATAAATAAAGCAATGTATAAAAATGTCTATATTGCATACATCCAGCCTCTATATTACATACATCCACCCTCTATATTACATACATCCACCCTCTCTATTACATATATCTACCCTCTCTATATTACATACATCCACCCTCTATATTACATACATCTACCCTCTATATTACATACATCTTACTTCTCTATTTATACATCCAGCCTCTATATCACATACATCTACCCTCTATATTACATACATCTACCCTCTATATTACATACATCTACCCTCTATATTGCATACATTTACCCTCTATATTGCGTACATTTACCCTATATATTACATACATCTACCCTCTATATTACATACATCTACCCTCTATATTACATACATTTACCCTCTATATTACATACATCTACCCTCTATATTGCATACATCTTACCTCTCTATATATACAGGGGCGGTCGGGTAGCCTAGTGGTTAAAGCGTTCGCTCGTCACGCCGAAGACCCGGGTTCGATTCCCGACATGGGTACAATGTGTGGAGCCCATTTTCTGGTGTCCCCCGCCGTGATATTGCTGGAATATTGCTAAAAGCGGCGTAAAACCATACTCACTCACTCACTCACTCACTCTATATATACATCCACCCTCTATTTTACATACATCTACCCTCTATATTGCATACATCTACCCTCTATATTGCATACATTTACCCTCTATATTGCGTACATTTACCCAATATATTGCATACATTTACCCTCTATATTGCGTACATTTACCCTATATATTGCATACATCTACACGCTATATTACATACATCCACCTCTAAATTACATACATTTACCCTCTATATTACATACATCTACCCTCTATATTGCATATATTTACCCTTTATATTGCATACATTTACCCTGTATATTATATACATTTACCCTCTATATTACATAATTTAACCTCTATATTACATACATCCACCCTCTATATAACATACATCCACCCTCTATATTACATACATTTACCCTCTATGTTGCATACATTTACCCTCCATATTACATACATCCACCCTCTACATTACATACATCCACCCTCTATATTACATACATCCACCCTCTATATTATATACATCCACCCTCTATATTACATACATTTACCCTCTATATTATATACATCTACCCTCTATATTACATACATCCACCCTCTACATTACATACATCCACCCTCTATATTACATACATTTACCCTCTATATTATATACATCCACCCTCTATATTACATACATCCACCCTCTACATTACATACATCCACCCTCTATATTACATACATTTACCCTCTATATTATATACATCTACCCTCTATATTGCATATATTTACCCTCTATATTGCATACATTTACCCTGTATATTATATACATTTACCCTCTATGTTGCATACATTTACCCTCTATATTATATACATCTACCCTCTATATTGCATATATTTACCCTCTATATTGCATACATTTACCCTGTATATTATATACATTTACCCTCTATGTTGCATACATTTACCCTCTATATTACATACATCCACCCTCTATATTACATACATCCACCCTCTATATTACATACATCCACCCTCTATATTACATACATCTACCCTCTATATTACATACATCTACCCTCTGTATTACATACATTTACCCTCTATATTGCATACATTTACCCTCTATATAACATACATCCACCCTCTATATTACATACATCCACCCTCTATAATACATACATCTACCCTCTATATTACATATATCTACCCTCTATATTACATACATCTTACCTCTCTGTATATACATCCACCCCTATATTACATACATTTACCTTCTATATAACATACATCTACCCTCTCTCTATATATATCTACCCTCTATATTACATATATCTCCCTCTGTGTCACATACATCTACCCTCCATATTACAGTACATGACGGCCTATCTCATCTCCATCATGTGCGTCCAAAACATCGTCGGCCGGATTTTCCTGGGGTGGGTGAGTGACCTCCCTTGCGTAAACACCATCCTCCTGCACGGCGTGTCTCTGATGGTGTGTGGTGTCGCTACTGTCGTCAGCCCACGTCTCACAGAGTTCTATACCCTGGCTGGTTACTCGGTAATACAAGGCGTGTGCATAGGGAGGTCGACCATACGTTCCGCATAACTTACAATGCTAAGAATAGTTAGCATAGATTTTCCTGTTAACAGCTGTCGTATACAAATTTATAACCTCTTCTTACTTTACATCTCAACATGTGTATATTTTAGTTACTTAAGCGAGTGAGTATTGTTACACACCGATTTCACCAACATACCAGCAATACCACAGCGGTGGGACACCACATATAGACTTCATACATTGTATTCATGTGCAGAACCAAACGCGGGCCTTCGGCGTGACGATCGGGAGCGAACGTTTGAACCACTGGACTACTCTACCGACCCTCATTTACTTATAAGGGATGATGGTGTTCCCAATGCTTTCGTGTCAATAATAAATGAATCCCAATGGGGAAAGATCCGACAACCTCTTCGTTTACAAATAAATATTTTGTGCAGACCAAGCACCATAGTCGGCGGCGTGAATCCTCGATTCACGTTATTGTTCGCTTACGTGACGCTTTTGTGACGCTTTTGCGACGCTTAGGTGACGTTTTAGTGGCGATTAAGTAACGCTTAAGTGACGTTGAAGTGACGCTTTTGTGACGCTCAACTCAATTCTTCCTGTCAAGTCGTACGTTTGCTTTGGAATAGGATGCCCCCTTGGCGGTTCGGAGTTGAATCTGAACCCCAGCACTCTATGCTTGTCGTAAGAGGCTTCTGAATGGTCGGGTGCTCAGTGGCTTGGTTGAATACATGTTATCGTGCACCGTGGGACCTCGCGCATGACATCAATCACTGGTTTGTCCGCCATCCCAAAGCTGGAATAGTGTCGGCGTTATACATCACAAATCCAATTGGATAATTTATCTCACGACATGAAATTAGAATGTAATAATAACGTTTACGACATTCGCCAATATTGTTTACGACTGTCGCAGGTGTGTACGCTGGCTTTATCCCTACCATCCACTCTACACTGGTCGGCTTACAGCGCACCGGTGACGCCATAGGACTGGGCTCCGTCTTGTCTGGCGTAATTTGTATGGTAGCGTCTCCCATTGCAGGTGACACATTTGAGGATTGCTACCAGGAAAGGGACCACATGGACGATCACCGTTTAGGAGATATCAATAATTAAATGATTATTGTTTTGTTGCTGTATGAGTGAATGAGGGAGGGATGACATTGTAGTTTATGAATCCACTCTTAAGTTAATCACCGACCAGGTGACCCCTTTTCTGGTAGCCTTCCCCATTTACTCAAGGGGATTGTAAACTATAAATTCAGTTATATCATCGTGTCAAGGGTGGCACGGGTGGCCCAGTCGTCTAAGGCGCCGCGATTCGCTGTGCAGAGTTGCGTCCCTTGGGCAAGCCAGAAAGCGATGATTGTGGGTTCGAATCCCGGTTCGCCCCGATTATTTTTTAAGGTTTGTCAGCACCATACCCGTGCTCGTGGGAGTCACCAAAGTGGTAAACGTCTGAGACCTACATCACTTCGGGCTTTCCTCCCACATTAAGCTGACACGCCGTGATATAACTGCAATAATGTTAAAAGCGGCGTTAAACCCAACTCACTCATTCATCGTGTCAAGATCATCGTAGGAGGAAAGATGGAAGTGATAAAAATCTTAGACATTTACAACTTTGGTACAACCCAGATATGGCGCTGAGAAACCTAAAATAATTTAATGTGTTACAGCAGACAATATTTTAAGTTTGTGGTTAGCATGTTGAAAATAATTTAAATTTCGTCCGTGAAGAATGATGTCGCATACACTATCAGATCAGTATATTTATGATATGAATATTGATGAAACAAATTTAACCTTCCTGTCAGTCAAAGGGGACACCCATGCTTGCCGTAAAAGTCGACTATGCTTGTAAAAGGCGACTAACGGGATCAGGTGGTCAGACTCGCTGACTTTGTTGATACATCTCATCCATCCCAATTGCAAGGATTGATGCTCATGATATTAATCACTGGATTGTCTGGTCCAGACTCGATTATTTACAGACCGCCGTCATACAGCTGGAATATTGCTGAGTGCGGCGTTAAACAACAAACCAGCCAACCAACCAAAGGGAACACGATGACGCACATGTAGGAATAGCATGCCTCAAAGATAACGTTGTATCAGTGGGTCAAGGTAATAAGTGTTACCTGTTCTCCCTTTCACAGGCTGGTTATTTGACTCTACCACGAATTACAATGCATCGTTCTACTTAGCTGGGTCCACTTTCATCCTTTCGGGGGAGTTGGATATGTTTGTTCTTCTCCTCCACCGACGCCAAAAAAGGAAACAGGCGGAAGAAGAGGAAGTGAAAACATTGGGCGTGTCTCAGACAGCTTGTTCACACACAACGTACAGCTTCGCACGCGTGGATGACTACACCTACTTTGCGGGACACGTGCTGAATGGCCACACCCACTTGAAGGGGAAAGTGCTGAATGGCGACGCCCACTTGGAGGGACACGAATTGGATGGCCACGCCCACGTTGAGAGACACGAACACGAAATGGAGACGTATATAAAGGATTGAAGGACAGAGACAGGAAAATGTTTTGTGTCAGGAGTGAGTGAGTGAGTATGGTTTTACGCCGCTTTTAGCAATATTCCAGCAATATCACGGCGGGGGACACCAGAAATGGGCTTCACACATTGTACCCATGTCGGGAATCGAACCCGGGTCTTCGGCGTGACGAGCGAACGCTTTAACCACTAGGCTACCCGACCGCCCCTTTTGTGTCAGGAACAGTGTTGATTAAGAATATTACTGTGGACGGTATGAGCAAAGCAACACTGGCCAGAGCTCAGGATCCGGGTCAGAGGTGGTCTTCATCAACCCATGCTTGTCGTAAGAGGCGACTAACGGGGACGGGTGGTCAGGCTTGCTGAGTTGGGTGATGGCTGTCATCGTATCCCAATTGCGTTGATCGATGCTCATGGTGTCAATCACTGGCTTGACTGGTCCAGGCTCGATTATTTACAGACCACCGTCATATAGCTGGAGTGCGGCATGAAACAACAAACAACATCTAATCTACATAAAGGTTTCCCTAAAGGCACTGTGGAACAAAAGAAGCAGATATTATTACCTATGAGGGTTGGGTGACTGTATGTACTAACTTTCCTCACTCTCCATGCAGCCAGCCTAGTACCTCTGCAACAGGCCAGCGCCAAGTAACGATCCATCACATCTCATACAGTCCATTCAAGATATTGCATGTTTCATCTGTTTCAAGTCTACAATTTAATAAACATATGTCATAGAATGGTTATCTTTAATTGAGCAAATGAAGAAGTTCTCCTTTGTTTACAGTGGTTGTATTTCTTCACGTTCTGTCATCGAAGCGACCCGTGAAGATCCGGGGTAGAATAGGTCTTCAGCAACCCATGCTTGCCGTAAAAGGCGACTATGCTTGTCGTAAGAGGCGACTAACGGAATCAGGTGGTCAGGCTCGCTGATTGGTTGATGCATGTCATCGATCCCAATTGGGTGGATCGATGCTCATGATGTCAATCACTGGGTTGTCTGGTCCAGACTCGATTATTTACAGACCACCGTTATATAGCTGGAATATTGCAGCGTTCAACAACGAACAAGCAAGCAACAAGCAAGTCATCGAAGCCATACAGAGCTAACCGGCCACTTTAATGTGTAAAGATATATTGTCGTGCACCCCACTGTCGCAGTTGTAGCAGCATATCTACATAATTATTCAAAACAATATCTAAAGATCACCAAAGGGCTTACATTAGGCCAGTCTGTCCTGATTTGACAATAAGCGGGCTTGTTCACAACCAAGAGAAAGGTCCTGTCACGTGATATGCAAATTAACCTGCGTCAGTTACGTAACACCAAATGCTACAAGGACGAGCCCCTGATACACGGGGGGCGAACTTTATAAACTAATATATATTTTAAGACCAATGTTTCAAATTGTTTCTCATTGCTGCCCACGCACATTGTGTTGAGAGTGATTGTGGGCGAGACAATCCTGTGGAGGGTGTGTCAAATCCTGGCGCAGAGTGAGTGAGTGAGTGAGTTGGGTGTAACGCCGCTTTTAACAGTATTCCAGTTATATCGCGGCGTGTCAGCTTAATGTGGGAGGAAAGCCCGAAGTGATGCAGGTCTCAGACGTTTACCACTTCGGTGAAACACACGAGCACGGTTATGGAGCTCACAAACCTAGAAGCATAATCATGGCACAATCATAGGTTTCTGGCGTGCCCAAGGGACGCAACTCTGCACAGCGAATCGCGGCGCCTTAGACGACTCGGCCACCCTGGCGGAGAGAGGTATTGAATCGGAGTATTTTTTCTGAAGACAAAGATTATTTCAAGATGTAGGCTACTTAAGATATGAAAGTCAATATCTATAAAAACAAATTAGATATTTTCAAACTATATCCATTGTGCCACATTCGCTTCGACTTGACTGCTGGTATTGATATAAGTATGGCAACACTGGTTAAAATAGAGTCAGGTTTTGAATTCATAAAAATCAAAGGCAATGTTCACTTGTGCTTGTGCGTATGTTCTACGCCCTTGTTCCGACTCAACATTGTTCTCTGTTCCTTAGGTTCGGTACCCCGCAATCGGTAAGCTAATGATTCTGTACCTCGCGTATGGATTTTGAAGTCACTGGGAATGTATTGACCTCCTCGAGCGACTATTTGTTTTACTCAAGTCTTTAATGAATTGCTGGTCAACTCAACTTGAGATGTATTAGCATGGGCAGGTGGTGACTTCGGAACCCATTTCTAACAGAAAAGCAATATTGCAGGGCGATTCTTTAAGTCCTTTGCTTTTCCGCTTGTCACTAAATCCTTTAAGCTTTTTGCTTAGCAAAGAGATCTTGGATCTCCACACCATAGACCCCGAAACCCCTTACTCACCTCCTTCACATGGATGAACTTGAACTCGATGACAATGGACGATCCACACTAAAAATCAGATTTTCATTGTCGAGTCCTTTTCTGGTATGTCCTTTGACTCTCCAAATGTAACATTCTTCATCTGAAACGTGGCAAGGTAGTAGAGGGAGGATCAGTCAGTTTATTTAGGGGAGGAGTCAATGATCATCACGTGGAAGCTCAGGCCAATAGTACTTAGATGCAGGTATGCAGGTTACGGACAGACTCCAGAATGCCCATATCAAAGAAAATCATCGGGCTGAGTACAAATGTAGACTTAAGAAAATACCGATTCTGTACCCGTCCTTTCTTTTGGTGTTGTTGTTTGGACGAAACAAGAAATTCAGGGTATTGACACCCTCACACGAAAAAACATGTCTGACCATATATCCCACCACCCTCGCTCTTCCGCCAAGCGCTTATGTTTACCGATTACAATGGGAGGGCGTGGTTTCATTAACAAACATTTATTTGTCTGATGATGCTCTTGTAAGCATGTCAAAACCCATAATGAAAACAAGGCATTCCACAGTTTTCGTAAACGAGCCAAATATGCGGGACATAATTTCAATGTCATTGTTGATTTTGTTGATGGTTCTCTACATCTGGACGGTACAGAAATGAGAGTCAACCAAGCGAAGTGCCAAATCGGCCCAGAATGAAATTTATGTGCAGTGTGTTGAGAGGATCTGCAACACTGGAGAGTCCTTTGCTTGGATGAAGTCGGTTGGCCCGAAAATGAAACAGAAGGATTTCTGCTTGCTGCCCAGGACCAGTCACTTCCCACTCGAAACCGTCA
This sequence comes from Haliotis rufescens, assembly GCF_023055435.1. NCBI lineage: Eukaryota > Metazoa > Mollusca > Gastropoda > Lepetellida > Haliotidae > Haliotis > Haliotis rufescens. The sequence goes on along the minus strand of NW_025964190.1, from coordinate 1,746,985 downwards.
ATGTGTGGTTTTGTATAAAAATGTAAATTTGAAATGTAGATTATGCAATGAACTTAATGAGACTGTCCAACACATTGTCAGTGGATGCCCAGGTTTTGCACAAACTCAGGATTTATTATTTGGCCGTAACCCACACTGAAGCACATGTAGTGTCTCCCTGCTCGCCATATGCAGCCGGTCACCCATCAGTGAATGGGTACCCGGGAGGATGTGATGGTAGCGTGATTTAACTTTATGGCGCCTCACAGGCAGCTTGGCTTTTATACTCCCCAGGAAGCTGAGAATGAAAACGGAATGCACACTGGTCCACAGATCGCATAAATATTAATCTAGCACTATGGGGGTTACCTGAAAGGAATTTGGCGCATCATAAATGGACTTACAAAGATGGTTTAATGGCGTTTATTATGTCGTAATCCCTTCAAGATGTACATGAAAGGAATGACGCATTCTGGAATAACATAAATCGTGGTACCTCTACACGGTCGATCACGTATAAATTAGGATCAACATTCACACAGCTACTTTTATTAAACAAACCGGGTAAAATCCAACTCAATAACCCACTCTCGGATGGGCTTAAGTAAAAGGGAAAAAACTTTTAGGCTCGGACCAGAAAATGTTCGTTGTCGACGAGCACAACCAAGCTTTCCATTCTTCCCATTACTGATAATCACTGATGTACAAGTACACCGGCTTCGGAAACCCGAAGACAACGTGGATGATGGCGTATACCAAAGGAAAACGCTGGTGAACGTGTGCTGTCCCTAGTGTCATACATAGGTCCAGGGCTTCCTGATTCTGGTATGTAAGATGGCCGTTGGCGTGCTGTAATGGAGTGGATAGGTCCGTCACACTTGTAGTATGCATATTCTGGGTACAACTTCCTTGTTTGAAGCTTAACCCGGAATTCAGGTTTGAGTTTCGTCTCCGTTAGAGCTTGTGCATTGTGTGTGCTCTGATAGACGCTTTCTTTTCGGTCTCTCTCCTGATTTGCTTCTGTTCTTCCCTCTCTCGGTCTGGCGACTGTGTCAACGGGGAGAGGTGATGCTTTTCCGCCGTCGTTGTCGTTGATGAGGTCATCTCCGTCCACAAGGATGACCTGGCTCCTGGCAAGGCCTCGTCCACAGAGAGTCACTCCAATGCTTCTAGGAGGATAGATGTTGTAGCAAGGGCCTGGGTTGTCATTGAGGACGGTGATTGGCCCCCTCTTCTGTCCTGACGATCTCTGCGTTCCCTTAGGGTCGGGGTAGTCATAGTCGGGAAGGAGACCCTCCCTCTCCAGGCGTCTCTTCTCTACCAGGCCAGCTTCCTTCATCTTCCTGATGGCTGTTCTCCTGGCTTTTGGAGTTGCGCTCGACCATTCCCTGTAGTTCATCTGTTACAGGGGAAAAACGCAAGAATAATTAAATATTACTGAAACAGGAGGTTGTATACGGATATAAAAGGTGAGGTGAGGTGAGGTGAGGTGAGGTGAGGTGAAATTGGGTTTAACGTCGCGTCCAAGATTATTGCACTTATATAGCGACGTGCATGCACGTGTGTGTGTCTGTGGCAGCTTGTACTAGTCCGGACTGATGCCGATTTATAGTGCTAGCTCACCGAGATACCATGCAGCAGTTTAACATGAATACCGCACTAAGACACAGTATACTGACTCCGAGCCGACCAGTTCTGTTTTAGCCCCTTAATGCCAAGCGCCAGACAGGGTAACAACAAATACCATCTTTTAACGTCTTTTGGTATGACGCGGTCGGGGATCGAACCCCGGACGTTCCACTCTCCGGGCGGACACTCTACCACTAGACCACGGAGGCGTTGGATATAAAAGGAGGTACATGTATACATAGTTCACGCAGATAAAGCCTAGTGGGTAAAGCGTTCACTCGTCACGTCGAAGGGCATAATGTGTGAAGCCCATTCTGGTGTCCCCGGCCGTGATACTGCTGGAATATTGCTAAAAACGGCGTAAAGCCTCACTCACTCACTCATTGAATATACCAGTGGTCACATAATCAAGTCGTAACGCTTACATGTGTGTGAAGATCCGTGGTAGAGAAGGTCTTCTGCAACCCATGCTTGCCGTAAGAGGCGACTAACGGCGACTAACATCGTATCTCATGTGTTCATTGCGTAGATCGATGCTCATGATGTCAATCACTGGATTGTCTGGTCCAATTTCGATTATTTAGAGACCGCCGTCATATAGCTGGAATATTGCTGAATACGGCGTAAAACAACAAACAAACAAACAAACATATGTGTAACTGACTTGACCGTTGATGTCAGTTAAACTGCTTAAACACTGTCTCCTTCAAGCATAACATGATTGTACCTGGCAATGCAGATCTTACTTACAAACGTTAATGCTTTAAATCAGTGTCAGTGCATATGATGAGAACAAAGAGATTTGTGTACAAACTTTGCACATGGGTACAATGTGTGCAGCCCATCTCTGGTGCCCCCCCGCCATTATATTGATGGATTATTACTAAAAGCGGCTCACTCACTCACTCACTCACTCACTCACTCACTCACTCACTCACTCACTCACTCACTCACTCACTCACTCACTCACTCACTCACTCACTCACTCACTCACTCACTCACTCACTCACTCACTCACTCACTCACTCACTCACTCACTCACTCACTCACTCACTCACTCACTCACTCACTCACTCACTCACTCACTCACTCACTCACTCACTCACTCACTCACTCACTCACTCACTCACTCACTCACTCACTCACTCACTCACTCACTCACTCACTCACTCACTCACTCACTCACTCACTCACTCACTCACTCACTCACTCACTCACTCACTCACTCACTCACTCACTCACTCACTCACTCACTCACTCACTCACTCACTCACTCACTCACTCACTCACTCACTCACTCACTCACTCACTCACTTTGCTCTTCCTTACTCTGTACAAGTACTTTTCTGTTCTATCATTTGATTCTCCCTGCTATTCCTCTATCTTGAAAACTGATAACTTGTCTTCATTGAATGATATTAAGTATAAACCAGACAATACCGAAATATATTTGTACTTTTCGCCCGTCCGGTAGATATATTTGCGTAGCGGCGAATAAGTGCCTGGTTTGATGAGATGGTTGTGGTTGGTTGGTTTGTTGTTTTACACCGCACTCAGCAATATTCCAGCTATATGACGGTGGTCCGTAAATAATCCTCTTTGGACAAGACAATCCAGTGATTGGTATCGATGACATGCATCAACCAAGTCGGCGAGCCTGGAGATGGTTATGAGACAACAAAGGTCCTTCTAGTGCCTGGCAGTCAGCTTGAGTTGTATTCTCCCCAGGAAGCTGAGAATGAACGATACTGACTGAAATACGTCTTGGAAATGTGCAATTGTGGTGTGAAGTGGTGTAGTATAACTAACTTCCCCAATACGCTGTAGCCTGGAAGACCACCAACCTTTAAACTAGATCTTTTTTGCTTGCTTGTTCGTTGTTTAACGCCACACCCAGCAATGTTCCAGTTATATGACGGCGGTCTGTAAATAGTCGAGTCTGAACCAAACAATCTAGTGATTGACATCGTTAGCATAGATCTAAGTGGGATACAATGACATGCATCAACCATTTCAGCTAGCCTGACTACCCTATCCCGTTAATCGCCTTTTACGACAAGCATATTCGCCTTTTACGGCAAGCATGGGTTGGTGAAGACCTTTTCTACCCCGGATCTTTACGGGTCCGATCGTTAATGTTCGAGTATTGGCATGATCCTGACGGGCTCATATATCTATAATCCATCCACCCTGTATCATTGGAGACACATGTACGTCATGATTGGGCTACATTACCTTTTCAAGCTTTGCCATGCAAGGTCTGTCTGCTCACTCCGCCATGTGACGTCATCAGCGCGGTCACACACCTGAAGTTGAAGCGTCCATGGCGACGACTGTGTACACAACCACACAGGTAGCGACTTCACGACCGTGGTGTGCGCAATCAATAAGGTGACCCCATTGTTGCCCTTACGCAACGCCGGGAATTTGCAGTAACTTATCTGTTTGCCGGTGTGACCGAGTGCGACATTCGTCACCACTCGTCCCTTTCCGTAACGTGTCGATGAATGTGTAAATACGACAAACCAATCAGAATGCGCGTATGACTTGAAGTACGTCGGCCAAAGAATCCCTCAGGAATCATTTTTGATTTTACATATGTCTTGCATTAAAAGTATACCCAAGGTACAGTTAAAAGTGTTCAATCGTACTATATAATACTGTTAGTTTCAAATTGTTTCAATAGCATATTTAATATATACGATATATGAGGGAACTTTTCGTGAATCATTACGCAACGTGTTGACAATTCTTTTAGCTATGCCCGTTTGCGCTTAGACGGAACCCAGTCGCAAACATGGACACGAGAGGGGCACGAGTCGCTATTCAGCTTGTCACGGTATAAAATACGAAGTTGGTCACGATTCATCTTCCCGAGACATGAGAGTTAACTGACTTTAAAAGTCAACACGTCTGAGTGTGTTGCCGTGGACAGTTGGCTCAACATAATGCTGAGTGTAACCTGAAGCAGTGCGCGTGTAAAGGGAAGTAACTGTGTTTAGTATTGCAGTATTTCACTGTCGGGGTGGTTGGTTGGTTGGTTTGTAGTTTAACGCCGCACTCATCAATATTCCAGCTATATGACGGCGGTCTGTAAATAATCGAGTCTGGACCAGACAATCCAGTGATTGACATCATGAGCTTCGATCCACGCAATTGGGATCGATAACATGCATCAATCAAGTCAGCGAGCCTGACCACCCGATCCCGTTAGTCGCCTTTTACGACAAGCATAGTCGCCTTTTATGACAAGCATGGGTTGCTGAAGACCTATTCTACCCCGGAATCTTCACGGGTACTGTCGGGGCGGTGTATTCGAGACGTGGAATATTGAGTATTTTGTTTTTTCTAAAATGTCAATAAATAACAAAACGTGCGGCAGACTTGATGATGCGATGGTGTCTGAGAACCAAGACATTTATTTCGCCTTATATTAAAAAATATGGAGTATAACCATCTCGCATTATTTTGTTTGATTGTATGTGTAATGTGTTGTGCATGCGTGTTAATGGCGTGGGCGTTATGTTGGTGTGTGTGTGTCAGTGTGTGGAAGTACAGATGTACATGTGATTTTGGTTTAGTTTGTTTTTCAACGCCGCACTCAGCAATATTCCAGCTATATGACGGCGGTCTGTAATTAATCGAGTCTGGACCAGACAATCCAGTGATTTATGCCATGAGCATCGATCTACGCAATCGGGATCGATGACATGCATCAACCAAATCAGCGAATCTGACAACCCGATCCCGTTAGTCGCCTCCTACGAAAGCATAGTTGCCTTTTACGGCAAGCATGGGTTGTTAAAGACTAGGATTGACTGGGTATCCTTATAAATTAAATTCGACAACGAAGACATGTGTCATCTAGTTACAGTTTTATAAAAAACAATTGTATAAATTAAAGCAGACAAAACTTATGAGATTGATAAACATTTCAGGTGTAGGAATACACACTGTGGGTTATATGAATGTTATAGGGGAAGTGTATGACGAGAAATCACGAGCTGCGGGGGTGTGTTGAGGTGACATTTATACCAACGGACATGGTAAAATGTACTGAATCAATGAGTGAGTCAGTCTGTCAATCAATCACCACTGTGGGGGACACCAGGGTGTGTCTACAAACTCACATCATGAATATAGGATTATGGCATTGCTGTGCTATTTGTTGTCAATGTATTGTCGACCCGTGAAGATTCGGGTAGAGAATTGGTATTCAGCAACCCTTGCCTGCCGTGAGAGGCGACTTTGCTTGTTGCAAGTGAGTGAGTGATGGGTGTGTTGGGTTTAACGCTGCTTTTAACAGTTTTCCAGTTATATCGCAGCGTGTCAGCTTAATGCCGTAATAAAGTTCCTTACCAAGGAGGGATGCAAAGGAAACATTATCCATAATCGCATGTGTAAAGTGATGGGTGAGGATGCTCCTGACTATTCCACAGTTTGCCGTTGGTCTCTACAGTATGGAAGGGGGAGTCCATAGACGATGACCCAAGGTCAGGCAGCCTTCAGATGCCACCCAACCGGAAACCATTGCTGCTATAGAAAGAAGAATTTTGTCTGACCGACAAGTGAAAGTATCTGAACTTTCTAGGGAATTCCAAATATCAGTTGGAACTGTTGTAACCATTATTCATGAGCATCTTGGTATGTCCAAGGTATCAAGATGGGTACCTAGAAACCTCCGAGCTCAAGATCGCCATCAGAGAACTGAAAGTGGTCGAGACTTCCTGGATCTGTATACTGCTGATGAAGCCGTATTTCTTTCTCGTCTATTGACAGGTGATGAATTCTCCGCCTCCGAGGAAGTTTCGAACTCAACCATCGGCTGGCAAGGTAATTGCCACCATATTTTGGGATGCAAGAGGCATATTATTGATTGATAACATGCCACCAAAAACTACAATCAATGGACAGTATTATGCTAATGTAAGGAAATAATTGCGATAATCTATTTGCCAGAAACGCCGTGGGATGTTAACACGTGGTATGCTACTTTTGCATGACAACGCTCCGGTTCACAAGACGAGAATTACACAGGCCGCCATATGTGAATGTGGATTCCCCCAGTGACTATTTCCTGTTCCGGCAATTGAAATTTGCTCTACGTGGAAGACGCTTCTAGGACGACGATGACATAAAGGCTGCCACAGGGGCATGGTTAGAGGGCCAATCTGCGGATTTCTATAAAAGTGGTATTAAAAGCTTGAGGGACAAATTAAATAAGTGTATTGAGGTGAATGGAGATTATATTGAAAAATAAAAGTGCAAACGATATTCTGCGACTTGGTCTTATATTGAATTTGCAAAACTTATTGAACGCCCCACATCTTATGCTACAACTAATAAAGATAAAAACTACTTGAAATAGAAAGCTAAAACAATATCCCTGAAGACTGTATATACAATATCCTGTTGCATGAATCAGGTGATTGTTTAATTGCACATATCTTGACACGCCAGTCAGGAGCCAATCAATGGATTGACAAACCCAAGCACATACATGTTATGCTACAACTTATAAAGATAAAAATGCGATTTAGACATGTATTTCGTAAAACCCAAGCGAGCGAAAAAAACACAGTTGAGCGAGCCGGCACCTTTGCTGTTTCATTCCTTCTCGGCCTTCAGCCTCGAAGGATGGTATGAATGTTCACGAAGGCGGTTCTCATATCTTCGATTCCCCCACCAGACACGGTTGTAAGGGAGACAACTCCTCAGGCCCTCTTGACTGACGTAGGCATTCATGTCCCCCATTTGTTAGCGTCCTCAGCCCAGGCCCATCAAGATTCACTGCACTCTACAAGTTCAACACACAACAAATATAAATAAAGTCATATAATTTCTCAAATTACTTGTAGGTCAGTAGGTCAATACCTCAATCCACTGTCAACACACGAACACACTTAATGTGACACTAATATTCAACAAGCCAGTCTTTCTGGTTTCTTCCCCTCCCTGACAGGATATCTTCCAGTCGGTGTTTCTGTCACAGGTACAATTTCAGTCTCTGGGGGCCTTGTCACACTCTCCACTTCGATATCCCCAGACATAGGCGCACTTTCAGACCTATCAGTGATTGTTATGTCCTCAGTAGTGGATGTTACTGATAGATCAGGTGTACGTGGCATAGTTATCAGCTGATCAACATGGCGCTTCCACTCAAAGTTCTCTACCTGAACCTTGTAAGTCACAGGACCTAACGCTTTTAGTACAACCCCCTTGAGCCATAGTTCGGTACGACCCCTGTAGCCCCTTACCAGGACTGGGTCGCCAACTTCGAAATGCCTCACTACATCCACTTTCGGAGACACTTTTCTTTGAACTGAAGAAGCAGGATCTGGTCTCAGTAATTCGAGTCGAGTACGAATATGCCTCCCCGTGAACAGCTCTGCAGGGGTCGTTTTCGTTGTACTGTGAGGTGTGGCTCGGTCGGACAGCAGAAATATGCATAGTCGCTATTAAAGAGAACGGCGAGGATAGAATATGTTTAACTCCATTTTTCTTCAGAAATGACTTGGTGAAAGGTTAACTGTGGTCCATTATCAGAGATTGGCTGATCAGGAAGGCCATAGGAAGAAAAAGAGCTTTCTCAAAACATTTATGGTACTTATTGTTGTTGTTGTTGCTTTCATCTGAACTACTTCAGGCCATATGGACATAGCATCCACCACAATAAGAAAGTTCTCACCCATAAAGGGGTCAGCAAAGTCAACGTGAATCCGTTGATAAGGACGGGAAGGCCAGATCAAGGGATATTGTCTGGTTGAAGGCAGGACCGGTTGTACGTTGACAGGAAGCACAGTTTTTAACTAGCTGCTCAGCTTTGTTCCTTTCTGCAGAAGTATATTTAATGGTGCACACACGGTGGACATATCTGGTATAAACTTCCGGTAATAGTTCACACACCCCAAAAAGGATTGTAGTTCTGTCAGATTTGTTGGTCGCGGTGCATTCCGGATTGCTTCAATCTTGGATTCCGTCGGATGAATACCTTGACTGTCCACCCTGAAACCAAGATACTCCATAGATGGTTGAAGGAAAGTACACTTCGACTTGTTCAGTTTGATGCCATAAGAATCCAAACGTTCAAACACATTACTATTATCTGTACCAGTGACATGCAGGTCATCTATGAAATCGCCAGTTGCTGGCAGACCCTGTAACACCTGGTCCATGACATTCTGGAATACAGCTGGGCTGATGCGACCCCAAAGGGTAATCGTGTATAACATTAAAGGTCCTTATGGGTGTTCTTAGTCACATATGGATTCATCATCAAGTAACATTTGTTGATAGGCTTGTGATAGGTCTAATTAGGTGAATTTCGTCCCACCATTCAGTTGGTTGAGCAAATCTTCTTGCACAGGCAAAGGATACTGAGACACCTCCAAGTATCTGTTCACTGCCAGCATATAATCCCCACATATGCTCACAGCGCCTGAAGGTTTGAGTATCGGTACAATGGAGCAGCCCATTCAGAATATTCCATTTTCTTAATGACCCCAATCTTCTCTAGTCTGTCCAGATCCTCAGCTACTTTATCCTGTAGTGCATATGGAACAGATCTTGGTTTATAGAACTTTGGTTTTGCTCAGGGTTTTACAGACGGATGAAGCTTCCCAAAATGCCATCAAATAGGGCTCAATACTTTGATAACAATTCTTCCAAGTCCTTCTGGTAATTGTGAACTCGCACGGTATTGATTCTGCCAATGGAATACCAGTCAAGCTGTATCTGAAATAGCCAATTTCTGCCTAGGAACTCCAGCATAGTAGGCTCAAACGACTCTCCCTAAATTTGACTCTAGAGTCATATGGGCCTAGGCTCTCATGACTCCCACAGCCAGACTCAAAACACTCCTTGCTCAGGTAACGCCCCTACTGGTCCAAAAGTCCCCTTGTTTTGAAATAAAATGATTACAGAAAAGATGAAACATTTCTTGTATTATAAAGGTTTTCCACCCCTCTTCCTCATTTTCTATTCCAAAATGTCAGGTTAAGAACGATCCCCAATATTGTGTGTCCGATGTTTTAGTACCAGTTATTTTATTACAGTTTTATATTTCACTTATTTGGATAAACTCAAGGTGCCTCTCTTAAATCACTATACTTTTCTTAACCTATAATTTATTTTCAGAATACTCCCTGTGTCCTACATCCAATTCTTGAGTATCAGGCTCAAACTACTCCCCCTATTCTATATCCGATTCTTTAATATCAGGCTCAAACTACTCCCCCTATTCTATATCCAATTCTTTAATATCAGGCTCAAACTACTCCCCCTATTCTATATCCAATTCTCAAGGCTCAAACTACTCCCAGTTCCTGTCACCACATATACTGGTAAAGTGGTAGACTGCTCATTATAGTCAACATCCACCTATATTTTTCCCCAAACAGGCAACTTTTCTGCAGTATAAGTTTCCGAGTAAGGCAGGTTGGTGGTTTTCAGCGGAATATGCCTAAATTCTCTCTTGTACTGCTCCTCCAAAATCAAAGTTACTCCAGCTCCAGTGTCCAACTCCAATGAAATGTTTGTCCCTTCAATACACATAGGAATGTAGATAGGCTTATCACCTGCAACATATTTTACAGTGAATAAAGTATTACTCAATGCGTCCTCATAAGAGTCTGCATCCTCATCACTGCCTTCAGGTATATCATGTTCCACTGTTGTATCCATATACATGACTTGGGATGATTTTTTTCTTAAGTTTTTCTGGTTTATGGGCCTTCTTCTCCTGTGATTTCTCATGGCACCTCCTGCTAATGTGTCCTTGCATCTGACAGATATGACATATGCTTTTCTCGCAAAAAAGCGTTTGTGGTTTTTCTTTCCACAGCGCCAACATTCACGGTTATCCGGAGACAGAGCGTTGTTTTTGCTGATAAAATTTGAATCTTTCAGCGATAACTAATGGTTTTGGATTCACATGTTTTTTTAACGACATCAACCAATTCTGCATATGACTTGTCAGCGGGTTTTGCCAGAGAGACTAAAGTCCTCATGAGAGAGAGTAGGTTTCCTTACCTACTATGGTAAGCAATATCGCTTTCCTTTTCCCAGCATCTTCAACATCGTTAGCGACGAAATACTGATCAAATCTTTCAATGTACTTAATCCAGTCTGCATTTTCAGACACTGAAAATTCCTCCATTCGACCACATGTCGAGGACGACATTTTTAACAGCACCTCGTCGCCAAAATTGTAGTGTTCTTTCAATAGCCAAGAGACTACCTGCCAACTTCCCACTTCGTTTATTCATCAGACAAGTGACAGTCGGTAGCCAAGCCCGAGCACGTATTGCAATTGCGTTGCGTAACAATGTTTTCCGAACCGCTAATAATACTACATGAACGACTGTGGAATGTTTACTCGGTGTCAAATGTCAGTCAATCAACCACCACCACAGTCTTAAATTTTACTCCATCAAAGTCTTTCAGTCATTAGAAAATATTTTCCATATTTGAATTTTTCAGTATTGAAACATGATGTAATTGATTAGGTGAGTCTTAATATAATCTGTAATACCTCAGTAAAGAGTCTTTCAATTTAATTGTTCATGTCACGTGACACATATTATAATGCTGGAGTAACGATAGAAAACTGACTCAGAAATGTATGGTCAAAGCACGTGAATGACCTCAGATATTGACTTGTCATGTGATCAACATTGACTTCATTTGGTAGAAAACAACATGACATCTGCGAGTTGCAATGTATGGTTCGCCATTCTTTCGGGAATTAATTTAAACTTAATTCAAATTGTACTACACAGAAGACCTTTTGGATACCAACTGTGCACATGAAGTAGACCTTTTCCATACCAACTGTGCACACGAATTAGACCTTTCGGATTTCTACTATGCAGGAATGAGACCTTTTGGATTCCAACTGTGCACACGAAGTAGACCTTTTGGATTCCAACTATGCACACGAAGTAGACCTTTTGACACCAACTGTGCACACGAAATAGACCTTTTGGATACCAAATGTGCACATGAAGTAGACCTTTTGGATACCAACTGTGCACATGAAGTAGACCTTTTGGATACCAACTGTAAATACTAAATGTAATTAGTAAATACTAAATGATGGCGCAGCAAACAATCGGAAAATATTAATTTAAGTTGGGATAAATGTGTATATATTTCATCTATAATTGAGGTACAAAACAATGGATGTTGAAGCTAAAGCATCTATATCTCCACTTCTTCCACCTCCCGTACCAAGATTGAAATCAACAATTAACAGTGTTATTAATGGACACTCAATTAGCCATCAACACGCTCCTTTTAATTAAACGAGAAAATGATGTGGACGAAAGGTTAGGAACCGAACAAGGAAGTATGTATAGAACACCCTTATCAGTTTGCATGCACTGATGTACTTTCTATGCTTCCAGGATGAACTTTGAACCAAATGCATTAACAAGCAGCATAATTCAGCAGCAAAGACATCAAAGTGACCAGGTATTCACTGTGGACGAAAAGGGACCAAATTGGCTATCGTGCTGTGATGGAGCTTGAAAAATTGAACCGCTTGCCACAACATGGCGTCAACTCTTGGGGATGATGCTCCTTCCTTCGTCCATGTTTACATGTTGGCAGTGGAGTTCAAAGAGGGATGGGAGTGCCTCGAAGATGGTCCAAGTTCAGTAAAACAGATCCGAGTATATCATGAGTATGTGATTGAATGACTATGAAGTCTTGATGATATCAGGTGCCCCACTGGTTGGGTTCATCTCAACCAAATCAGCATGAAAACAATATATATATATATATGTTTATGTATTTATGTATTAATCAAATATATATATATATACTTTGTGTGATATGTGTTGCTTTGTACTGTTTTAGTCAGAAATGAGTATTTGATTTGTGTCCTTTAAATTTTATAATGTTACTTGATTTTGGTGTTTCAAATCTGTTTGAAACCATTTTACAGAGCGTATCTATCACATTAAATACAAGTGTAAATAAAGAAAACCGTAAAACACAAGATTTGTTTTATTGGTAGAGATGTGAGAAAACAATCTGGAGACGTCTGTTGCAGAAAGTTGCAAATCTGTCTTTCTGGGATTTCTTGATTTGAATCGTGTGCTGTTTTGACATTTCAAAGATGCCAATCGAAAGTAGTCTATGTTGGCCATACAGTCATAGGCGTACGTGCGAGGGGCCAGTGTGGTGCACGCACTGCAATTTGCCTGGCTACGTTCCTTAAGGATGCCTGGATAATCCGACCGTGGACCTGAAAATGATCCTTGGTTTGCAAGCGCTAAACTGTGTTGGCAAACCAGAAATCACGAGCGTGACATATCTTGGATTCAGCGATCCGGGTGCCCAAATGGGTAGCACTCCACCGTCTGCCATGACTTGTCCCCACAGCACATGTAGCAAGTTTAGGACGTCTTCACTGAACAGTGGTCATGGGTGGCCCGATTGTCTAAAGTGGGACTGTTCTCTGTACAGTGTTGCCTGACTGATATACTGTTCAATGGCAGCATTAAACTAAACTCACTAAGGGACCGATCATGTATTATAATACAACCGTTTACGTCACATTTTGTCATTACCCTCATGTTCCCCATTACATCAATGTCATGACGCCCCGTCACCCCAAAATACATTACCAGTCCGTGAATGAACAAATTTATAATCGTTTTATTTGTTTTTTACATTGTATTTATATTTTCCATGACTCCGGCTCAGAATACAGATGTGATCATCCCCAACACCTTCATCTTCCCTGTATCATAATTTTATTTTCATGCGTCGGTCCCGCTACCCTTATCAGTTGGCAAAAACTTGTGGTTGGCATAAGATTTCAATATTTATATCTGTCATCATACTGTTAAATATCAGAGTTCAAACGTTCGTACATGTTCGTTTGGTTCAAACATTTTCCCCCTTTCCTGAGGTGCAGCAAGCTCATTAGGTGATTCAGCCTCAGCTGCTCTGTGATATTTCTTTAACACAAAAACCGAGTGCAACCGCAGCACAATATGTATAATTAGCAGAATAACCGACACCAAAAACAGCAAATACGAGAACCACAGATAGGTCACTTCCTCCATCAGGTATCCTAGCAACAATGGTGTCGCCATTCCCCCCGATGCTGCGCATATTACAATAACAGACGTGACCCTACCCGTGACCTTGATGACATGCTCTTCGACCCATGTGAAGGTCGTTGGATATACGATCGATGTTGCAAGGCCAATCCCCACTGATGAAATCCAAATTCCAATAGTTACGGCAAAGAGAGAACAGACCAGGAATGCACCCAAACTCGCTGACAGAATTACAAGACAAAGAATTATCATTGACGATGGAGTCAACATATTTATGAAAAAGATCCCAAGAAACCGAAAGGCAGCAAAGCTTCCCCAAAACACAGACGTTACCAAAGCTCCATCTGGCTTTGTCCAGCCTAACCCCTCCACAGTAAAGACCGCCAGGAATGACATAAACGTCTCTTCTAGCGCACAATAACAGAAAAAGAAAGCTCCAATCATAGCCACAGTTATCACATAGACAGGGGGTGGTATGCAATGACGGTCAACTTCTTGCTCGTCTTCCGGCTTCCGGTTTTTATCAGCCTTACGGGGAAAGAACTCCACGAAGAAAGGAATAGCAGCAGAAAGGAAAAGAACTGCTGTGATTATGAAAGCAAAAAGGATTTGCGATTTCGGAGCGTCTTCATTAGCTGCAGTCGTCATGTTGTAACTAGTCCCATTTAATCTAAAACTGTCCTGGACGTACGCTTTGGTTGTATTGTATCCATACTCAAGAAAATGGGACTCGTTGACAGGGACTGTTGTGATCGTGGTATGGACGGACTTTGGGGCTAGGAAGGGTTCTGTTGCCAGAGGGGCTACAAGACCTCCCAAGGCGAAACTGAAGTGAAGAATCTGCATAAAAACACGACTGTCCTTGCCCCAGAGTCGTATCAAGTCGGTATTGCCACCTGAAAGAAGAAGAGTCTGATTGGTTCTTGCATGTTACATTACAGTAAACTACGGTTCTAACGAACACGCTTATAACGAACTGACGGATATAACGAACTTACTTTTTTGGTCCCGACTATTTGCTGTAGTTATACTGTATCTATGCTTACAACGAACTACATATAAAACGAACTAAAATTGGTAGTCCCTTTGAGTTCGTTGTAATCGCAGTTTACTGTATTTATTATGTAAAACATGATAGTTACAGCTAGGCTCAGCTAACTCCCTCACTGGACCCAAATGACACCCCTTGTTTTGAAATAAAATGATTACAGAAAAGATGAAACATATCTTGTGATATAAAGGTTTTCAACCCTCTTCCTCATTTTCTATTCTGAAATGTCAGGTTTTTAACGACATCAACCAATTCTGCATATGACTTGTCAGCAGGTTTTGCCAGTGAGACTAAAGTCCTAATGAGAGAGTAGATTTCCTTACCTACTACGGTAAGCAATATCGCTTTCCTTTTCCCAGCATCTTCAACATCGTTAGCGACGAAATACTGATCAAATCTTTCAATGTACTCAATCCAGTCGGCATTTTCAGACACTGACAATTTCTCCATTCGACCACATGTTGAGGACGCCATTTTTAACAGCACAGCGCACACTACAACAAGTGCTATCAGTCCCATGAACACAGAGCAAATGTTCGTCACCAACTAACAGATTGGTCTTCTTGGTACCACACATGTAGAATCCCATCCTCGTCCCAAAATTGTAGTGTTCATTCAATAGCCAAGAGACAACCTGCCAACTTCCGACTTCGTTTATTCATCAGACAAGTGACAATCGGTAGCCAAGCCCGAGCACGTATTGCACGTGCGTTGCGTAACAATGATTTCCGAACCGCTAATAATACTACATGAACGACTGTGGAATTTTTACTCGGTGTCAAATGTCAGTCGATCAACCACCACCACAGCCTTAAATTTTACTCCATCAAAGTCTTTCAGTCATTAGAAAATATTTTCCATATTTGAATTTTTCAGTATTGAAACGTGATGTAATTGATTAGGTGAGTCTTAATATAATCTGTTTTACCTCAGTAAAGAATCTTTCAATTTAATTGTTCATATCACGTGACACATATTATAATGCTGAAGTAACGATAGAAAACTGACTCAGAAATGTATGGTCAAATCACGTGAATTGCCTCAGATATTGACTTGTCACGTGATCAATATTGACTTAATTTTGTAGAAAACAACATGACATCTGCGAGTGGCAATGTATGATTTGCCATTCTTTCGGGAAATGATTTTAACTGAATTCAAATTGTACTACGCAGAAGACCTTTTGGATATCAACTGTGCACATAAAGTAGACCTTTTCCATACAAACTGTGCACACGGATTAGACCTTTTGGATTCCTACTATGCACACGTGGCAGAATTTTTGGATATCAGTAGATCTTTTGGATTCCAACTATGCACATGAAGTAGACCTTTTGGATATCAACTGTATTGTACTGTTTTAGTCAGAAATGAGAATTTGATTTGTGTGCTTTCAATTTTATAATGTAACTTGATTTTGGTGTTTCAAATCTGTTTGAAACCATTTTACAGAGCGTATCTATCACATTAAATACAAGTGTAAATAAAGAACACCGTAAGACACAAGATTTGTTTTATTGGTAGAGATGTGAGAAAACAATCTGGAGACGCCTGTAGCAGAAAGTTGTAAATCTGTCTTTCTGGGATTTCTTGATTTGAATCGTGTGCTGTTTTGACATTTCAAAGATGCCAATCGAAAGTAGTCTATGTTGGCCATACAGTCATAGACGTACGTGCGATGGGCCAGTGTCGTGCACGCACTGCAATTTGCCTGGCTACGTTCTGTAAGGATGCCTGGATATTCCGACCGTGGACTGGAATCCAAGATTCGACATGATAATAATCCTTGGTTTGCCAGCGATAAACTGTGTTGGCAAACCAGAAATCACGAGCGTGACATACGGATTCAGCGATCCGGGTACCCCCATGGGTAGTACTCCACCGTCTGCCATGACTTCTGCGCCACAGCAAATGAAGCAAGTTTAGGACGTCTTCACTGAACAGTGGTCATGGGTGGCCCGATCGTCTAAAGTGGGACTGTTCTCTGTACAGTGTTGCCTGACTGATATACTGTTCAATGGCAGCATTAAACTAAACTCACTAAGGGACCGATCATGTATTATAAGGGGAATTTGTCTTAGGACTGTCATGTTTTAACGCCACCCCCCCAACCGTTTACGTCACATTTTGTCATTACCCCCATATTCCCCATTACATCAATGTCATGACGCCCCGTCACCCCATAATACATTACCAGTCCGTGAATGAACAAATTTATAATCGTTTTATTTGTTTTTTACATTGTATTTATATTTTCCATGACTCCGGCTCTTAATACAGATGTGATCCTCCCCAACACCTTCATCTTCCCTGTATCATAATTTTATTTTCATGCGTCGGTCCCGCTACCCTTATCAGTTGGCAAAAACTTGTGGTTGGCATAAGATTTCAATATTTATATCTGTCATCATACTGTTAAATATCAGAGTTCAAACGTTCGTACATGTTCGTTTGGTTCAAACATTTTCCCCCTTTCCTGAGGTGCAGCAAGCTCATTAGGTGATTCAGCCTCAGCTGCTCTGTGATATTTCTTTAACACAAAAACCGAGTGCAACCGCAGCACAATATGTATAATTAGCAGAATAACCGACACCAAAAACAACAAATACGAGAACCACAGATAGGTCACTTCCTCCATCAGGTATCCTAGCAACAATGGTGTCGCCATTCCCCCCGATGCTGCGCATATCACAATAACAGACGTGACCCTACCCGTGACCTTGATGACATGCTCTTCGACCCATGTGAAGGTCGTTGGATATACGATCGATGTTGCAAGGCCAATCCCCACTGATGAAATCCAAATTCCAATAGTTACGGCAAAGAGGGAACAGACCAAGAATACACCCAAACTCGCTGACAGAATTACAAGACACAGAATTATCATTGACGATGGAGTCAACATATTTATGAAAAAGATCCCAAGAAACCGAAAGGCAGCAAAGCTTCCCCAAAACACAGACGTTACCAAAGCTCCATCTGGCTTTGTCCAGCCCAACCCCTCCACAGTAAATACCGCCAGGAATGACATAAACGTCTCTTCTAGCGCACAATAACAGAAAAAGAAAGCTCCAATCATAGCCACAGTTATCACATAGACAGGGGGTGGTATGCAATGACCGTCAACTTCTTGCTCGTCTTCCGGCTTCCGGTTTTTATCAGCCTTACGGAGAAAGAACTCCACGAAGAAAGGAATAGCAGCAGAAAGGAAAAGAACTGCTGTGATTATGAAAGCAAAAAGGATTTGCGATTTCGGAGCGTCTTCATTAGCTGCAGTCGTCATGTTGTAACTAGTCCCATTTAATCTTAAACTGTCCTGGACGTACGCTTTGGTTGTATTGTATCCATACTCAAGAAAATGGGACTCGTTGACAGGGACTGTTGTGATCGTGGTATGGACGGACTTTGGGGCTAGGAAGGGTTCTGTTGCCAGAGGGGCTACAAGACCTCCCAAGGCGAAACTGAAGTGAAGAATCTGCATAAAAACACGACTGTCCTTGCCCCAGAGTCGTATCAAGTCGGTATTGCCACCTGAAAGAAGAAGAGCTTGATTGGTTCTTGCATGTTACATTACAGTAAACTACGGTTCTAACGAACACGCTTATAACGAACTGACGGATATAACGAACTTACTTTTTTGGTCCCGACTATTTGCTGTAGTTATACTGTATCTATGCTTACAACGAACTACATATAAAACGAACTAAAATTAGTAGTCCCGTTGAGTTCGTTATAACCGTAGTTTACTGTATTTATTATGTAAAACATGATAGTTACATTGGTTTAAGTGTGTCGGTGAGTGGCTGGTGGCGGCTGACAGAGAATCACACTCACAAGAGTTGAATCTGGGAGTCCGGATCAGTGTCATATCTGATAATGGGTCATTCTGCCCAGATCGTGTGGTCAGGCTTGCTGACTTAGTTGATGCATATCATCGTATCCCAGTAGCGTAGATTGATGCTCCTGATGTAACAGATGTTATATTTGGAATAACACTGGAAAAGTATAAATTATGGGGACTTTCTTCTGGTCTTTTTTGGCGTTGAGTTGTCGAATTTGTACTTTACCGAGAAAGTGTTATCCCAAATATGACATTTGTTACATTTGATCACATTCCAAATGGCATGATGTTAATCACTGGATTGTCGTGTTCAGACTCGATTATGTACAGACTGACGTCATATGTAGTTGGACTATTGCTGTGTGCGGTGTTAAACAAAAAACAAATAATGCAATATATCTGATCATGCGTCATACCAGGATTGCAGTGGACGTTGCTCATTCAATCAACCACTAGCTTGCCTGTTGCTGGCTCGACTGTTTACAGACCGCCGTAATATTGCAAACTGCGGCATAAACATACAAACAAAACTACCTTGCTGTTTCTACACCATCAAACAAAGTTACCTACCTGTTTCTACTCCGGCAGACACAAAAGATCTGAGAAAATACATGGCGATCATCGCTGGCAGCGGAGTACAGAGCGGGATGACGGCGGAGAAGATGCTGCTGCCGACGAGGCAGGCCGCCAGCAACAGCAGCTTGTTACACTTGTCGTACAGAAACCCACTGACGAACGCACCGACCGTAAAGCCAACAGCTCCTGATGTGAACAGGGCCGAGGCCTGCTCCACCTTCGTGTTCGTGATCAGCATGAGGTCAAGGAACGATGGGCCACTTTGGCCAGCAGCAAAACCCTGCAGAAAGAGTGAAGGAATAAATGTTTGTTAGTTGTTTAACTCCGCCCTCAGCAGTACTCAAGCTATATGACGGGGGTCTGTAAATAAACGAATCTGGACCTGACAATCCAGTTGTCGATACTGTGAGCAACGATTCATGCCGTCAATGCTCGATGGATTACATGTCCAAATCGCCGAGCCTGATCTGTGAATCCGTGACCAAACCATCATCTAACTGACAACAGAGTATGCCTAGACATAGTTTTATTCTGAACAAGAATTAAACATTGTACAAACGTTTTGTTTGTTGATTATTTAACGCCGCACTCGGCAGTCTTCCAGCTATGATTTATCGAAATTATCGAGCCTGGACCAGATAATCCAGTGATCAATGTTGTGAACACGCCGTCGGGTACGATGACACGCATTCAAAGTTTACAAGTCCCCGAACATGACCATGGCGGCCACCCGACCCGTTTTGTCGTCTCATACGACCGGCATACGTTCAGGGGGTGGGAGGGTTTATTCATGAATGAGTGAGTTTGGTTCACGGTCGCTTTGAACAGTACGCCAATTATATCACGGCGTTTCTTCGTGATGTCAGCGTCATTATTACGAGATCTTTTACACCTCTCTGCGTGGAAATCTGACCTCCATAGAAGGTTGCATCCGGTGACTCTCAATGTACTTTGTTACTCCGCCTAACTTAATGAGGGATGCGTTGGTTCTTGTATTAAATATCCATACCAACAGAGCTTGGCTTTATTTGTTTGCACTCGGAACGTCTTGATTACATTCGTTTTCGAGGTACAGAAATCAGATGTATGAATGTGTCCCACGTTCATACGGACAATTCAGAAGCCTTGACGCTGAATGGTGGATTAGTCGGGTCACCTGACGCGACCTTCTAGTAATCAATAGATATCAATCACTGAACTCACCAGAACAAGAAACGCCCAGAACAGGAACAGTGTACATATGAACTTGTTCTTGTAGACGGGGTCTTCGAAATGTTCCTTAAATTGTCCAAAAGAAGATTTCCTTGCGGGTTTCCTTATCTCAACGTCAATGACCTCCATTGTTACTGGTACTGAAACAGAACACGCAACGCAATGGAATATGCCACATATGGTACTTGCCTGTATGAGTGATCTCATGGAGGTATTATGTGTGTGTGTGTGTGTGTGTGTGTGTGTGTGTGAGTGCAGTTGTTAGACGTTTAAATCATTAGTTGGTTCTACTTTGTATTGATGAGTGGACGAATTGCAGTACAGAAACCCATACTCGCTATCAGCAAACTATCACTTGACTAGTTAAATGTACCCCCCCCCCCCCCCCCCCCCCCCCTCTCTCTCTCTCCAGTTCTTATAAGTATCTGCTCAAGTCCACACACACACACACACACGAATACTACTCCGTGATGCCGTGATTCGCTGTGAAACGATGTAGTCCTCAGACGTGGCAGAAAAAGATATACAATCGTGGGTATTATGACACCTTTCAGCAGCCAGAGCTATCTAGGCCATACTCGTTGCCTTATCCCTCTTATCCGAAGCAGGTATGCAAGCCAAACTCACCTGCACACGTTACTCGGTCGTAGCCTACACACTCAACGTGCCTGTCACTGTGGCGTATTGGTATGGGTGAGTATCTCACCCTCCAGCGTTATGAAGCAGATAGCGAGGGTTGTGTCGGTCTTCAAATGGGTGTATTATACTGATCTTCCGCTGACAAGTCTTGTTTTGGCGGAGAGATAAGGGACGCGGTGACCTCAGTACGTTGACAAAGCGCAAGCGTGTCAAGAATATGGAAGACAAGAAGGGACATTGTCGCATTGTCTGATTGTCGCCCTTTGGTAAAGTAATACAAAATATTCAAAGCACGACAATGCGACAAACGACCAAAATATAGCGTTATCACATTGTCGCATATCGCGCTTTGGTTATTTTTTACGATTTTGTTTTTGTCAAGGGCTACTATGCAACAACGCGACAATAGCCCCAACTAGGATTCCATCCAAGACACAGATTACAGCTATGGAAGGCGTGTGGATGTGCTTTAGTGCCTTGTAGAACCTCAGTGACAGAAACGAAAGGATTAGGTGTGTGTGTGTGTGTGTGTGTGTGTGTGTGTGTGTGTGTGTGCGTGTGTGTGTGTGAGCGTAGTTGTTAGACGTTTAAAACATTAGTTGGTTCTACTTTGTATTGATGAGTGGATGAATTGCAGTACAGACACCCATACTCGCTATCAGCAAACTATCATTTCACTAGTTAAATGTAAAAACTGCCCCCTCTCTCTCTCTCTCTCTCTCTCTCTCTCTCTCTTTCTCTCTGCAGTTGTTGTAAGTATCTGCTTAAGTCCACACACACACACACGCGAATACTACTCCGTGATGCCGTGATTCGCTGTGAAACGTTGTAGTCCTCAGACGTGGCAGAAAAAGATATACAATCGTGGGTATTATGACACCTTTCAGCAGCCAGAGCTATCTAGGCCATACTCATTGCCTTATCCCTTTCACCTGCACACGTTACTCGGTCGTAGCCTACACACTCATCGTGCCTGTCACTGTGACCTCAGTATGTTGACAAAGCGCAAGCGTGTCAAGAATATGGAAGACAAGAAGGGACATTGTCGGATTGTCTGATTGTCGCCCTTTGGTAAAGTAATACAAAATATTCAAAGCACGACAATGCGACAAACGACCAAAATATAGCGTTATCACATTGCCGCATATCGCGCTTTGGTTATTTTTTACACTTTTGTTTCTTTCAAGGGCTACAATGCAACAACGCGACAATAGCCCAAACTAGGATTCCATCCAAGACACAGATTACAGCTATGGAAGGCGTGTGGATGTGTTTTAGTGCCTTGTAGAACCTCAGTGACAAAAACGAAAGGATTAGGTGTCTGTTCAAACATATCCTTGAACGACTAAGAGACGTTACTCTGCACATGATCAAACTCTATTTAAATTAGGCCGCTTCAGTGGTCCAACGGATAGCGCGTCTGCCCGGAGAGTGGAAGATCGGTGTTCGATCCCCGGCCACGTCATACCTTGTCTTATGGTACTTGTTGTTTCCCTGCCTGGCGCTCGGGCATGAATAGGATAATAGGCTTTACTGTGTCTGAATGTGCTCTCCATGTTAAACTGCGGTATCTCACGAGCATGCAGTGCAATAATACTGAACGCGACGTAAAACGCTATTTCACCTCACCTCACTAATTGAACTGCATTTGAACAGGCTCCCAATTATGTAATAAGATACTTGCTTCTGTAAAGATCGCCATGTGTGCGGACTGTACAAAAGTATCTTATTTTTCTCTCTTTAGTTGGTAATGTATTTAAAACATTTTTTTCTAAACCTATCAACATACATGTGTCGTTCAATTAATCAGACATTATGTCCAAAAGAATTACAAAACAGTTATGTCGGAAAATGAGTCCAAATGTTTGACCCCATGTATCTCTGTAATAAATATGAATTGAAGCTTGTGAGGTGAGGTGAAATTGGGTTTTACGTCGCGTCCAAGATTATTGCACTGATATAGCGACGTGCATGCACGTGTATGTGTGTGTGTTGCTGCTTGTACTAGTCCGGACTGATGCCGATTTATAGTGCTAGCTCACTGAGATACCATGCCGCAGTTGAACATGAATACCCCACTCAGACACAGTATACTGACTCCGAGCCGACCAGTCCTTATTTTAGCCCCTTAATGCCGAGCGCCAGACAGGGTAACAACAAGTACAATCTTTTAACGTCTTTTTGTATGACGCGGCCCGGGATCGAACCCTGGACCTTCCGCTCTCCGGGCGGACGCTCTACCACAAGACCACGGAGGCGGTCTGAAGCTTGTGAATTGTATTTTTGTTTTCTGTAGTTTTAAAAATACAATAATAAGTACAAATGTGATTTTTCAACCATATTAAGATCCCCTATCTAATGGACGGTCACAGGTGTTTCTTTGCGAAGCAATGTACGTAGTATGTTGATTTCAATTATGTCGATATAAGTTGAATATATGTCACAATTTATTGCGAGCCTTTGTACTACATCAATGAATGGCTGGAGAAAACGTTTAGTTACAGACAGCATCGTCGATTCGTTGTGTTGACGAAACCAAAAACAAACAGTATCAGAACCTTGTGGTAACAAAATGCAAATCAATATGTTAGTTAAGCTTCAGGCAAGTGGCACATGGCGATAATCCACGACCTGGAAACGTCCCTTGTGGATTTCTGGGCAGAATAAGTCCCTTGTGCCAAACACAAATCTTGTCGATAGACTAAAATTTAACCCAATGGGAATTCTGGGTTGGAATATTGGTCCCCATCAACCTCAGGTGGTCGGAAGAGGCGACCAAATGGAACAGGTGGTCAGTCTCAGTGACTTGACGGATAACGTATCATCGTACACCGACTGCGTGGAGCGTTGTTCACTATATCGATCACTGGATCGTCTAATCCAGACTCGTTTATTTACATTTCGTCTTCATTTTGCTTGACTTTGTACACTGTTAATAAAAACAAACGCACAGGTAGATTTTTAGGAAATATATTGTACCTAATAAAGTCGATATATTTATTTTCAAATCATAGATACAAATATGAAATATTGGTCCTCGATAGCCACATGTTATCGCTGTACACAGGCATTGAAAACTGTTCTTTGTCATGTCACATAAGGCCACAAGTTTGCGCTGAACTCACGTGTGACTGCCCCGGGCTGCAATCACGGCTCTGCATCTCCTCGGCACTGACTGGATAAGTGTACGAATTCTGTCCTGTGGTATTCTGCGCCATTCTGCTTGTAACGCGTTGGCCAGTTGTGGGAGTATCTGCGGGAGTATCTGTTCTGACGTTGACTACACGTCGATCGCGTTTATCCAAGAGGTGCTCGATTGGGTTGACATCTGGATATGGCCCCCCACACCAGAACACTACCGCCACCGAATTTGTCGAGTTGACATACACAATGTGGGACAAAACGCTCATTTCGACGACGATAAACACGTTGTTTTCCATCTCGCCGATGAAGAAGAAATCGTGATTCATCGCTTAATCACACTCGACTCCAGTTTCTCAAATCCCAAGGCTGTAAGGCATGGCACCAACACAAGCGTCGCTGTCGATGGACCTGTTGCAAAACAGGGACGATAACTGGTCTTCTGGGTTGGATTTCAGCCTCGCGAAGATGGTTCCTGACATATATCCGATATCCTCCTCAAACCAGGGATGCGTCCTGCAGTCTCCGTAGCTGCGGCATTGCGATGACGAAGGTGGAACATTCGAATGGAGCGATCCTGTGCAGGGGTGGTTACTCTTGGTCGGCCGGTTCTCGGACGATCTGCACTGGAATTGAACAGTGTATATCAGTCACAAAGGCGGCAAATGGTGCTGTGTTGGCGGTTGAAGTGTCGTGCAACAGAAGACTGCGATTCCCCTCTTTGCATACGTCCTATGGTGATGTTCAGATCGGCAGCGCCGAGTCTCTGCTTTTTCGTACTTGAAAAATGTTGACCGTTGAATGACAAATTATTGGCTTATGCTTGTCTTTTTATAGCCACCACCACGATTTACGAATGCCATAACTCGCACGTGCATTTTGCTTTACTGTTTTCCTCCATGACATTTTTGAAGAAGTCTCAAAACAATGCTGCTTAAGACATTGCAAATCGACCATGGCTGCGTTGTGACGCACCGTTTGTCGAATATCAGGCCACCAACATTTTCCAATAACAAATATCCAATTTATATACCGGATTATTTGTGGAGTTAGGCTCAATGAACTACATTCTGCCTGTGCGTTTCATTTTTTGAAGAGTGTTACTGTCACATTGCTCACGAATTATAAACCTAATTTTGATAACTGCAGTTATAACTCATTATCCTTTCTACAGGCATCAATACCAGGAACGAGGTCTTACTCCCAGAGTAAAATCTGGGAAGAGGTTTTACTGGAGTTCAGTAAAACTCCTTCCCAGGTTTTACCGAGAATGAACCCTCGTCCCAAAACACCCAAGTAGGCTTGAAACTCTTTGTATATCACCAAAAAGAAAAGGCAAACTATTCATCAGATTTCTTTAATGACAATAAAAGGACATTATGAAATTTGACTCTGGTTTTGCTTGACTCTGGTTCAGAAGGCGGGACAGACATAGTCGATGCAACGTTCTTCTTGGAGTTTTCTTCGCTCTTTGGAACTTTGCAAGCCAACACATCTGAAGCCATTGCCTTTTGTTCATCACTCGTTTGTAGACCCTCACTGCATCAGTCCTGTGCCCTGGAAGTGAGTGAGTGAGTTAATATTTAACGTCACATCGGCAGTATTTCAGCCATATCGTGACGAGAACTGATATAAAATACAAAGATTTGAATGGATTAAATATCTGTCATCGAAGGACAGTAAAAATAACTAGAGTATCACAGTTTGGATTTTAAAACTAGTTGAGAACATTTAAAAGAATACATTTTCAATCAACAATACAATATAAAAATGGGCTATAGATCACCAGCAACCAAAGTTAGGACACCTTACTGGGGACCGTGGGGACTGACAATACTTTTGCTACCTGCACGACTCCCCAGCAGGATTTACACCATCCCTTCAGCCGCTGGTGATTATATGCAATTTAGCCAACACTTAAAATAAACAAATATTCTACGTCTAAAACTGTGGCAAGAATAAATGTACTTTGAATGATGTGGTCTTACATATCCTCTCAGGGGGACAATAATTTTACGTTACTTCAACCCCCTTCAAGGATACAGCCACTAACAATCTCAGTCATCAAATTTATTTTACCAAGTATAAAAACTATATTATATACAAAACATATCAATCAAAATTTATGTAACAATTCAATTTCTTTTAAAAAGGCAATAATTAAACGAGCATTGATACTAAAAAGATCCTTTAAGGATGAAACTTTGAAATATTTATCCCTTGTGATGGAAAAATCAACACAATCAAGCAGGACATGCTTGACGGTGATTCTCTCATCACAAGGGATACAAAATGGAGGATCCTCACCTTTTAATAAAAATTCATTTGTATACCTGCTATGGCCAATACGACATCGTCGTATTATGACCTCCTCAAATCTGGACTGACAACCCAAGTAGGTGTAACCGATATTTGGTTTAATTGCATGTAATTTATTGATACCGACTTGGGTGTCCCACTTTTTTTGCATCCGATCACGGATGTAAGATCTAATGATAGGTTTATAATCACTATAGGGGATGAGAAGTGGTGTCACAGATTTGGTGAGTGCTGCTTTAGCAGCAGCATCAGCCATTGTGTTACCAGTGATACCAACATGGCTTGGTAACCAACAAAAGACGATGTCGTATTGGCCAGTAGCAAGATCATTATGTAGTTCTATAATTTCACGTAAAAGTGGATGTTTACAAGATATATTCTTAATTGCCTGAAGACAGGAAAGTGAATCAGAAAAGATAATGAACCGTTTATGTTTAGATTTATTATTGATATATTTGAGAGCAGTTAATATTGCATCCGATTCTGCTGTAAAAATGGAACTGTCATTCGGTAATCTAGTTGATATGGTTCTGGATCCAATGACAGTGGCGCTGGCAACAGCGTCACCATCCTTGGATCCATCTGTAAATATGGAATTGTAAGTATCATAAGTGCTCCTTAATTCATTATATTGTTGTTGATAAATTAGTTGATTTGTTTCAGATTTTTTTAATTTGGTTAATGTGAGATCAACTACTGGCCTTACCATTTGCCAAGGAGGTGATGAAAACAGTTGAAAGGGAGCTATATATTGCAGTTTAATATTAGCGGCAGACATGGCAGACTGGATTCTGATTCCAAGTGGTGGAACAAGAGACGTTTTTTTATTATAAATATCTTGGTAAAGAGGATTAAAGATGCAATTAAAAGCTGGATTTGACTGATTTGAATATAATTTAGTGACATATTGTAATGCTAATTTCAGACGGCGTTGTTTAAGAGAAGGTTCATCCGCTTCTACATACAGACTGTGAATTGGTGACGTCCTAAAGGCTCCAAGGCAAAGCCTTAGGCCCTGATGGCCCTGGAAGTGAAAATTTCAGTTTTATATATTTCGGTATAAATTTGTTCAAGAGCAAATTTTAATTTAATTCGAATGTAGATGCAAGTGTCATCGTATTGGCACTTAAACTTTTGACAGCGATATAATATAATCACTAATTTTATTATTTCATACTTCTCAGAATGATCAGATTAGTGTCAAAATTAGACATTGATTTCTTACCATCAGTTAGCATTACCATTCATACAGCACAAACTGGATAATGGTTTTATCCGACATGCATAACATAAATGTTCCATTACATTACTGTTTGTTTACATATCTGCTGCTCACTGACCGGAGTGAATGATTGGTTTTCTTCCCTGTAATTCCAGCCATAGCATAGATCCGCTTCACTGTTGTCTGTATGGTATTGTGTCCCGTGGGCGATTCAAGATACCATTTTCCATCCTTCGTCTTCTTTAAGGGAGTGAAGTAGAAAGCGTTTGCTCGTGTTGAAGAGAGTGGACTGAAATATACATCGTTACATGTGGTTCTGCACATAGTGCCAACATGAAAGTGGTAGATTATTGAATCTAGAATTATATTAGGTGATCTCTTTACGTTTTATAATGGTGTTTTCAATTATAGTAACATGCATTTTCTGATTATTTACAAATAGGCTACACGTACTTCTTAATATCGTGGTTATGAGCAAATATGATAAATTGGCATAAATCGAAAACTTACCAAAGAGACTTTTATTCTTCAATCAGTCGAAGGTAGCATCTTTCTGGGTGTTCGATATTTTCAGAGGCGCGGACCTTTTTCTTTTGCATTTCACAATGTTTGATCCCTCCTGGATTAGTTTTAGAAGCATCCCCTGTGTACTGCAAATATCTGCGCCCGTTCTGGTCAGTATGTGGTCCTGTAATCTGTGGATTCTGGTGTGGTCTCAGACTGCGGTGTTCCTTCCCACCACGCAATTCTAAGTTTAGTCCTAGTAAAACAGAAATGTCATTTTAGTCTGTTGCAGAAATGCTCAAGTCACATATCATGCAATATTATTATATTATAATAAACAAAATGACAAACTTATTTGCTAAAGGGTTACAATTTATTAGGCGATTCTATTCAAAGAAAGTTAAATTATTGTGTTTTCAATGTGGTTTATAGCACGTAAATGTACTCACCAGTAAGATAAAGCATGGTGTCGAGTAGTTGTTGTGGATTATCTTCGTCCAATGCTCCCTTCTCTCAGACATTATTCTCCTAAGCTCTGGTGCCGCCTCCGTGGTCTTGTGGTAGAGCGTCCGCCCGGAGAGCGGAAGGTCCGGGGTTCGATCCCCGGCCGCGTCATACCAAAAGACGTTAAAAGATGGTCCTTGTTGTTACCCTGTCTGGCGCTCGACATTAAGGGGCTAAAACAAGGACTGGTCGGCTCGGAGTCAGTATACTGTGTCTGAGTGGGGTATTCATGTTAACTGCGGCATGGTATCTCGGTGAGCTAGCACTATAAATCGGCATCAGTCCGGACTAGTACAAGCAGCCACACACACACACACGTGCATGCACGTCGCTAAATAAGTGCAATAATCTTGGACGCAACGTTAAACCTAATTTCACCTCACCTCACCTCACCTCACCTCACCTCCTCAGCTCTGGATATCACCTGGATATCCGACAGTCTGCACCCAAACCACTTGCACTTTTTTCTCATGCATGCGTCTAGACCTTTTCTACATTTGTTGAATTCCCTATCATCAATAAGATTGAAAGGTGATCCGTTAAGTTTGAGAGCTGAGGCTATTGCTCTGAAAACGCCATACACCGATTAAGCTGAATAGGACGTACCATCAACTTTTCTCGCTTCAAACACAAAGAATTTCATAGCAGTATTAAGATCTTCAGAGTCCATTTCCAACAGATCATCTTTCAATACCGACAGCGAAATTGCGATATTATCATCGAGAGAACGTTGCCTACGGTCTTCTTGCCACCTTTTCAACACACTTTTCCACCAAAGTCATTTTTATACTTCGTAGATTTGGGTACGCATATTTCTCATTTTTTTCTGGACCTCTGCTTCAGTTAATTGGTCAAAGGCACACTCATCAATATCAGGGTTTTGGAAACTTGACTGTGTTATAAACTGTGTCACTCATCCTGAAAGTCATATTCGGTTGAAAGCTGCGGTAGGTAACCACGTGGTTATAACCATGACGCAATCACGAAAATCTCGTGCAGTTTCAGCTATGTTCGCGTGGGCATTCGTCAGTTCGCGTTGTAAAGGTTTCGTAAATACTTCGTTATAACACAATGTTTTAAATAACGTTCTAAGCGGTTTATAAGCCGGAGAAAACACTTCTCGCTTTTGGTATAAAATGTAAACACTCGGGGTCAGCAAATTGGAAATTTGATTGTGGTATAAACACAGGGTTTACATTTTCTACCAAAACCTCGGAGGCGTGTTTTCTCCTATACATAATACCACCAGTTATACATTGCATACATTATACCGAAACACGAGACATGCATTCAATGTAAATGAGGTGATATGTTTTCAAGCTAATTACATGTATGTGGATGAATGCATCTGAACTCTTTGTACGCATACCAGTCCACGTTCCTCTGTCGGATGTTAATAGCAAGTGTCGATTGTGGAAGCAAACACAATGTTGGATCGCTGCGAAAAAAAACCTCCATGAAGGAATTCCCTTGGCGAAAAGAAGTGAGTGGGAGAGTTCACTTTTAACGCCACTTTTAACAGTATTCCAGCTATGTTACAGTGAGTCAGCCTGGTGTGGGAGGAAATCCCGAATTAATGCAGGTATCAGACCACATTGGTGAAACTCATGAGCACAGGTATTGTGCTGTCAAACCTAGAAACATAATCGAGGCGGACCGGAATTCGAACTCACAATCATAGTTTCCTGGAATGCCCTAGAGACTTAACTCTGCAGAGCGAATTGTGGCGCCTTAGATGAATGGGCCACCCGTGCCCCCTTTGGTGAAAGGAGGTGTACTATAATGTACACCTATATCATGGCCCCTTGCAGTAACACAATGATGTCCTTATCAAGACGGCTATTCAACAAGACATCGGTCCCTGAAATTGGCGTTTTAGGAATTATGAACATCTCCTACAGGCAACTATGATTATAACGAACTCAAAGGGACATGACAGTACTACTCTCAGTGAAGGTGTCTTGTAAGTCATAACCGCCGTATATTTGACAATGACCTTTTATGAATAATGTTGACTGGAAAGAAGTGAAGATATATTCGAAAATTACACATTGCTGTAGCTAATCGTTTGTCTCTTGAGTACAGTTATATATAATTCGGGTTACAGAGGAGATTTTATATCAGCATAATGCATTAAAAAAGTAGACGACTCAAAACGGTGATACCATGGTTTTTTTTGTTTTTTGTTGTTGTAATTTAACGCGGCACTCGGCAGTATTCCAGCTATATGACAGCGGTCTATAAATAATCGAGTCTGGACCAGATAATCCAGTCACTGACATATAAGGCCGGGCGTTGTCATTTTGAAAGGTAATGCCTTGGCCATGACGACGCAAAAACGGTAGAACAACTGGGCCAATGATCTCGTCGCGGTAGCGCTGTCCATTGAGATTTCCCTCTACCACTATCAAACGGGTCCTTTCTCTCGAATTCGAACCTCGAACCAATCTGACACAATGACTCACGTAACGTTTACCTCGACGTCGGTACACTCGACTCATCAGTGAATCGAACGACAATCCCTGCACATCTGAGGCGGCGACGTACGGTTTGTGAGGATATTCGTCAAAGGCCAGTGATGCTTCTTCCAGTCACTGTTGCTGGCTGGAATCGATTTCATCGGTGTGTTGTTCGAATCCAGTTGTCATGTCGATTATTGGTTACGCGTGGCCTGCCACTCCGAGGATGGTCTCTGGCTGCATTCGTCTGTTGCCAACGTTGCCATAAACACCAAATGGTGTGTCTGTGGACGTTAAATTGTCTTGCAACATCAAGTTGACTCGATCCTGCTTCAAGCATACCAATGGCTCGCAGACGCTCATTTTCGGACAGGCGTGGCATATAATAACGTTGAATAATTGCGTAATTTTGTTCTTTTCTGAGTGGTTGTTGTCAGCATGATGCTAAACAATGCATATGGAATCCCGTTAACGCACATATTTTATACCCATTCTTGGGTAGTGAAATGCATGGGGCTTGCATAAAAGTCAACTTTTGCATGAAATGCATGCTTTTCTGTAGCAGTTGCGTTTTTGTGACTTGATTCCATACACGTACTACACTATTGAAAACCAAGCGTTACTTGTTTGAAAAATACACTGAAATATTGCTGTCACAGGAACTTTTGTTGTTGAGTATATAAATCTTAGGTGGCTACCTGTGTACAGCTAGGTTAAGAATGTAATAAAAAAACACAGGCTAGTAATATGTTAAGTGAACAAAAATATAGAAAAAAAAAGAAGAGAAAAGAAAAATATACAAAATAGTGGTTACTCATAAACATAATCATATTCATATTCCTTATCATATTACATGGTATTTCCGGAACAAGAACACATATTTTTTCTGCAAATTGTGTATGAGGCGGCAGCTACTGGTAGTGCTCACTCATTTTCAGTGATCCGTTCATACCACTTTCATCACTATTTTCCCTTTTTCGCCCAATGTTTTATATGATATTTGTCATGCATTGCACCTGTACACAATAGTAGTCAGTGATCGCGTGATGATATCGCATCATTCCCCCGTAGCTGCCTGCCGACCGGTTCCTCCGTATACAATCTCACGTGACGGATACAGATTATTCTCTAGCGTTTTATATTATATTTGTTATACATTGCACCTGTACACAATAGTAGTCAGTGATCGTGTGATGATATCGCATCATTTCCCTGTAGCTGCCTGCCGACCGGTTCCTCCGAATACAGGTGAACGAGTGGGACAGTGAAAATCTGTAGAAATTTAGTTTTATGCCCACTTAGACTAGCCTTTGGTTTATGAATATTTTGCCAAAAAAATCATGTCGGTAGGACGAAAAATATTTGATTAAAATGCAATACGTTGGTACTGCTTGGTGTACCAAGTTCTCAAACAGTCTGTCCTTATCTAGTTGGCACCTTTTATTATTCTGTGTCTTGGAGAAATAAAGTCAGGCCATTAGTCAGGTGTCCCCAGGTTGATATTGCTGAAATATCGCTAAAAGCGACGTATGAACAATACTCTGCACTCAGCAATATTCAAGCTATATGAAGGCGGTCTGTAAATAATCGAGTCTCGACCAGACAATCCAGTGACTGAAATTAGATAATCGACATGCATCAACCAGATCAGCGAGCCTGACCACCCAATACCGTTGGTCCCGTTGGCCGCCTCTTACAAGCATAGTCGCCTCTAACGACAAGCATAATCGCAAGACAACCCTTATCTAGTTGGCACGTTATATTATTCTCAGAGTTTAGGGGAAATAAAGTCAGACCAAAAGTCGAATAAATAAGAATGTCCGTTTGATAATCGTCTTTTTTTATAATAAAGAATTGTTTTATAAGAAACTAACATCATAATTGGTTGGAGAGGTATATAACTGTCAATCATACATGAGTATATATAACAGAAAACACACCCACTCACTCGATTCAGGAGGTCACATTAATCATTTTAGCATTTCGTTGTTCAAATAATCTTAGCACTTTCAGTTTTGGACATTATTTTCATAAATTATTTAAAAAAAATAAATAATTAATCATGTATCATCACCCTATTTATAGCCTTTATACCCCGTGTGGATTGTGGTGTAAAAGCCGACGAAACTATCAATCTCACTTTCAGCTATTTGCGTCAGGCCTTCTTTTGGCAGATTGCCAACCTATCGCTTTGGCAGGCTCGATGCCAGCGCCGCACCGTACTGGCTGTTAGGGACTTTATCTGCATCATAAGTCAATGTGTTGTCTTGTCAAAATTGTCGAAACAAAGACTGCACATTGCTGACGACAGCGTTAAACAAGAAACAAGCAAATGAAACTCCTGTAATAGTATAAATATGATTGTTCGTATTCTGTAGGTATACTACGTGCGCTTCCCACATTATGGCATTGCTGCGCTATTTGTTGTCAATGTATTGCAGACCCGTGAAGATTCGGGAAGAGAATAGGTATTCAGCAACCCTTGCTTGTCGTAGAAGGCGGCTATGCTTGTTGTAAGAGGAGACTAACGGGATCGGGTGGTCAGGATCCCTGACTAGTGTGCGTAAATCGATGCCCATGGTGTCAATCACTGGATTGTCTTGTCCAGACTCGATTATTTACAAACCGCCGTCATATAGTTGAAATATTGCTGATTGCGGCGTTCAAAAACAAACAAACAAATCCATGTCTTGTCTGTGCAAATTTTATAAGCAGAATCACTACAAGTGTGCAAATGCAAGGTAATAGGAATAGAATAACCTGTCCACCCGTTAATAAAATGGACCAACCGCTTGGACTCTTAACCACAGCACATACATCTTATACTAAAGCTAATAAAGATAAAAACTACTTGAAATGAAAATCTAAAACAATATCCCTGAAAACGATACAATATCCTGTTACATGAATCAGGTGATTGTTTAATTCATGCACATAACTTGACACGCCCACAGAGTCAGCAGCCAATCAACGATGAGAAGCATCAAACAGAGTTCAAAGGACCTGTCAGGCAAGAGGCGAGAACAGCAACTGTCAGACTGTTTACAACGAACTGGAACAAATATGTCAGAGAGAAGACAGCTGATTCAAATGACATGGTCAGTAACGGTCAGATTCAAACATTAGATCCATGAGAATGGGAAGACACAGTTGGGAATATGCGAGTGAGAAATGAAACCAGAAGACATAAAATTTGTGGAACCAAGACGAGCTGTTTAATTCATTCTCGGCCTTCAGGCTCGATGGGTGGTTTGAATGTCCAAGAGGTTGGTTCTTTTCCGACTGAATTTCCAAACTTTACCTGGAACTCTATTTTTAGTGAGTCTTAACGTGGAGAGAAGTGTTCGTCCATCCTTCGGATTAAATATCATATAGTTTCGACCCCCCTGCATGGTTGTAAGGGAGACAACTCCTCCGACCCTCTGACCGACAGCGGCAGATCATGTCGTCCCTCTGTTGGCGTCATCAGCCGAGGCCCAGCAAGATTCACTGCAATCTACAACACACAATAAATTTTGGCAATAAAGACTATTATTTTTTTAAATAACTTCTGAACTTTATGACTTTGTGCATTCTAAACTGCGAGGTTATGTTTGCTTCTATCTTTCTCTCTCATTATCTACGGATGAAGTGACCCCCGAACAAACGCTTAAAATTTGTTTCTCTCTGGGCAACCAGCAGCTATTGTCAACAACTTATAGATCATTAGTATAAATTGGAAATATGTTTTGACCCGCGTAATTATAGCAACAGAACATATTATTTTCCTGTCCACAATGGACAGTATTACATACCATGCATTATCTGTAAATGTAAAATATTGCTAGAATGAATAAAATCTGTTTTTTTCACAAAACTCTGCAGAGTGCTCTAGAAACAGGTTTGAATATTTTGATGTGAATTAAACTTTACTATTTGCTGCGTGTATGGTGGTATCGTTAATCGATATATTTAGGTACATCGTCATTGTGTAATTTCAACGAATTAATTATACTCTTCTAAAAAAGAAACGCAAAACGGGTAATTAGCGGACCAACAGGTGCAAAATGAAGAGGTTTAATGTGTTATAGTGTCAGTGACAAATTTCCAGACAAACCATCAGTCGGGAAA
This sequence comes from Haliotis rufescens, assembly GCF_023055435.1. Lineage (NCBI taxonomy): Eukaryota > Metazoa > Mollusca > Gastropoda > Lepetellida > Haliotidae > Haliotis > Haliotis rufescens. The sequence goes on along the minus strand of NW_025964190.1, from coordinate 1,711,725 downwards.
CACGTACGATTCGGAAAAAAACGCACACAGTGCATAACTAAAAGGGCCATGAAGCTGCACGTACTGCACGTGCAGCAGCATTATGAACGGTATTGAAGTGCAGGGTTTTTGATTGCCTGGCATCTGCATCAATCGAACAGTGACAGTTCAACATGCCATGATTAACAGAAGTGCAAAGAAACAAAGTCGTGCTTTCAGGCAGGGGAATCCCGATCAAGGTTTCCAATGTAGCGCCCAGCACAATCACAAGGCTATGGGATCGGTTTCAACAGCATGGGTCAACACGTAATCGGCCAGGGTCGGGACGACCAAGAGTAACCATCCCGCCCAAGATCGCTACATGCGACTGCAACACCCTACGTGAAAGGACGATCACAGCCACAACCGCATCCCAAATACCAGGACTGCCAAAGTCTCCACCAAGACCGTACGAAACTGGTTAAGAGCAGCAGGTCTACGAGCAAGATGACCTGTTTGAAGCGTCATATTGAGTCGACAACATCGTCAATAACGACTGCCTTGGTGTCGTCAAATCTGGGTATGTCCTCAACCGCGATGGAGAGTGACGAAAGAGTTCAGTGACGAATCAATATTTCTCCTCTGTTGAGTAAATGGAAGAGCACGGGTCTACAGACGTCGGGGAGAACTTTACGCTTGAAACTGCGTACTGGAAATGGACAGCTTTGATGAGAGTAGCGTTATCATGTGGGCGGCTATCTCTCATCATGGCACGACAGGTTTGGTCCATATCCATGGCAGTCTTACATCAACTAAATTCTCGACCGCATACAGCACGGATCACAAGTTCCTGTCTACACAACAACAACGTTGATGTTCTCCCCTGGCCCTCCAGATCCCGTGATTTGAACCCGATAGAGCACCTGTGGGATGAATCGGATAGACGGCTACTTCGACATCAACCACAACCCCAAACGTTGCAGCAGTTGGCTTTTGCAGGCCGAGTGGGCTACCATTCCCCAGGATGTGATTCGCGTATTTGTCTCTTCCATGTGAAGAGGGGCGGTCGGGTAGCCTAGTGGTTAGAGCGTTGGCTCGTCACGCCGAAGACCCGGGTTCGATTCCCGACATGGGTACAATGTGTGAAGCCCATTTATGGTGTCCCCCGCCGTGATATTGCTGGAATATTGCTAAAAGTGGCGTAAAACCATACTCACCCCATGTGCAGGTGATATCAGGCTGCTATCGACTCCAACGGGGTACATACGCGTAATTGATAGTAGCTGACCTTCACCTTGGACCTTTCCTATGTACCGATAACTGGTGTTCTCTCCACAACATTTCGTCTCAATACGTAGTACGGTTCTTCGTATAAATGTATTTTCCTACGTTTCACAAATCTGGCTTTCTGTTTCTTTCTTTGAAGAGTATGTTTTTGTAAAACTTCCCTCCCCCAAGCACCGAATATGAATTTGACACCATAAGCTCACATAACATTGAATCAACCTTTACATACAGAAACAACATCCTCAGACTACCCTGATGCTATCCTCGTTTGTTCTTCGTGAAAGGAAAGCCCTGGTTGATCTGGGAAGACAGCAGCACAGTCTGTCAACTACAGGCACCAAGTACCTGGGATCTACTGGGCTGTTGCGATTAAAACCTGAAATTATGATCAGACATGATATGCATACTGTATGTAGCGTGTTAGGGGAGATATTCACGTTTGACTTGGATGCACTGTCGTGATGGTAGGATCAAAATTTATCCCTTTGAAAGTTTCAGATCCCACATTTCTTAAGGTCCCTGCATTTCCTCACGAGGTAAGTAAAACGAGCAGGCGGATTTATTCCATGATTTTTTTGTCATTTTCGAAAACAGTTAGACAATGAGCATAACTTGATTTAAGCCGTGTCGGCAATATTGCAGCTACATGTATTCGTTAGAAGGGATTACAATTTTGTTATCTGTTAAAGAAGTTAGCTCTATCCCCATGTGTGATAAAGAATAGGTTTGCCCGAAACCTGTTAGTTAATGCACCAGAACGCTTGCGTCCGAGTGCTTTGACGCTTGAACGTTTTTCTTACATTTTTCTACCTCAAGCCTAATAACGGTGTAAGAATCTGCATTGAAACGTTGCTGTATGCAATAAATCAGAGTTGTCATCCATAGAGTTTACGTTTTGGTTTACTAAAGGTCAAGTATAGTTTGAGACATGAAAAGTTTCTGAAAAGATTGGAGGATCGCACAAGGCCTTACAGTTGTTCAGATGACAAGGCCACGTGTGCCAAGAGGTTACAACTATATGACGGGGGCCTCTAAATAATCGTGTCTGGACCAGAAAATCAAGTGACATGCATCAACCAAGTCAATGAGCCTGACCATCCGGTCCCGTAATTCGCCTCTTAGGACAAGCATTGTCGCCTATTACAGCAAGCATGGGTTTACCTAATAATGTTGTTACCTGTACACAGCTGGCAATAATGCCGATGGGTGTAGTCAAACTAATGACAAGGCCATTCATGCGTCCTGGAAATATTATAAAGAAGTATACTCGTGTATGTGTAAACTCCAAAGTTAAGTCGTCCAAGGTTTATCCGTTAATGTTGTTACCTGTGATCCAACTGGCAGTGAAGCCAGTGAGTGTTGTCAGACTAGTGCCGAGAAGTCCAAGCCACACATAAGAGAGCCGGTAGATTTCCTCTATCCATATCCTAAAACATGTTCACTCAAGATGTAAAAAATCCAAATACTTATACAACACTCACATTTGTGTATGTCAAAAGGTGCACACATCGCTGCTGAATTGATTTAATGTCAGTGAGAAAACCACACGTCCCAATTTATGGACAACAACATCTTTTTTTTTACTGTAATGGTGACGTTTTAGTATAGATCAGTATAGATCCTTATACCGTATATACGGATCTATACCGAATCGTCGCTATTACAGTGAAATAAAGTTGTTGTCCATAAATTGTTGTTGTCTACTCTGTCATCCAGCAACTTCTGATCAATACCCATCAAATAATTCATCAGTTGAAATTTGTTTCTCAATAATATTTTCCCATGGTCGACATAGTCACCTTTCTCGTGCCGCTTAAACTGACAAATGGGAAAATGTAAACATAGATAATGCCAAATATTTAAATAGTTTATGACAAGATTACCCATGGTGAGTCAATGAACGACAATACAGGAAAATGGTATGCCATATGAACTCAGCGGTCAGCCTATTGTTCAGACGTCATGGACAAATTAAAGGAGGACGCCATATCATATCATTTTCCAAAATGAAACAATGTTTCGTCACGTGACCAGCCTTATTTAGAAACTTTAAAATACACACGTGCGAAAACTCCTAATTCACACAGCTCGATCAGTCTACCTTACTGGTAAAAATGTCCATTATAATCTGAACTAAATATTAATAATCAACTGGTTTTGAATCAGAACTTTTAACACTCAGTAATACAAAAGCAGTTTGCAATAAGAAGATAAACCGACCATGTTTTGAAATTTGATATAGACCTGCTGTAAAGTAAATACCTCTTACTTTAATTTTGATTTATTCAAATGTATAAATAAGAGGTATCTACTCTACAGAGGGACTACATCAAATTTGAAAACACTGTACATTTATCTCCATTCTACCATGACGGCAACAACGCTTTTAAAAACGGTGCTCTCTTGCAACGCGTAACAACACAGGGTACAAAGGGACGCAAACACAGCTAGTTATATATGTAACAAATAGCACAGAAGTTCAAAATCAACTTAACCCATAGTCTTCATTAGTTCAAAATAAGTGTTCAAAACACATCGTTTTTCAAAAAGAAGTTAACAACTGACCCTCCAAACTTTGTCCAAAGATAGATGTTATGTTATAATTTCATCGCAACCTGCTGTGCATTGTTTGGACCAAGTCATTTCTTGGAAATAAGCATGAGAAGTCATTTTCCATGGTAGTGGGGACAGGTTGTAGAAATAGTTTTAAAACAGCTTTTCAAGCTGCAGACGAGCCCGATATTTTGACACGAGCAATCTGCTTGATTTGACCTGTCAATTTCAAGATTTCACGCATTCAAAGCTGGCGTGTGAAAGGGATGAGACATTTGTGGCCCGGAATGGTGGTTCATGTATGATTTTCTTTATCATGTTCTGAAATGAATTACATCAAGTTTGATAAGGTGTGAATTCAGTGATATCTGGACATTGTTTCCGTGGACTTTCGAAGGAAGGAGTGTTTTCTGATTGACTGTCAAATCCCCTCCTGCAAAGTCCTTAAGAACAGCTCTTTTAAATCAATCAGAATCAATTATTCTTCAATTTCATGGTAGAATATCATTTGAATCACTTAAATTTTTAATTTAAAATATGTTAATAGGACATCACACCCGATTATTTTGCCATGACATGACATATTAATTATAGTAAAATGAATGAATGATGGTCTTTGACTTCTTTTAAGTATTACATATTACAAAGCTATTTCATTTCAATGCTGTCACATATGGTTTTTTTTATTTGATTGATACATACGGCTCTCGGAAAGTTTCGGCCACCGATGCGTTGTACACAGATGGAGTAAATGTCGTCCATATTGACGTTTTTGAAGCCACTGGTGGTGTTGCAGTCATGCATTGGTTAGTTGATCCAGGAGGAAGCCATGGCGTAGGCTTCACAACACCGGAAAATGAAGAAGCCAGGCAGATCCACATCATGATTATTGAACCCACGAGTGCACCGGTGAATGCCCCCTGTCACATGCGTATAATGAGTGAGTGAGTGAGTTGGGTTGAATGCTGCATTTAACAGTATTCTAGTTATATCATGGCGTGTCAGCTTAATGTTTGGGGAAAACCCGACATGATGCAAGTGAAACCCACTAGTAAGGTATGGTGCTGACAGGCCTAGATACATCATCATTGTAATTTGACCTTGAAGAAAAGGAACTATTTGCATCATTGGGTTTGGTGGTTGGTATAAACTTTATGAACACGTTATTTCTGTATTCAATTATGTATAATGATGTGTCTGTCACAGGAAAGGGTGTCAACTTAATGTGTGGTGTAAGCCCGAAATGATACAGGCCCTAGATTTTCGAAACGATCGTAGCCCTAAAAGTATTGTTAAGTTATCGTATGGAAATCGTAGTCTATCGTGGTCTTTTTTCAAAACTATCGGAGCTTTAAGATATTGTAAGATGGTCATAAATCTAAGATAGCTCCATACCTGTCGTATGTTTATTTTATCTTCATCAAAGATGGCGGCATACTTTGCAAACAATTGATTTCAAACAACTAATCTGCTTTACGTTCAAACATAGCCAGTTCTGATAACTGTGGGATTCCAACTGACACTTCGAAAACACGAAGAACAGATAAAAGATTTCACGTCAGAAATGTTCTTCATAGCAACAGCGATCCACATAACTATGGAGTCGATAGCTTATAATATGTGTCTATCCGAGTCCATGCTGAAGAAGTGTGAAACAACATTCTTTTTCGATAATTTGGGAAGGATAAATACTGACGGTGTCAGCAGGTTAAAGTACTGACCATGACCTTATTGTCAACTCAGAGGCAGCTAATCATACTCTAACTGAGAGTGGTTTCCCTTTGTATTCGCCCAGTGAGACCCTGCTCAATGTTACAGTTTTCAAACAGCACAGAGTTCCGCTGTTATAATTTCTGGATTGCATATGTGACAATGCTTTTTAATCACTGGATTGTCTGGTCCAGACTCGATTATTTACAGACCGCCGTCATATAGCTGGAATATTGCTGAGTGCGGCGTTAAACAACAAACCAACCAACCAACGACAATGCTTTTGTCTTTATTTTCGCATGTTATAAAATTACATCAATCTAAACATGCGAAATGAAGTAAAAAATGGTTTTCCATGCTCGTTTGGGTTTAAAATGTCATCATTAAGTAACGTATGTTGAACATTTTCCAAACATCACTTTCCAATATATTTTCGCAGACAATGTTCATTGAATGTACTTTACTGATCAGTAAATAGACATTTTCACCAGGATAATCTTTGAATTTTGCATTCAATGGACCGATTTAAAAATGGTCTTTTTAATATGTAAGTGTACATTTACTCGTTTTAAATTAATAAAATATAGATACTTGAGACAGTTGACACAATAAAGACATTGTAAAGGATAGGGTCACCGCACCCTTAGCAATGCTGTCAGACAAGCCAAACGTTTGGGAATAGGTTTCGCTTTTCATTTCAATTTAAATCAAATCAGACAAATCAATTTATTAGCTCTACTTAATTTAAAAGAATAGAAAAGGACTACATTATATGTATGTTCACGTTAACTTGTGGCGTGTTCCATGAGACAACATAACTTGACAATTCCTGAAGTATCTCCCTTTGTGAACGAAAATAAGTGTCACTTTCAAATTTTGATAAGAATTAAAGTTCTAGATAGATTAAAAAAATAAATATAATCTACATATAAATAGATTGATATTGTATTTGAGTCCTTTGTTTATTCCAAAAATATATTAGATATGTAAAAAACAAAAGAAACATGCATTTTCATTATGGGTGCGCTGCTTCCTGAACAATTTTTGTTTTGAGTGTTTCCAGATATAATATTGGTGTTTTCTTTATAAACTTGACTTTTGACATACACATAAAAAAAGCAGTATTGTGACCAAGTATTCATCACGTAACATCAGACTTGAACACGCATCTTAAATGCTGAACGCCTGCTGTTCGATCAAAGGTCTCGTCATTGTCATTTAGAATAACGTCCCTTACTGTCGTCGTTGACTTAATACGCAAAGTGTTACCATAAAGTTCTGTGCGCTCGCGGGAGGATCATTTGAAGGAAAAATAGTGAAGTATCTTTTTTGGCACATTAGTCCAATTCTAATAGCTACATTGTGGTAACACTACACTTTTTGATTATAACATTTTTTTGGTTTGAAAAATGCCTTTGCATGGCACACGAATGTTATTTGTGTTCGAGTAGTCATGGCATCATTTATCATAAGAACAAAACGTCTACATGAAGGACATATATATGTAGGATTGCACGGAATGTCACTCAAATAGTTGCGTGTTAAACAATGTGACCTGACAATGTGATCATGAATTCCATGTCACTTGTTATTATCAACGGCTGGGATATCTCCGTGACGTCATTTCGAAACACCCTGCTTTTTCAATCTCTGACACTAATAAGTTCTCAGTTAGAGTTACGATAGTTATCGTATCTTCGTGCGATCTGCAACAGGTTTCTGATAGTTTCGAAAATCTATCTTATCTCAAACTTAAGATATCATATTTTCGAACGTAAGGTGTTAAGATTTATCTCAGCTGAGATCGTTTCGAAAATCTGGACCCTTGGTCTCAGGCGTTCACCACGTTGGTGAAAACCACGCGCACAGGTGTGGGGCTGATAGGCCTAGAAACATCATCGGTGCCATATGAGCTTGTAACAAAAGGAAATATTTGAATCATCAAATTTGGGTTTGGTATAAACGTTCCCAACACATTATTTCTATATTCAATAATGTATGCTATTGTATCTGTCACAGGAAAGTTTAAGTATTTGATACAGCAATTGCTAACAATTGTAAAGAGTAAGAGTGAGTGAGTGATTGAGCGGACAGTATTCAAGTTATATCATGGCATGTCCATATCACATTTTATATTACAAAAAGGCAAACATGATGTCATAATAGGTGAGGTGAGGTGAAATCGGGTTTAACGTCGCGTCCAAGATTATTGCACTTATATAGCGACGTGCATGCACGTGTATGTGTGTGTGTGGCTGCTTGTACTAGTCCGGACTGATGCCGATTTATAGTGCTAGCTCACTGAGATACCATGCCGCAGTTTAACATGAATACCCCACTCAGACACAGTATACTGACTCCGAGCCGATCAGTCCTTGTTTTAGCCCCTAAATGCCGAGCGCCAGACAGGGTAACAACAAGTACAATCTTTTAACGTCTTTTTGTATGACGCGGCCCGGGATCGAACCCTGGACCTTCCGCTCTCCGGGCGGACGCTCTACCACAAGACCACGGAGGCGGTCAATGATGTCATAATAGACACAAATGACCTTTTCAATATAACTACATGACAGCAATAACTAAAAGAGGATAATGTGGGAACTCTATTTTCAGTAACCTCTTTCTGATGAGATATCAAAAATGTAATTCCCTGAAAGAGGTCTATCTTTTTCTTATTACTGTATGTTTATTATTGATATTATTTTTAATTTTTACTTTCCCCTTCGGTCTCAAACTTTGCATTTTTTGTCCAAAATTCGAAAACAATTTGGACAAATATAGGGTACTCTGCCCTGGTTTCATGATACTGACCCTTGAAGATCCGGGGAAGAATAGGTCTTCAACCAATGCTTGCGACCATGCTTGTCGTAAGAGGCGACTGACGAGATCGGAGTGGCAGCCTCACTAACCAGGCTGATGCACGTCATCGTATCCCAAATTGATTGGATTGTCTGGTTCAACCTAGATTATTTACAGACCGCCGTCACATAGCTCTAAAATATTGCTGAGTGCGGAGTTAAACAACAAACAAACAACACCAAGACCTCATGATTCTGACAAAGTTTGCTTGGTCTGAGACATAAGCCTGCTAAAATCAACCCTTGAACGTTAAAGTGTTTCAGTTGACATTCTTGTTCTTCCCGACCATAAAGCGCCTGTTAAAAACTATGCTTATGATAGTACCAACCCGATGATGTAGGATCCGTACCTTTGCATTAGCCCAAGGACAAAATGCTGCCAAGATGAATAATCCACACAGAGGTCCGGAAAAGGCCACCAGGACACTTGTGGATATCTTCAATGACATATTCATCATTGTCAATGGTTAAAGATGCGTTTGTCGCTATCAAGGAGGCTATAATTGCCAAAATAGTGCGTTGGCACTGTAGCTCACTATTTAGTCAACGAAGACAGACACTTAACAAAATTTACAAAAGTTGCTGCCAGCACTGATATTAAATATTACTTGCTGCATAAACACACGTAGGCGTCGGAACGAGTTTTCTTTTAAAGAAACACCTGTGCTGTTGGGATATCTTTTTTTATTATTCACTTTTCTACATTATATAAGATACATTCTTTGAAAGTAATCTTAAATTGAAAATAAAGTGGAAATTTTGAATTTGTTGCGAATATCAATTTTCCTAGATACATTATTATTGAAAATCATTGGGGTTTGAATTTAACACCCAAACCACAAACGTTTAGTTTAGAAAAGGTGTCGAGTTCAGTCAAATTTTGGCGTTGTTGATAGCTTTACACATGTGGAAATTGTTTGATGGTTACACTGGTAGCGTTTTATGTTAGGCATCAGCTAACCTTGGTTTCCTCAAGGGAGATAATGTAAAGCGATCTCACTTTGACTTCTGTCAGTGATTATTAGGCGTCTACATATAATGCAGTGTTGTTTGCTGCGCTAGGACGCTGCCCATTAAAATATAAAAGAATGTACAATAGTATTAGCGAGTGAGTGAGTTTAGTTTAATGCCTCTTTTAACAGTATTACGTTTATATCACGGCGTGTCAGCTTAATATCGGAGGAAAGCCCGAGGTGATGCAGGTATTAATGTTAAACATGCCCCAGTGATGTTGAAGAGGAATTTCAGTATCCACTTTATCTGGTATAGCAAACTCAAACAATATTTTTTGAACAATCCTACAGTCTTAAAACTTATGTCGTAAAATTTTGTAGCATTCAAAATGTTAAGCAGCTATGTCACCTGGATATAATTCTCCTCAGAACTGACATGTTCAGAAAAGGTTTATCATATATGTTATGTTTTTTTCATGTAATTCTCCTTATAATTATATCGCTATAATGGAGACAATGTCTACTGTGTCAGGGATTGCTCCCAATGATTATCGTAATTCTCTGATAACCTTCAATGTTCAAAAATTGAGAATTGAGTACACTACTGCATCTTCTATGCTGTTACTAAGAGCTCATATTGTGGACACGGTTATCAAACGAATGTGCAGGCAGGAAAGCCCCGTAAATGCAATTAAAAAATCCCAGGTGGAAGGAGGCAGACAAAGCGCCGACCGATCGTTGAAATTGTGCAGAGCGACAAACATCTGCTACCGTTTTTCAATTTAGACTTTAGTCAAGCATTTATGATGTTGCTATGCTATGTTTACGTGTCCTTTAAACAAAGCTATATGTATGAATCGAAATAAAATTGAATGTATAAACTGTTCTCTCACGGGTGTTCTTGAATCCTGAACAGTTGTATGCAAGGAAACATTTTGGAGCCGATATTACTTCGAAACTTGGCAATTTGCCTTTGACCCTGTTACGGGACAGGGGTCATACAAAAACTGTGTCATTGTTTGCGCCTTAAGATTCATTGTTGTTGACAGCATATCATCGTCACAATGACGACCAATTTAGCTTAGGTTAACTACCTATAAACATTTTAACTATCTGCAGCAGTGTTCAAAATGGACATGGGCCCATTCGCCCATTCGCCCGAGGCCGACAATTTTTTTCTTGGGCTGATAGTTTTATATTCCAGCAGGCCTTTACGGCCTGCAGTTTATTTGAAGATGTAAGCATGGTAAATGAATCAAAACACTGAGATTTCTTGGAGAAACAGGAGCCAGCTTCAATGTACTCTTGTGAACTCTTTCAACACCGGAGGCCGGTGTACTGGCCACACTGCAGCAACGTCAAAATAATTCATTTATTAAATCTATCACTTTTCACAAAGTCAGAAAATACGTATTTGATTTCAATTTATCATATTTATCAAAAGAATTAAAATAATGAACTATTTTCTCCCATGTTATTAAACAATATAATAATTTGGGACACATGCTTCGAAAACGGGTCCACATTGAACATGTCAAAGAGCAACATGAAGACGTTTCAAGCAAATCGTAAATAAATAAAATAAATAAATAAAGTAATAAATGTAATCGCCATTCCTGGTTGACTTGTGTGCTGTAATTTATGTTGCAAGAGTATGTCTTCCTGCTTCAGGTAAAATGTTTGGGCCCACAGTTTTTCCACTGGGCCTACAGTTTTTCTAAATGTGCTGACCCTCAAGGCACTCAGTTATCTCAGCTGAGTTGCAGACACTGATCTGCAGCAAAAATACAACAATATGTCTTGAGGCGATCAGTACTCAAGATTTACCTGATAAGACGAATCATGACTGCATCATCTGAACGATCATTCTCAAGTCTTATGAGACTGAAAACACATCTGAAAAATACTTTGACCTAGCAACGTCTGAGGACACTGATGAAATATGCCTTATGGACATTGCCAGGGCATTTGCACATACAAACAAGAGATGTGGTACCCTCTGTGGTGGCTTTGTATGGGAACTGTCCTACCGCACTGCGATGAAACAAAGCATGTGAAAATGGAAGAAAATAATTTGTTAGATTTCAGGCATAAAACCACCTCATTGACGTCAGTAATTGCTTTACTGTTAAAAAATTTATACTAAACAACCTGCACGCAGCAAAGTCAATGTTGTCCTTCATTTGGTGATCCCATGAAGAGGATTTAACTCATAGTTTCTTGACCACAATATATACATGTTTCCTCTCCATTATATATTTCACCGCAAACTTTGTATATTATGATGTCATCAACATACTTAATACCGGACCATTGAAGATCCGGGGTAGAGAAGGTCTTCAGGAACCATGTTTGCTGTAAAGGCGACTATGCTTGTAGTAAGAGGCGACTAACGGGATCGGGTGGTCAGGCTCGTTGACTTGGTTGATGCATGTCATCGATCCCAATTGCATGGATCGATGCTCATGATATCAATCACTGACTTGATTATTTACAGACTGCCGTCATATAGCTGGAATATTGCTGAATGTGGCGTTAAACAACAAACCAAACCAAAACCAAACTTAATACCATGTCTAAGATATGAAACATTATAGGTGCTAAAGGCAGCTCACTGGTCACAACTGCTTACCTTTTTAATTGTGTAAAAAGAAATACCTCTTCCTGAACACACGTTATTGTTAAACGTTAAATTTTGAATCTCTAAACTATTGTTGCCAAATGGTTGACCATGCGTTTTGAGAATCTACCTAACTAGGACGATTTGGTACATAAGACAAAACAGTAGCTAAATGGTATTTTCGCCATACGCAAGTACGCATGCACGCACGCAAGCACACGCTCAAACACGCAGATGTTGTCGAGATCGCACACCCACTATCACGGACAATAACATACTACTTTCTATCTGTCACCCAAAATATATGGGACCCTACCTGGTAACAGTAAACAATATGCCCCCAGGCACAAATGATTTTTCCCCACTTTTAATTAAATGTGTGCCATACATTTCATTACAATTTTAAAACAAATGATGTCTGTAAAGTGGATAAAGTGTAAAATCGGTTTCGATCCTCGGACATATGGGCCACAACAAAAGCTCACTTGACATTCAATCTGGTGAGCTGAACAATAATAATGTATTAATCTTGCTTCATAACACGCACATAACAGTCCCTTGAGATAGATCAATTTCAGAAAATCAACATTGCTTTTGAAAGTAACATAAATAACGAGTGTCTAAATTCCGGTATTTTCCTTGCGGGAGCGAGTTTTTGTAAAAGTGTTTGTTTGTTTTGTGTGTTTGTTTTTTGTTTCTTGTTTTACCCAACATTCTACCATGGATTTTGAAAATACTAATTTTGATTGGTCAGTCAGAGGTTTTCAAATCACAATGACCCCCTTTGTTTAAAACAGTCGATTTGACGGCCGAATCACCGCGGAAGCTATATTTTTAGAATAGTACTTCTTTAACAGCCATTGTGGGTAGGCATATTTTAATAACTATATGTACAATTATAGGCTACACAATGCAAATTTGCGTTTACAAAAGTATTCATCATGAGTGACAGATTGTGCAGAAAACACGACAGAAATCTAGAAAGAGAATTCAAATATTTTTTTTTTAGGACAAAGGAGAGCTTGCTATTTGGCCTTTGCCTATATAGAATTACTCTGATGACATATCTTTTGTGGCACAATGAGCGATATGACGTCTTAATTGTGACGCGCGGCGTAGAACAAAACATTTGCAAGGCTTTGCTTAGTTTTCTTCAGGGAAGCCAACCTCATGTCAGCTAATCAAGTTGCTGTGCCACATGCTTTCAATGCCTGTAAAGATTTCGACCTAAGTAATAGGGTGAAAACAAACTGTTTGAGGGTAAAGAGCGCCATATTTTGTTCAATGACTGCTGTCAGTGATTCTGTAATTTCTGATCGATAACCCATTCCAAACAGTCAATCAATTGGCTATTAAAAAAGAGTTTGAGGTTTACTTCGTCATGGCAGATTGGAGATAAACATACTATGTTGTCAATGTTGAGCAAGGTAACCTGTAGATCATCAGAAGATGACAAATCTCCCTGGTCCCCACAAATTCAAAGACCAAATCATCTGACTTTTACTTTGACTTGATGAATTTCTAACTAATATATCTGTCCATTTACAAGAGTAGTTATTGAGCTATCAAAACAATACCATGGAAATAGGATTCGGAACTTTGTATTTCTATGTCAGGTACACACCACTATAAACAGAATCAACATCGAACTTGTTGCCATGGAAGCTGAAAAAAATATACATTTTAAACAAAGTAGCAAAAGGCACCAGTTGACAACCTGGTCTTCGTGTGAGCATAGTTTCAAGAAAGAGTACCTATTAGTTTTAGAGATAAGGTTTGGACAAATACACCACTATGAACAAAGTCAAGGTAAAGCTTGTTGGCATAGAGCAAAAGGCACCACTTCTATCCTTGATTAATACATGTACCAAGATCGGATGAAAAACGCTGAGTAGGATTTAAGTGCTGCTGCGGAAAAGACGATTACCTCCGTTTCAGCTAAGTCCAAATTGTTTCAATGGAAATTGAGAAAAATAAAAATGTCAAAACTGTAAGTAGCAAAGTCCACCACTTAAGGATCTACTTGATATATCTGTCAAGTTATGTTGAAAAAGAATTAACGGTTTTCGGGTTACGCAATGATTACTGACGGACGAACAGACGGACGGACGAAGCGTCGACTATAACACACACACACACACACACACACACACACCACCACCACCACCACCTCCTCCTTCACGCAACCACCCGAGTTCATTATATGGGGATAACAATACCATACATGTGTACGCAACATCCTCCCTGCTACTTTAGCTACAAGTGTTGCCTTGAAGTCGGAAAGATTTGGCAGGTGATGCTTGAGGATGTCTTCCGAGGTTGTGGCCGCCAGACTGGACAGCCCAGAGGAAATAGTGCTGAAGGGAAGGGATTATGTAAAATGTGGACTTCAATCTCAACAAACGCCAAACAATTAAATTATTTAATACCTTAACATGTACACACAATCCATGTCGACCTTTGTTAAATGACATCCTATGTGAACACTTACTGTGTGACAATTTCTTCTTGGGACAAACGACATTTGTTATACCTTTAGACACAAAGTATTGTTATTTCTACTTCAGAGAACTGACGTTCAGCTGTGTGCTGATAATGACAGTAGCCAAGAGTCTTTACTTTCAAATCTTTTTAGTGAGGCTGTCGTCTCCAGGGTTTAGTGGATAGAGCGTCTCCTCGGAAAGTGAAAAGTCAGTGGTTCGATCGCGTCTTGCAAGAAAAAATTGGACTGTTTCCCGGTCCAGTGCTCGGAATTAAGGGTATTTAACAAGGACTGGCCGTCTCAGAACCAGCGTACTGTGTCTGAGCAAAGTATCCATGTTAAACTGCTTCATGATATCTCAGTGGGCTAGCGCTATCAAACCGGCATTAGTCCGAACCAGTACAAGCAACCAAGCAACGTCGCTGTATTAGCGCAATGATACTGACCGCGAGGTTAAGCCACATTTTACCTCCCCATTCCCTCACCTCACTGAGGCACTACAGAGAGCTGCCACAAACAGTCCAAACATCCCAGGGATACCTTTAAAGATGTCCACAGTCAGGATGGGAAGGATCTGAAAAAGAATCATTTTGAACCCAGTGCTTTATACTGGCATTGTGGAAAACACATTATTTTACAAAAACAGTTGGTGTTTCCGAAAACTATTAACATCATCAGAGTCGTGTATGGCTGCCATCTTGCAATCTTCCCGAGGCAAGGGATCATTATTGTTGATAAAATCATCTTGACTCGCCGCCATTTTGTTTAATGCAAGTGCAAGATATATGAGAGGTAGAATCTGATTGGTCAGTAGGGGGGACGTACAAGAGACATAGCCACTGGCGGATCTACGAACAAGCCTAGTAATTCCAGCCAAGTTTTGGAAGGGTTGAAATTCGACTTTTGAAGTCAGTTAACTCCCTTCCCTTGGCAAAATCCCATCTAGAGTGATTCCACAGTTAGCTGACGTGCTTATACACCTGATATGAACATAAGACACAATAGTCAAATATGGGGTCAGTTCTAGACGGAAAACAGATTGGTACCTGAATTGGGTCGGTGATTTGACCAGAAGCAAGTGGATCCCACCCCAGATGATCGTAATATGAGTAAGCCACGATACCGATTGGTATAGACAGTGTTACAGTCAGCCAATAGATAGGACCGGCCATGAAGGTAACCCTGGAGGAGAAAGCACGTCACAATCCAAAAGTCATTACAAGTTAACTTTCATCCAGAGGATCAACACGGCGCAAAGAAAGTTTGTAGCATACCTGCCTATTGATGCAAGTACCTATAGTATCATAAATAGCACACACGTGTAACCCAAAGATAAAACAAATTGTAATTTGCATGTGGTTCCTTCAGAATCTGTTGACATCCACATATCTACAGTGGTAAATTTATTAATATTGTATTCATAAGTATTTCTTTCAAAGTAATAATTAAAATGTTGTAATATAATTTTATAATGAAGTTGATCAGCACATGGCGATAGGGAAAAAATTGAAACCCACAACGTTGTGAGTGCGTTTGTTATTTTTAACCATGAACGATCCTTCTCCATGACAGTCCCCTCCCAAATGATAATAGCCTTACTCCTGTAGCCTGACACGTCAATCAATTATTCTCACTGTATATATAATGGTGCTTTGGTGCAATGATAACATGACATTGGCTGTGCAATACATGTGCTAATAATATAAACACTATATTTACTAATACACATAGTCTTAAAAAAAATGCACAGGTAGTATGTAGTCCACTGCACCTGACTACACAAAAAAAAAAAACCGTGTGTCAAAACACAGCCATTGTCGATTTGCAATGTCTTAAACGGCATTGTTTTCACACTTGTTAAAAAAATGTCATGGAGAAAAACAGTAAAGCAAAATGCACGTGCACGCTATGGCATTCGTAACTCGTGGTTGTGGCTATAAAAAGGCAAGCATAAACCAATAATTTGTCATTCAATTGTCAACATTCGAAAATGACGAGACTCAGCGCTGCTGATCCAAACATCGCCATAGGACGTATCCAATGAGGGGAATGGCAGTATTTTGTTGCACGCCACTTCAATGTCCACCACAGCACCATCTGCCGCCTTTGTGACCGATACACACAGTTCAATTCCACTGCAGACCGTCCGAGAACTGGCCGACCAAGAGTGAGTGAGTGAGTGAGTATGGTTTTACGCCGCTTTTAGCAATATTCCAGCAATATCACGGCGGGGGACACCAGAAATGGGCTTCACACATTGTACCCATGTCGGGAATCGAACCCGTGTCTTCGGCGTGACGAGCGAACGCTTTAACCACTAGGCTACCCGACCGCCCCGGCCGACCAAGAGCTACCACCCCTGCACAGGATCGCTACATTCGATTGTTCAACCTACGTCATCGCAATGCCACAGCTACGGAGACTGCAGGGCGCATCCGTGGTTTGGGGAGGATCAGACTTTCAGGAACCATCTTTGCGAGCCTGGAATCCGACCCAGAAGACCAGTTATTGTCCCTGTTTTGCAACAGATCCATCGACAGCGACGCTTGGGTTAGTGCCATACCTAACAGCCTTGGAATATGAGAAACTGGAGACGAGTTTGGTTTAGCGATGAATCGCAATGTCTTCTTCACCGGCGAGATGGAAGACAACATGTTTGAACGTTTTGCCCCAAATTGTGTACGTGAATTTGACAAATTCGTTGGCGGTAGTGTTGTCGGTGTGTGGGGGACATATCCTACACCACTAGATCTGACTTGGTTGTGGTCAGGGAAATTTGGCAGCAAATCGCTACATGAATCAAATTCTTCAACCTCGCCTTCTTTCAATTATTGACCGCCAACCAGCAAACGCTCCTCCGAAGACAGCTCGTGTCACGGTGGAATACCCTTTATACTGCCAACTTTTACGTAATGCCCTTGCCGTCGAGATCTCAAGATCTCAACCCAATCAAACACCTCTGGGATGAACTTAATCGACGTGTACGTCAACGTCAGAACACACCACAGACACTCCCTCAACTGGCCAACGCTTTACAAGCAGAATGGCGCAAAATTCAGCAGGACAGATTTCGTACACTCATCCAGTCAGGGCCGAGCACATGCAGATCCGTGTATGCTGCCCGGGGCGGTCGCACGAGATACTGAGTTCAGCTGGACCTTGTGGCCTTATGTGACATGACAATGAACAGTTTCCAACCCTTTGTACAACGACAAAATGTGTCTGAATTTCATATTTGTTTCTGTGATAATAAATTAAATATAAAGACTTCATTAGGTTCAATAAATTTACTGAACATCTATTTGTGCGTTTCTTTTTTTTAAGAAGAAATATAATCCCACACGTGTAGAACAATGCATCCATTTTACAGGACAGTATCAATATAAGTCATTCTGAACACAATTTCTGTTGTTTTGGAAATATTTTGTCTCGCATTTGAGATGCTTATTTTCGTGACATACAATACTTTGGTTGGTTCTGCAAGAAACATATATCCAGTCATTATCTATCGTTTATTAATGTTCTTGTCAGACAAATAGTTGTCATTATTAGAAATTTTCATTTCATTTGTTACTATTTGTAACACTTAGATTACTAATAATGATATACGTCTCTGAAACTGATTGCCTTGTAAACAAGTCATACTTCTGTGCTCCCCTCAGCGTCTTCACTGAACAAATACGTTGTATGGTTGATTGGTTGAATGACAAACTGAGTCCTCTTGCCAGGTACCCAAAGTACAGCCCCCAGAACGTGTGGCGCACAGTTGGATCAGGATCAAAGCTGTAAATTGATAAGATGTTGGTCGGTAATGCGTTCTTCCGTGATGTGATCTTGTCACAAAAGGAACTATTTGAATCATCAGGTTTGAGTTAGTGAGAAACTTTCCCAACACGTTATTTCTATATTCACACATGTATACTGTTGTACTGCTGTACCTGTCCCAGGATAATTTAAGTATTTAATACGGTTACAATTGCTAACAATTGAAAAGAATACCAGCTTCGTGAGTGAGTGAGTGAGTGAGTGAACGAGTGAACATAATTCCCGTTATATCACGGCGTGTCCGCTTCATAAAGGAGGAACGGCTGAAGTGACCACATTGATGAAACCCACGAGCTCGGCAATGGAGCTGACAAACCTCAAAAGGCTTAGAACCGGGATTTAAGCCAACGATCATTGGTTTCTAATTTCCGACTTTGCACAGTGACTTGCAGCGTCTTACATTGCTTGGCAACCAGTGCCCCCACAAGCTATGAGTTCAAATTGAAAGTGTTGCATGCTAATTTGTGAATTGATGTGTATATTTATCTTGAGGGAGAAGCAATTGTATTTGGAAGCAGGGAAAAGCGTTTAAGAAGGGGAGTTCCACATTGAAATCGTAAGGGTGAAAGAAAACTGTACATACTTTAACATGTTAAATCTTCCGCTTTTGGATGCAGCAGACCACACTTTCACCACTCCCCCGACATCTAAGGTACCCTGGAAAGTGAAACGTGGCGTAATGACAATTTTGAAGCTGATAAGCCATGTTGTGCCGGTGTGGTTTGTTTGTTTGTTGTTCAACACCGCACACAACATCAAGATCAAGAGGTTTTATTGTACTTAGGGCCTCCGGCCCATACACAAAACAAGGGTACAAAGAGATAATATCCGCGAGTACAACGCAGCTATAGAGATGTGCTGCATACAATACATATGCAGATACAATACACTCAGCAATATTCAAGGTATATGACGGCGGTCTGTAAATATCTGGACCAGACAATCCAGTGATTGACTTCTTGAGCATCCATCTACGTAATTTGGATACGATGACATGCATCAACCAAGTAAGCGAGCGTGACCACCCGATCTCGTTAGTCGCCTCTAACGACAAGCATAGTCGCCTCTTATGACAAGCAAGGGTTGCTGAAGAACTGCTAAGTGAGGATTTGGCCTTGACATGATGTTGAAGCGAGGTTACATTGCAACCCCTCTTTGGTTTTCTGATTAGACCTGGGATCCGATCACATGCATCTTGAAAGTCAGCGAGCCAAACGATCCCGTTAGTCGCCTCTTACGGCCGAGGTGCTATGGATGCGTTCAAAAGTTTTGTTATCAGACTTTCATCAACTGTATATTTTTTATGAGAAGTGGCATGTATGACCCCCACATATGCTTCTTTACAGTTTGTTAATTCACCCAAGTTATATTTTAGCTCGTAGATAAATGATTGAACTTCAAATTACATTTCAAATTAAATGTGTACATTTTTTTTCTGATTTCCTTCCCGTATGCAGCTCAAGTCGATGTATACTTTGAACAGTAGGTTATGTTCAGTAGAAATCCACAAATATATTATGAATTAGCTTATCTTAATGCTTACCGCCAATAACATACATTGAATTTGTACATTAATAGCGATTATATTATTAAGTTTTGGCATATGTGTTTTGGTAAATATCAAAATTCGGATGGAGGAAAATGACAGTCTACCTGTCTGATCATCAAAGAACATCTAAGTAGATCCCGCTAACGAGGAGTGTCCTATTCTAGTTATAGATACGTCTTCATTAATTACCTGTCTGACAACTACCTGTCTGACCAAGGGGAATAACCAGTGTTAATAGGATTTATCGCAATCAATTACTTGCCGTATCCCTGTTAATGTAGTAATTTCATCTACAGTTGGGCACGAAAATGGGTTTAATGGAATGAATATCTGATTGTGATTCATAAGCATCTGCTCATGGTGAAGTGTAAATCGGAATCGTACAATCGACACTTCTTTTAACATATATTGACACATGTCAGTGCAACAAAAGAATGCTTATTAAGATTGTTATTATAATAACAAACACACAATAAATATCGAAATATATGTAATGGTTTTCATCGAATTTCGTTTATTTCTTCAACTTCTTATTATATCAACTTTTTAATGAATTCTCACAATAACAGTTTTGGACTGACTTTCTTTGAATTAAGGACAATGTGGTTGATTGAAATATCTTTCATTCTTTCCAACAATAAATAAACTGCAAGCGTTTCCTTGGCACTAGATTGGCTAACCAAGCAATATTTTTGCGTTTCTTATGTTTCCATCAACAGAAGACAAATCAGGCCACGCCCACTTCCAAACTACTGTTTCTTGGTTGGCTGTAAAAAGAACAGAACGATGTCACTGATTTCGTACTGTTGTGTACATTTTGTGTGTGTTAATCATTAAATAAGCTCTCTGTGAAGTAATTATTGTTGACTATATGTATTTATGAGAACAGACTTCAATACTTGGGTTCATGGATATAAAGATAGCTCCGCGAAAATTCGCAAAGAGCAATGACGTAGTAAAACATTGTCCTGTTATGACGTCATTTCTGAAGATTCCAACATGCGCATATGAACTTGATGACATCGTATATTGTATCCACTGAGTTGTTCCCCATAGGCTTAGCTGGGTAACGCAGATAAAGGCAGAGGCCAACCGATCGAGTCCACTCGGTCATGACACTAATTTCATTTAAAAAATAAACAGGAGGCCGAACACTTTGCGTAACCCCGCGCGTAAGTCAATTTGCATACATCTCATCTTAGAGGTTAATCAGCAAATACAACCCAGTGTATTTCATTCTTGAAAACAGTAATATCACTTGTGTTTGCCACCTCGTATGTCAGGAAAATATGGGTCTTGTCAAAGGTTTGTTCCCTCCCATATGTGTGGTTGACGGGTTGCAAACGAGTGGTTGACGGGTTCCACACATATGGTTGCACACATATGGTTGACGGGTTGCACACGTTTAGTTGACGGGTTCCACATGCGCCATTGACGGGTGCACACGTTTGGGGCACATGTTGCCCATGTCTGTAAAGACATTCCAGGAAGTTTAACTCACCTTAATGACAATGACCAGGATTCCGAGGGTCATAATGAACGTCTGGAAGACATCGGTCCATACAATTGCTTTGATTCCACCCTATGGATTAAAACAGGTTTTACAGCAAAGTACTCACCGACACAATCATTAACACAGCAACAGCACATTTAGGGTGGGTGAAGAACTTTGGGTATGGTGGTTGAAAATGGCCTCTGATCATAGCGGCCGATAAATAATCGAGTCTGGACCAGCCAATCCAGTGCTCTACATCTTGAGCATCGATACGCGCAATTGGGATACGATGACATGCATGAACCAAGTCAGCGAGCCTTACCACCCGATCTCGTCAATCGCCTCTTACGACAAGCATAGTCGCCTATTACGTATGGGTTGCTGAAGACGTATTCTAACCCGGATCTTCACGGGTTACTTGTAATAATGTGTCATATTTCACATTGCCTCATGGTTTCAAATGATAGTGGCATACGCAAAAAGCCTCGTCAACAATCGGACACAACTTCACACTGATATCGTTAACTAAAAGGGATATACATTTCATAAATTCATCATTTACATCATAACACAACCCATACACATTTTCTTGTACAGTTTACCATCGTTGTGTAAATGACGGCAGCAAATATGGCGAGGAACATTGACCACACTTTGGGTATATCAGTCAATGAAATAGAGATTTGTTTGCCTGGGTATAATTTCAACACAGTTTAACTTGAGTCAAGGCCATATTTACCCCATTGTTAGCTTTCCTAAGCACACATGGAAAAGGCCAACCGTGAACAGAGCTATTGTCAAGAATTAGAAACCAACACTATTGCAATGCCATGATTTAACTAAACAAGTAATCCCAATAAATGCAAAAATAATGCTGACATTTTTTTAACACAAAGTTCCGTGCCACAACTTACCATAATACCAAAGCTTTATAAATTAATCACTTTTCCGTTTGGATAGCACTGATCACAAAAAAGCCTTATTATTACCAAGCCAATTAGATATGAATTGTTTAGTTTTCAAACAATTACATATTACAAGCGTGCCATTCTAAAGCTGATGCATATTAATAAATAGATAACAGTACATATATTTTCTACAACAAAAGCAAATTACTGTGGCCATTTCTTTACCAACATATTATACTCTTCATAAAAAGAAACGCAATACGGCCATAAAAGCAGAATTAGCGAACAAAGTGGTGCAAAATGAAGAGGTTTAATGTGTTATAGTGTCAGTGACAAATTTCCCTGATCAAAATGATTACAACAAGGACATGCAAATCATCAGTCGGGAAACACGTACGAATCGGAAAAACGCAACCAGTGCATTACCAAAGGACCATGGAGCTGCAGGAACTGCACGTGCAGCAGCACTATGAACGGTATTATAGAGCATTGTTTTGGATTGCCTGGCATTTGCGTCAATCGAACAGTGACTGTTGAACAACATGCCAAGATGAACAGAAGTGCAAAGGAACAACGTCATAGGCCGTTTGCATGCAGGGGAGTCCCGATCAGCTGCAGCTAGGCTTTTCAATGTATCGCCCAGCATGATCACAAGGCTACAGGATCGGTTTCAACAGCATGGGTCAATACGTAATTGGACGACCACAGCCACCTCAACCGCATCTCAAATACCCGGACTGCGCAGAATGTCCGACCAGTCTGTACGGAATCGTTTAAGAGCAGCAGGTCTACGAGCACGACGTCCTGTTTGACGCGACATATTGCGCCGACAACATCGTCAATAACGACTGCACTGGTGTGGACAGGTTTAGTAGGGGTAGCGTTATGATGTGGGCGACTATCTCTCATCATGACACGACAGGTTTGGTCCATATCCAGGGCAACCTCAATCTCTCAACGATCTATCAACGAAATTCTCCTACCACACGTCCTCCCAATTGCAGCCAATGGCAACGGTGTATTCCAGCAGGACAACGCTCGACCGCATACAGCACAAGAGCCTGTCTACTCCCCTGGCCCTCCAGATCCCAGGATTTGAAACCGATAGAGGACCTATGTGATGATTTGGAGAGGCCGCTACGCCGACGTCAACCACAACCCGAAGATCTGATTCGGAGATGTCAGGTGGACAACGATTCCAACTGGGGCATTGATGCTAGCTGATGCTATTGATGCTAGCTGACCTACACCTTGGACTTTCCTATGTACCGATAACTGACTACAATCACCAAGTGTTATCTCCACAACATTTTGGCTCAATACCTTGTACGGTTTATCCTACAAATGCATTTTCCTTCCTCACACAAATCTGGCTTTGTGTTTCTTTTTTTAAAGAATATATATAATTACCTTCTTCGAGACCTATGGCTGTCCCAAACACAACTATTCCCATGTAGAATACCTACAAACACAAATATAGAGAATGATTAAGTAAATCTTTTTTGTGCCAAGTCTTTCGAATAAAAAGAAAATATTTCTGTTTCAGTATATTTTTGTTAGTATGAAAAAAAACCACATTTATTTATCCCAACGTCATATGTTTGGCGTCTCATCCTTTTCGAGGTCCTTAGCAATATTTGACCAGACCAGACAATCCAGTGATTGATATCATGAGCATAGATCCACGCAATTGGGATCAATGACATGCATCAACCAAGTCAGCGAGCCTGACCACCCGATCCCGTTAGTCGCCTTTTACGACGAGCATAGTCACCTTTTGCGGCAAGCATGGGTTGCTGAAGACCTATTCTACCCCGGAATGTTCACGGGTCGAATTGTGAAGGGAAACAATTCACAATATAGTGAATAAGTTAATCAAATAACCGCATCATAAGTTTAATTGAATTTCTACAATCAGCCTTCTTATCATTCAGTTATTAATAATAATAGCGAATGTATATTTTTATATTAAACGAAACTTGTTAAAAATTGGATTTTTTAAATACGAAATAAAGTTTCTACAATAATTCAGTAAAGAAAGCAGATTATTCACGGTGATTCTTAAAATGTATAGCTTAAAGTTGTTCATCGCTACAGTAAGTAAGCACTCACATCATAAGATTTACACCTTGACAAGAAAGCAAAGTATACCTTTGACTCTGTGAAGGGGATTTTCTGTGAAGGGGATTTTCTGTGAAGGGGATTTGATAAACTCAACAAGTAAGACCTTCATGTGAAATAGTTGGTATGTGATGTCAACATTATTTGTAACAGGTTTGGTATGTTAATGACTCGTGTCACGATTATCTTAGAAAAGGACCAATGCTACTTGACAAATGTTATACTTAGTAACAAAAGAATATCTGTGCATAACGTAACATTGTAGGCATATGCTAAGATTCAAGGTTAATAATAATAGCTAACATTGACCAAATAAAATAATCTAACTGCTTCAAGTACATCATTGCAGACATTATGTTAACAATTTAATTATGAAGTATAGTAGTGTTTGCATGTACCTCATTAACAGACGTTATCTTAAGTGGATGTATCAACGGCACAACCAGTAGACCAGTAAGAATGAACACCGTCAGACATGAACTGAAGGAGGAGATCCAGACCTGGGCGCCATACACGTACACTTCAGCTGGAATGCCCAGGATCATGATGGATGATTCAAAGGACACCACGAGCGACAACGCGACGGGGATAATCTGCATGTTGCGACCTCCGACCAGAAACTCTGATGTAGATCGCTGACGTCCACCAGACAGGGCAAAATACAAACCGATGCCAAGTGACATGAGGATGGTGGCACCGAACACCACGTAGTCGACGATGCTGAAGCTGTTCATGATAATTTAACCGGGATTGTATCTGTACTAAAAGTAACCAGAAACAGATCACAGAAAAACATATGTGTAACTGAATAAACCAACAAGTACATAATTTGATACACTCTTTTAGCCCCATTTAATGTGTCCCCCGCCGTGATATCGCTGGAATATTGCTAAAAGTGGCGTTAAACCATACTCACTCACTCACTCTTTTAGCCTAAACACTGAGTTAAAATATAACGTCGCATCGGCATTATTTCAGCCATATAGCGACGAGACTAAGTTAATATATTCGCAATTTAGTCATTTATGCAAAGTGTCTTGCCCCCTACGAGGCAATATTTTACGGACGCTTCTCTTTCTATCTAAGTCAATAAGAGTTATCTTTTCTTACCTTTTTTTTCAAACTTCCGGAAAAAGCACGTGTTTCAAATCAGTGGTTTCTACACCTACTCAAAGGTCTTATCACCATTACTCAAGTGCTGACATGTACAGGTTTTTTACCCCTTTTGTACTACGGGTTTATAATGATTAAAGAAACAATACAAGCATCTTTTCGAAGTCGTTATAGTAAAAAACCTTCATCGCCGCTCTCGTATAAGAGGCACAGCGCTCCGATGACCACGAGACATACGATCCATTGACACATTATTCTTCCAAGAATTGTGCGTGAGTATAACACTATGGAATCACGTAAAGGATCTAGACGTTTAACGGAGCTAGGTTACGAACTATATCAAGAAAACGTGCAAAATTATGTCAACAAACTTTCCAAACTAGCAAGGCAAACAGAGAGTGCCTGTTCACACTCGACACATGATGATTTGGGACAATTAACCAGTGTGCGTGCAAATATTGACTGTCAATACGGGAAGTATGAGGAAACATATTTGGAATTCTTTGCATATTTACAATGAACTGGCACTGAAGAAAGTTCACAAGTACAGGCTGCACATCAAAACATTGCCGATTCACTCTTGAATAAGGTGCAGATGGCACTGAAGGACATTAATGCTAGAATTACTAGTTTGACAAACACTGACAGGATAGAATCAGCTTCTGTGCGAAGCAAAAGCCTTCATTCAAGTGGAAGTTCTATTCTCATGAGACAAAAAGCAAAGGCTGAAGCGGCCAAGATTCGACTGAAATTCGCTGAACAGGAAGCAAAGATGGAGAAACAGCGAGCTGAACTGGAAGTGAATCTGAAACTTCTTACTTCACAGCGTGAGGTACATGAAGCCGAGGCAGAATTACAAGCTATGCAGGGAGTCTTGGAGGTTGACAAGAATTCAAGGTGAGACGACCGTTCTTCCCAGACATCGGCGAAGCTCGAAGAAATTCAGAAATTTGTGGAAAACCAACAAACCTTTTATGAGTTTGAAACTAGGATACTTGACCAGGTTGAAACTGTGTCCAAGAACCAAGACATACCCGTAAGTACGAGTACACCTCACAAAGCCGGGCAGAGTAATCGCAACACAGTTCATGACCTCAAGTCCTTCCATAACCATGGTGACGACTCCCATACTCAACCAAGGCAAGTACATGCACCAGAGGCCTCGACAATTCAACGTGGTACTGTTCCACCAAATAGTGTGCTCAACCCTGCAGCTGAACCTTATGTCCCAGACATGACAGCTCCCCCTGCATTGGGACATGTGACAAACCAACTGGGTTTGTGTTCAGAACTCTCCAAATATTTGATGAGGAAAGACCTCCTCCTCTCTCGGCTGAGTAAATTCAACGATAAGCCAGAGTATTTTGCTGTGTGGCAGAATAGCTTTACACAAATTATGTACGAACTAAATGTGTCTCCGCAGGAGGAAATCGACTTGCTGGTCAGGTGGTTTGGCCCGGAGTCCAGCAGACAAGCCGCTAGTATTCGTGCTGCTAATGCTCATAATTCACTTCGCGGCCTTCAGAAGATCTGGGAACGACTGGGAGACAGATATGCCAGTCCCGAGCTTGTGGAGTCTGCACTCAAGAAAAAATTGTCTAATTTCCCTAAACTTTCCAACAAAGATCATGATAAACTCTATGACCTGGCAGACATTGTGTCCGAAATTGAGTCTGTGAAGGACAATCAGAGGTACTCAGCCCTTCTGGCATACTATGACTCTTCAGCGGGCGTGACTCCGATTGTGAACAGGCTACGCTCTTCAAGAGAAATGGACAAATGAAGCAGTCAACTACAAGGAACGGTATCATGTTGCTTATCCTCCCTTTTCTGTGTTCTCAGAATTCATAAGCAGACAGGCTAGAATACGAAATGATCCAAGCTTTCTTTATGACTCACAGTCAGCGCCAAATTCCACAAAGAAATTTCATCCGTTGAATATCAACCCAAACTTCAAACTGTTGTCAAAGAAAACTGACATCCGGGAGAAAGACAATGTTACGGAACGAGTTAGACTCTGTCCCTACCACGATAAATCGGAGGGACATACTCTTAATTATTGTAAGGGGTTCCGACGTCTATCTCTGAGTGAGAGAAAGGACTTTCTTGGTAAGCATAGAATATGCTTCAAGTGTTGTGAATCTACTCAGCGCACTGCGCGTGAATGCAAGTGTAGCATTCAGTGTTTCTTTTGTGGGAGTGTTCATCATGCTACCGCCATGCACAGTTACAATGAGGGAGAAACCTCCGCTAAAGTTGCAGACAGCAGGACTTCGCTGAGGAAGCATGAAGGGGAGAGAAACGTTACTGCTCTGTCGGCGTCACATCACGAAGAGAAGCCAATAACGATGTCAGCTTGCACACAGATATGTGATAATTTGGTTGGCGGCAAGTCATGTGCCAAGACTCTGCTAGTCAAGGTATTTCCAAAAGGATGTCCAGAACAGTACTTATTCTCATACGCTGTTATTGATGATCAGAGCAACCGGTCACTTGCAAAAAATGAGTTCTTTGATAATTTTCATGAAGATGGAGATGAAGTTGAATACACACTCTCATCTTGTGCTGGTTGTGTGACAATGTCTGGCCGACGAGCATCAGGATATGTCATTCAAGCCTTAGACAGGTCCTCATCATTACATTTACCCACCTTGATAGAGTGTAATGAGATTCCAAATGTGCGAGAGGAGATCCCTACTCCAGAAACAGCTATTCATCATCCTCACTTAAGGGACATTGCTGAGTACATCCCACCTATTGATTCAGGTGCAGACATTCTGTTGCTCATAGGACGTGACCTGCTAGCAGCTCATCATGTACTTGATCAGCGCATTGGACTGCCTGATGCACCGTATGCCCAGAAGTTGCACCTTGGCTGGGCAATAATTGGGGAAGTCTGTCTCGGGCAGGTACACAAACCGGATGTGGTAATAGTTAACAAGACTCACATGCTCAGGGATGGTCGAACGACAATCATGGAGCCCTGTCCTAATAATTTTGAAGTCAAAGAGAGAAATGACTTTGGGGAGAGTGTCTTTCAGAAAACAAGACTTGACGAAACGCAGACTTTGTCTATTGAAGACAAGCAATTCCTGAGGATTATGGATGCTGAATTCTCAAAGGATAGTGATGGCTGTTGGACTGCTCCACTACCATTTCGACAAGATCGTGCCAGGCTGCCATGCAACAAATTCCATGCCATTCATCGAGCAAAATTATTGGACTCCAGCATGTGCAAAGATCAAACAAAGCGAGAACATATGACAACATTCATGGCAAAAGTCATAGACATGCAGAAATAGCCCCTCCATTGGAAAAGGATCAAGAGTGTTGGTACTTGCCCTTGTTTAGTGTTTACAATGCCAAGAAACCAGGACAAATCAGGGGTGTATTTGATTCATCTGCGAAGTACAATGGCGTCTCCCTGAACAGTGTCCTAATGACTGGTCCTGACCTCACAAACAATCTGTTGGGAATCCTTCTCAGGTTCCAAACAGAATCCTTTGCAGTGACGGCAGATGTGGAGCAAATGTTTTACTGCTTCAAGGTGAAGCCATCTCATCGTGACTACCTCAGATTCTTCTGGTACAGAAATAATGATCCAAGCCAAGACTTGATTGAGTACAGAATGACTGCTCATGTGTTTGGGAATTCACCCTCTCCTGCAGTCGCTACCTATGGTCTCAGACGATCAGTGGAAAATGCTGACGTTGATGTGAAACGGTTCGTGGAGAATGACTTTTATGTTGATGACGGACTGCTGTCCGTCCCAACAGAGGAAAAAGCCATCGATCTGATTCAGAGAACCCAGAGTGTGCTCCAACATGGGGGTAACATAAGACTACACAAGATAGCCTCCAACAGTCGAACTGTGCTAGCTGCGTTTGATGCAGAGGACCTCGCCAAGGACATCAAGGACTTGGACTTCAACACGAACACTCCTCCGCCTCAAAGAAGTCTTGGCCTATCCTGGGATATTAACAAAGACACTTTCACCTTCCAAGTCTGTGCCGAGACGAAGCCCTTCACCAGGCGTGGGGTATTGTCTACCATAAACAGCCTCTACGACCCTGTGGGCTTTGCAGCACCAGTTGTCATCAAAGGAAAACTGTTGCTTAGGGAACTAATGTCAACAACCTCTGGTTGGGATGACCCCCTTCCCTCTTCTTACTTATCTCAGTGGCAGAACTGGTGTGACTCCCTCAAGAATCTTGAAAATGTTGTCATCCCAAGACCTTATTAAAAAATCTCAATGTCTGATTCCCTTACCAAAGAGATTCATATATTCTCTGATGCTTCGAAGGAAGCAATAGGTGCTGTTGCTTACCTCAAGATGTACGACGTCAATGGCACCAGTACACTGAGTTTCTTGCTGGGCAAGTCCAAAGTAGCCCCACATCATGGACATACCATACCTCGGTTAGAGTTGTGTGCTGCTGTTCTATCTGCAGAGATGGCAGATGTCCTACTCCAGCAGCTTGACATTCAGGCAGAATGCCTGCATTTTTTCACAGACAGCCGCGTCGTATTGGGTTATATATGCAATGAGAAACGAAGATTCCATGTGTATGTCGCAAACAGGATTGACAGAATTCGCCAATCTTCACAACCAAAACAGTGGAACTATGTGCCATCAAACATAAATCCAGCTGATCAAGCAACGAGGTCTGTGACATCATTGTGCTACAGTGATTGCCTTTGGTTAAGAGGACCTGATGTCCTGAGCCAAAGTGATACATCTGATATGTGTGACTCACAACTTTTCTCGCTTGTCGACCCAGACAATGATAAAGAGGTTAGAGCTGAACTCAAGTCGACTAAAACCTCAGTCTCTACAGCTGTGCCGCAACAACTTGGCACTGATCGCTTTACGAGATTTTCTAGTTGGAAAAAACTTGTAAAGACAATCTCACATCTGAAACACATTGCAAGATCCTTCACCAAAACTAACAGTTCATGTGTTGGTTGGCACCAGTGTAAAGACTTCAGAAATGTAGAAGGATTTAAGGATGCAGAGGTCTTCATTGTCAAAGCAGTCCAAAGGGAAGCTTACTCTGAGGAGATCATGTGTCTGCAAAACCAGAAGCCACTTCCAAGGAAAAGCTCAATCTTGTCCCTCTCACCTGCTTTAGATGAACAAGGCGTTCTTAGGGTAGGAGGAAACTGAAGAACAGCAAACTGACAGCTTGTGAGATTAATCCCATTATCATTCCCAAGGGAAACCATGTTGCAAAGCTTCTTGTACACCACTACCATGACAGGGTAAGACATCAAGGAAGACATCTGACGGAAGGTGCTCTGAAATCGGCAGGTTACTGGATTATTGGGGCAAAAAGACTGGTGTCATCTCTAATCAGCAAGTGTGTCACGTGCAATCGGCTCAGATGAAAACCAGAAACTCAAATGATGTCAGATTTGCCTCCAGACCGCTTGGTGCCATGCCCACCATTCACTTATGTTGGTGTTGACGCTTTCGGACCATGGGAAATTGTGACTCGTCGTACAAGAGGTGGTAGTGCAAACAGCAAACGATGGGCAATATTGTTTACCTGCCTAATGATACGTGCAGTACACATTGAACTCGTTGAAGAAATGACAAGCTCCTCATTCATAAACTGTCTCAGAAGGTTTATTGCCTTAAGAGGGGAAGTCAAGCAATTCCGTTCTGATAGGGGAACAAATTTCATTGGTGCTATTGAATCCCTTAATGTCACTGCTGTTAATGTAGAAGATGGGCCTGTGCAAGACTTCCTGTACAACAATGGTGTGGTTTGGTTGTTCAACACCCCTCACTCATCTCACATGGGAGGTGTATGGGAGCGAATGATTGGGACTTCTCGGAGAATACTTGATGCTATGCTCTTGAACACAAAACGGTTGACCCATGAAGTACTCTCGACCCTTATGGCTGAAGTGACGGCAATCATCAATGCTCGACCTATCACATCCATCTCGACTGACCCTGAACAACCGATGATCTTATCACCTGCAATGTTATTGACTCAAAAAACGGCACACACCCCAAATTTTGATCTGTCTCTAGATGTAAAAAATATATGCAAGTCTCAGTGGATGTATGTCCAGACACTTGCAGAAGAGTTTTGGCGAAGATGGAGACCTGACTACTTGCAGAGTCTTCAAACCAGGTCGAAATGGAAGATTTCCCAGCCTAACCTGCAAGAAGGAGATGTTGTTCTTGTGAAAGACAATTGTGCAAGGAATGAGTGGCCTCTTGGTGTTGTGGAAACAGTGTTTCCTGGACAAGATAACCTTGTCCGCAAAGCCGCGATTCGTGTGTACAAGAAGGATAAGTGTGTGACTTACAACCGTCCAGTTGTGAACCTTGTTCGCTTGTTTTAATTCCACTTGTGTCTGCAAGATATGTGACATTACAGCGACATTTCAATTGTGTGTGATTTCCATGCGAAATCAGAAGGGGAGTGTCTTGCCCCCTACGAGGCAATATTTTACGGACGCTTCTCTTTCTATCTAAGTCAATAAGAGTTATCTTTTCTTACCTTTTTTTTCAAACTTCTGGAAAAAGCACGTGTTTCAAATCAGTGGTTTCTACACCTACTCAAAGGTCTTATCACCATTACTCAAGTGCTGACATGTACAGGTTTTTTACCCCTTTTGTACTACGGGTTTATAATGATTAAAGAAACAATACAAGCATCTTTTCGAAGTCGTTATACAAAGTAATATTTAAAAACAATTCATGAAACATGAGCATAACAACATCATGAATACAGTTTTACAACACGGGCTATAGGCCACCAGTAACCAAAGTTAGCCCTACTCGCTGGGGATCATAGGGACTGACAGTACCTCGGCTTCCTGCATGATACCCCAGCAGGATTTAGGTCATCACTTTTCACATGGTTGTGCATAATACTAGCCAATTTAAAAAAATACTCAGCAATGGTTTGGCTTAAAAACACTCGTTGATGATTATGATAGGATTACGTGTCACACAGGGGGACAATAATTTTACGCTACCTTAACCTCCTGGACACAGCCTACAATAATGTCAGTTGATAATAGCATCACGCCAAATTTAAAACAAGCATTTAATTATTCACATACATATTTAAAATGTATTGTACAGACTGATAATAGCTGATAATGATATTCCCGCTGACATGGGAAAGGAGATCTTTCAGATTTACGCTTTGATAATGTGAATCCCTTGGGATTGCAAAGTCCACACAGTCAAGCAATATACGCTTGACAGTGAACCTTTCATCACAAGGGATACATTTGTCCTCATCTGTCTTAAGCAGACAGTCATTGGTAAACCGTCTGTGGCCAATACGACATTGTCGTAAAACGGCCTCATCATGTCTTCACTGACAACCCAATTAAGTATGACCGATTATTGGTTTTAATTCGTGAAGTTTATTGCTTCGTACCTGGGTGTCCAAACTCTTTTGCATGAAATCCCGAGTATAACTTTTAATAGTTAATTTGAAATCGCTGTACGGGATAAGTAGTGGAGATAACTGTTTGTCAAGAGCTGCTTCAGCTGCAGCACAGGCTTTTGAGGTACCTGTTATGCCTACGTGACTTGGCAACCAGCAAAAGACAATGTCACATTGGCCAGTAGAAAGATAATTGAACAGTTCTAAAATGTCTAGAATTATAGGATGATTTAAGGAGACACTTTTAAGATCCTGAATCGGAGAAGATAAATTTTTTAGATTGGTTTTGTTGTTCAATATAGGCCAAAGCTTTTAGGATAGCTTTGGCCTCAGCAGTAAAGATAGAACTAGAATCTGGGATTCTAGTGGAGACAGTTCTGGATCCACTTGCAACTTTGACACCATCCTTGGACCCGTCTGTAAACATGGACTTGTGAGAAATATATTTCGAGCGTAATTGGTTTTAAGATTTTTGACATACCAAAGGATTAGTTTCTGACTTTTTAAGCTGGGTTAAAGTAGGGGTCTTCTTCTGGCTTCACCATCTGCCATGGACGTTAAGGTGATATAATATTAAGATCTATTTTAGCTGCAGTTATGTCTGGTTGGATTCTGATTCAAAGTGGTGGTTTAAACTTGGACAGAATTTGAAACAGGTTTTCACATTGAGGGTGGAAAACACAATTATATGCTGGATTTGATTTATTTGAGTGCAATTTAGTGATGTATTTCAGTGAACGTTAATGCGTCGCTGTTCGAGTGAAGGTTCATCGGCCTCCACATACAAACTGTCCACGAAAGAGGTCCTAAAAGCTCCAAGACAGAGCCTTAAGCCTTGATGGTGTATTGTGTCTAATTTTTCTAAATTGCTTTTGCAGGCTCCACCACAGACAATGGAACCATAGCATATCAACGATCTGTACAAGTGCAGGCGGGTGGTCCGATCCCATCCCTACTCGGAATTTGAAACGACTTTTAACAAGTTGAGAGCCTTCAGGCACTTTGCCATTGGACATTTGATGCGTGGTAAGAATGTGGAATTTGGCCTCCTCTACCACTTTGATAGGAATACCATCTAAATTCAAATCTGGATCCTTATGCGGTTTGTATTTATGACAAAAATGAATACAGTCTATTTTGGATTTTGAGAATTTGAAGCCGTTTTCGTTCGCCCATTTTTCAATTGGTATGACAGAGCTGTTGCTGTCTTTCTATTGTATTCATTTTCTTAAAACAACAAGAAAGTGGCAAGTGTTTAAGGAGCTGATGGTGGATGTTGTTGGCTCCTGCTGGTGTGTCATGAGCTTGCATTAATTTATGGAGTAAAAATGTTTCGTTGTAGTCCTCACCAATATCAGAGTTAAAATTTACCTTTTTCTTTTCCTGCTGTTTTTGAAACTTCTGAAATTGAGGGTTATAATGTGATGATCAGGAATGATTTGCCGAAGTGTGATCAAGTTTGTTGGCAATTTCAGATTTGGTAGTTAAAAGGGTATTCCCATCTTTGATTTAGTTCCTTTGCACTTAATCATGTTCAACATGGATATGGACGTGCGGGAATTAATTTTTGATACACGGTTCCTCCACCATTGACGTTTAGTCTGTTTGAAGGTACGTCTCACTTTAGCCCCACCCACTTTAGATGTTAACGCTATTCAAGTTGTGGACAGCTGGATGTCGTCGGAAATATTCTCAGCTTTCATCCTAATAGCCTCACAATCATCATCAAACCATTGTTACGTATATGAGGGTATGCGGAGGACTTAGGAATGCTTTTGCCTCCAATAGCATTTAATATATTTCACAAAAGTTTATTAGGATCAGGAAAATTCCTTTTACTTTTTCAGTACACAGTGTTTTAAAGAAAAACAGTTGGCCTTTGTAAAGTTCCACCTTGTTGAAGGTGGTTCGTCAGACGGATTAATAGTTGTTGGAAAGTATTGTTGGAAAATGGTCATTACAGATTCTAGTACTTTGAGGTTGAGTCTCATCTTGGATTCGGACCCATACTGCCAGAGTGAGTAGAATCTGTACTTTACTATGAAACTGTTATCCCAAATATAACATTTGTTACATTTGATCACTTTCTAAATGGCATTGTTTGTTCGTAGCTTTTGGCCAAAGGAACCGTGCCAATTTACTGTCAGAGGGGTACACAAAGTATGTGATCTAGACTACCAGTTGTCGGGCTTTCATTTTTGTGGAAGCCTTGTACGGCAAGGGTGGAAACTGGACTTATATAGTCAGTGAACTCTCTTGCCTCGGGAAGATGATGCCTGGAAGAATTGATCTGTCAGTTGTGTACGACCTAGGAACCCTACCTGCCCCAGGTGGTCCTCTCCTGTTGTCTTCTCCTGAACAGCAACGCTGAACACGTCTTAGGATGGTACCATACCCCCAGCGGGTCAAGCGACAGCGATCCTCAATCTCAACAATGTGGAACCCACACAATCATACCAAAGTGCGGCAGCAACGATATCGTACTGCTTGGCGAGACTCTGCTGTTCAACTCGAAGCAACAATGGTCTGGGTGGAAACAAGAAGGACTGCAGTATGGTAAATTAAAGCGTAAACATTCAAATAAACACAGATGTCATGCCAATATAATTACGAGCATATTAATTCAAGCGATGAACTGAAATTTTTACTGAGTTGATGGAGACTCTGTTTATTAAGCCACCAATGATATTGTAATACAAACGTGCAATGGTTAACCGAAGCAATCAATGATATTGTACATGCATGCAACCGCTACCCGAGGCAAGCCGTTTTGAATTTGTCCTGACATCACCTTGATGTGACTGATCTTAATAAGATTACCTGTTACCTGTACCCATCAAAAAGTGGATATTAAAGAGGATATTAAATCTTGAGGGTGTTCCAAAAAGTGATCTTAGCGCTGTGGTGATACTAACTCCAATACTTAGACTTTCAAGTGTTGTAGCCCTTCTATCGCTTTGTGGAACTGGACCCTGCAATACTCTTGTGAACTATAGTTTTCTTCCATAAATAACTCAACTTTATAAATAATTGTGGGTTTCGAGGATTAGAGCACGCCAAATAACTTTAGCTTCATTGCATGTATGAAGAACTAACACTTGTTTGCAAGTTGAAATGTGCCGTTGCGACAAACAGATGAGTGACTGAAGTAGCGCTGGTAGGTTGATTGACTGCAACACAATGCAGACAACTGTATGAAAAATACTATTATTGAGACGCAAATATGTAAAGAAAATGGTCACGTAAGTTATGTCTTACTTCTAGATTATGGAAAATGAACCTCGCTAAATACAAACTTAGCCCCAACAATTAATTAAAATTTCAAGAATAATCAAATGACTGCAAGATTTATTAATCACTATCAAAGAGTGATGATGCCAGTGTTCGCGAAAAGGTGAGTATATCCCACCCTACTGGTGGCACTGGTGACAAGCTATCCTTGATATTATTGCATAGTCATCAATACGTTCTCAAAGATAGAGGAGCAAACCTATTAGTGGACACTTAAGGTTATTACTACACATTACAACAGTTTCACAAATGCAGGTAACCAATAGATGCTGGGACAGGTTAACCTTGGAGGACACCATACAAACACCAACTTGTTCAGTATCGTGTTCATCGTCAAAGTACCTACAAAGGAGTTACACTACTGTATCTAAATGTTTTTTGTTGCTTTCATTTGCAGTTTTTCTTTAAATTCCAATATGGAAGAATTTGAGTTAAACAACACCTATAGTCAACGTGTCGAATGGTTACACGGTGTCAACTTCAGATAATCAACAACAACCATGGTCTTAACTTTTACTCTATAAAAGTCTTACAGAACATAGAAAAAAATTATGTTCTATATTTTAATGATTCAGTATTGAAACACGATGATATTTATTAGGGTGACACTTAATATAATCTGTTATTCCTCAGTTAAAAATCTTTGAATTTCTTTGTTTAATCAATATCACGTGAAACATATAATGCTGACGTAACCGTTTAAAACTGACCCGAAAAATAATGCTCAAATCACGTGAATGTCACGTGATCAATATTGGCTAGAAAACAACATGACATCTGCGTTTGGTTCTCCTTTCTCCCTGGAAAAGATTTCAACTGAACCGAAGTTGTAATACAATAGATTATTCATGTCGTGATCATTATACAAAATCAAGAACCGTTGGACCCAAAGCCGTCTGTTGTCTCCACGAAACTCGAGGTTCGTAGGCTCTCCAAACAAAGTAGACTTTTGGATTCCAACAATATACACAACGAAGACTTTTGGATTCCAACAATGTACACGAAGTAGACCTTTTGGATTCCAAATGTGCACACGAAGTAGACGTCTTGGATTCTAACTTTGAACACCTGTAGACCTTTTTGATTCCAGATGGACACACGAAGCAGACCTTTTGGATTCCAACTATGCAAACAAAGTAGCTATCATGGATTCTAACTATGAACACGAAGTATACCTTTTGGATACCAATTATGCGCATGAAGCAGGCCTTGACATATTTCTGGTGGGAGGGCTTCTGTTTTTGCATGTTATGCAAACACCTTTCTAGTATATATTAAAATCCTGTCAACGGCCCAATTACGACTGATTACCTCTGCGTACTCTCCTGGGTATATGTTGTAACATTGGGATCCCAGAAATGATACCCCTAATATACAATGTGCTCATAGAATTTTGATCTGATTATAAACATGTTCAATGCCGAATAACCTTTTTTGCATGCTACCAGCTACAGCCTCTGACTCTTGACACAGCTTCAAAAATAGGTCTGAGTGTACTGTGTGTACGGCTATCATGATGCATATTTGTATTTGAACATCTAGACATGAATGTATGACGATATCTATCGGGTAGAATCTTACCTTGTTCGTCTCGTGACGAGGCACCGACCATCTGCTCTCCATGAGGCGCTCTGTCCACACGAGCTCGTAAGCAGTTCATCTGGATGTGTTACACGTTCTTTCACTCTTGCACAACACAGACTATTGAGAGATTTAAAACAGATGTGACTTGATTATACAGATGCATTTTACATACCATACAGGAGAAATATTAAATGAGGGTGCAGCAAACCACTGTGTTTGAATTTTAACATTTGAATATATATATATATACAATGGATGTTGAAGCTAAAGCACCTATATCTACACATCTTCCACATTTAACCGTTTTATTCATGCCAAATGATGGGGCACTCAATTAGGTCTCAATACGCTCGTTTTAATAAAACGGCAACATGATGTGGATGAACCTCCTACATTAAAACAACAGCACATATTTACAGTCTCACTGTTAAGCATATGTTACTTGACTGATGGGACTTTGCAAAAGAGGGGTGACTGAAAAGGTACACTTTTATCAGTTTGCATGTACGGACGTATCAAGTACAATACTTTCTATGCTTACAAGATGAACTTCTGAATATAAAAGAACCTGCAGCAGAATTACACGTTTCAGTCTCAATACTTCTTCGTGACCTTATTTCATTGGACATTGGACAATAGTTAGAAGAGGTTGCCTGGATATGTCGACCATGGATTCGAACAGAAGACACCCTGATAAT
Organism: Haliotis rufescens; assembly: GCF_023055435.1. Taxonomy (NCBI): domain Eukaryota; kingdom Metazoa; phylum Mollusca; class Gastropoda; order Lepetellida; family Haliotidae; genus Haliotis; species Haliotis rufescens. The sequence continues at coordinate 1,673,299 of NW_025964190.1, read as the reverse complement.
GATCGTTGGTTTGTCAGTGCTGCACTTTGTTGGCAAACCAAACATCTTGATCGTCGCGAATCTCGGATTCAGTGATCCGGGTGCCCCAAAGGGTAGCACTTTGGCACAGCAATTTCCCGCGTCTGCTATGACTGCTGCGCCACATCATATAGGGGTGAAATTTGTCTTAATACTGTTTCATATTTTATTGACATCCTTCCCCACTATTAATTAACATTTTGTCATGTCCTTCCCCTCCCCCAATACATTTAACTTTTTTATGACGCCCCCTCCCCTATAATAACTTCCCAGTCCTTAAATGAACAAATCTATTATTGTTTTATTTGTTTTTTACATTGTAATTTCTTCCCTGTATTATATTTCCATGCCCCCGATACCCTTATCAGTTGGCAAAAACACATTAGTATTTCAATATTTATCCCTGTCGACGAGTTAAGATCCGGTATAGAATAGGTCTTTAGCAATCCATGGTTGCCGTAAAAGGCGACTATGCTATACGAGGCTACTAACGGGATAGTGTGGTCAGGCTTGCTGACTTGGTTGATGCATGTCATTGCATTTCAATAGCGTTGATCGATGCTCATGATGTAACAATGTTATATTTGATAAACACTGATTTACGAAATACGAGGTAAGCAATCATACCGAGAATTCAGAAGACTTAACGCTAATTGGTCGATTAGACAGTTCATCAGTTCTAATAATCAATATCATCGATCACTGAAGTAAGTAGGACAAGAAACGCCCAGGACAGGAACAATGTACAAATTATCTTGTCCAAATTGTCCTTAAATTGGACAATAGCAGATTTCTTCGCGGGTGTCCCCCATTGTTACTGGTAAAGAAACAGTGCACGCATCGCTATGGAATATGCTGCATGTGGTACTTATCTGTATGGGTGATCTCAAGGAGGTATCATACTATATAGAGAATATGTTGGTCTCAACACTGCTTTGAATAGTAGTTTAGACAAATCTTGGCGTGTTAGCGTGAAATGGAAGTGTGGGAGGACCGTTGTATCGGGATTAACGACCCCCCCCCCCCCCACCCCCACCCCCACCCCCTCTCTCTCTCCCGTGTCATAGGCAGATATAAATACTTCTACATCACCAAAAATATATACAATCGTGGGTATAATTTATAATACTTTTCCGTTATTCAGTCCAGAGCCCGAGCTATCCACGCCATACTGATTTGCGTATGTCTCTTATCCGAAGCGCGTATGCAAAAAAACTCACCTGCTCACGTTATTCGGTCGTAGCATACATGTACTATTGGGTACACCAAAGCCAAATTAGAAGGGACATTGTCGCGTTGTCACCTTTTGACACTTCTTGCATGTTTTTTTTCTTTTTTAGGGTGACAATGCGATAATGCGAAAATGTCCCTTCTACTTCTGCTGTGATGTACCAAATCGTGGGTATAAATCCAGATTTATAACACCTTTCCGTCATTCAGCCAGTCCAGAGCCCGAAATATTGAGGTCATACTGATTTACACTCTTTAAAGAAAGAAACGCGCAGGTAGATTTTTAGTAAATGTATTGTACCTAATAAAGTCGATATATTTAATTTAATATCATAGATACAATTTTTTTTTATGAATTCGATAGTCACATGTTGTTGTTGTACAAAGGCATTGAAAACTGTTCATTTTCATGTCACATAAGGCCACAGGATTGTGCTGAACTCAGTATCTTGTGTGACCGCCCCAGGCAGTAATCACGGCTCTGCATCTCCCCGGCACCGACTGGATGAGTGGATGAGTGAACAATATCTGTCCTGCGGAAATCTGCGCCATTCTGCTTGTAACGCGTTGGCCAGTTGTGGGAGTGTCTGCGGCATGTTCTGACGTACACGTCGATCGAGTTCTTCCCAGAGGTATTCAATTGGGTTGAGATATGGAGATCCCGACGGCCTGGGCAGGAGGTTGATGTTGGCATTATGAAGGTAGTCTAGCGTGACACGAGCTGCGTGCGGTAGAACCTTGTCCTGTTAAAACATCTGCCTCTGGCGGTATTCCCAGGATGTAAGGTATGGCATCAAACCAAGCGTCGCTGTCGATCGATCTGTTGGAACACAGGGATGATAACTGGTCTTCTTGGTCGGATTCCAGCCTGGCAAAGATGGTTGATGACAGTCTGGTCCAATATCCTCCTCAAACCAGGGATGCGTCCTGCAGTCTTCATAGCTGTGGCTTTGCGATGACGTTGGTGGAACAGTCGAATGTAGCGATCCTGTACAGGGTGGTAACTCTTGGTCGGCCGGTTCTCGGACGGTCTGCATCAGGAACTGAACTGTGTATATCTGTCTCAAAGGCGGTAAATGGTGCTGTGGTGGACGTTGAAGTGGCGTGCAACAGAAGACTACGATTCCCCTAAACCCCCGTTTAAGATATTGCAAATCGTCAATGGCTGCCTTTTGAAGCTACGTTTGTCAAATACAAGGCCACCAACATTTCTTCAATAACATATATCCAATTTATATACCAGATTTTTTGTATAGTCAGGTTCCATGAACTACATATTTACTTTACGTTTCTTATTTTGAAGAGTGTATACATATCTCTCTTACCCGAAGCACGTATGCTCACGTTACTCGGTCGTAGCATGCACACTCAACGTGCCTGTCACTGTGGCGTATGGGAATGGGTATGGATGACCATCTCACCCTACAGCGAGGTAGCGAGGGATGTGTCGGTCTTCAAATGGGGTATTTGACTGTTAGACTGCAGCTGACAAGTTGTTTGGGCGGGGAGATAAGGGACGAGGTAAACTCGGTATGTTGACAAAGCGCAAGTGTTTCAATACTGGAACCCAAAAAGGAACATTGTCGCATTGTCAGATTGTCTCCCGTTGGTAAAAAAAAATTAAACTTTTCCTATCTCATACTATGTATTTCTTTTTGTTCTTTCGATTCTGAGTGGAAACGTGTCTGAAATAAAACTGTCCAGCTTCTGAAGTTCATTAACCCTGTCATACCTCACATCGCCACGAGGGGGGACAGGTGGCCCTGTCGTCTAAGACACCGTGATTCGCAGTGCAGAGTTGCGTCCCTTGGACACGCCAGAAACCGATGATTGTGGGTTCGAATCACGGTTCGCCCCGATTATGTTTCTAGGTTTGTCAGCACCATACCCGTGCTCGTGGGTTTTACCTATATGGTAAACGTCTGAGACCTGCATCACTTGGGGCTTTCCTCCCACATTAAGCTAACACGCCGCGATATAACTGGAATACTGTTAAAGGTGGCGTTAAACCCAACTCACTCACTCACTAACATCGCCACGGTCACCTCCCAGATCTTGGCCATGCTCTTTGCACGCTGGTTGACCTCCGTGCACTGATTACGTGTCTATACCAGTCAAGTCATTTTCTTTCAAATCGCCACGCACTGGTGACGTGTTGTTATTACAGGAATCCATTTTGTTTTGTTTTCGCTTGCAAGCGATCTTCATATTTTTGTCGTCTAATTGCCTGCAAATTTACTTACACCCCTGTTTGGGATAGTTATTCTTCATAATGGACGAGCAGTCCACACGGAGACCTGTCTGGACTTTGTGCCGACGTGTTTTCTCGCCGTCTGACCCTCATTCCAAGTGTTGCATTGTCGTGGACTATGCATTTTTTAGAGCGTTGCGAGCTCTGCTCCGATCTACCAGATGAATCCTTCAAACTATACATGCATAAAAATCGGTGTGAGATCGGTGTCAGATCCACCAAATCCACCAAAACACCGGTCAAGAAAGCCAGATCGGCCCGATCACCCTCATCGGTGGGCCAGGGGATCCCACTGGCCCCATGATCTCGTTAGATGATGGATGAGTTTCTGACTCTTTTCTTACAGACGACATGTGTAAGGTCTCCACGAATCTACCTTCAAAGCCGAACCTACCGTCATATCCCGAGACTCAGACATTCGACGAGTCTTCGCGTTAGACACGAGTGTGGATGACCGTCTTATGTCAGCCAACGTATCGAACCCGACCGATGTTCGTCCTTTCGACTTGTCATGTTTTACAACTAACATGGAGCTCGCTGTACTTTACTAAGAAAGTGTTTTTCCCAAATATAACATGTGTTACATTTGACCACTTTCAAAACTTTCATTATGTCTTCATAGCTTTCGGCCATGGGAGCCGTGCCAATTTACACTTGTCAGAGGGGTACTCAAAGTACGTGATCTAGACTACCAGTTGACGGACTTTCATTTTAGTGGAAGCCTCGTTGGCTAAGTGGGTTAGATCGCTGAGTTTGTGTGCTGGCGATTATTTGCCTCACTCTGGCAAGTGTTGGTTGGAATCCCGGACGGGACTCAACTAAAAAAAAGAACTAGAATCTGTACTTTACTAAGAAAGTGTTAACCCAAATATAACATGTGTTACATTTGACCACTTTCTAAATGGCATTGTGTATGCATAGCTTTCGGCCATGGGAGCCCTGCCAATTTACACTTGTCAGAGGGGGACTCAAAGTACGTGATCTAGACTACCAGTTGACGGACTTTCATTTTAGTGGAAGCCTCGGTGGCTGAGTGGGTTAGATCGCTGACTTTGTGTGCTGGCGATTAGGTGCCTCACTCTGGCAAGTGTGGGTTGGAATCCCGGACGAGACTCAATTTAAAAGAAGTACTAGAGACTGTGCTTTACTAAGAAAGTGTCACCCCAAATATAACATGTGTTACACCAATTTGGGATCTTAACATCATACTTCGCCGTCTTACTTCGGCCGAGTACGAACCTCTCGCCGAGAAAGATTTCGAAAAACATTTCTTTGAAGACAGTTTTCCTTCAGGCCCTTGCAACGGCTGCTCGTGTGAGTGAAATCTACGCTTTAGACGTCAACAGAGTGCGTTTTGAACGAACCGCACATGGTAAAGTATTTTTGGGACTACGATGGGATTTCATCGCCAAAAATCAACTTCCTGGTCAACCGGATCAACTATTCAGCATCCGAACATTGACCGCCCTCTTAAACCCTGATGAAGACATATTGTTGTGTCCGGTACATACACTTCGAATCAATCTGGAAGCGGCGAAACCACTTCGTCGATTATGTAAGAGGTTATTCATCCCGCTCTCTGCGGCAGCTACTACAGAAGTATCCAAAACCACAATCTCGTTTTTGATACGTTCAGTGATCCTTCGAGCCTACACCTTCGCTGGCCTACATGTACCTGCTCCAGTTGCATCTAATTCTCACGAAAACCGTGCTGTCGCTTCCACCATGGCAGTTCATAATAATTGCTCCTTGCAATTATGGAGGGATGTTTTTGGAAATCTGATACAGTGTTCGCATCCCATTACCTCCGAGACATCTCAATTACGGACGTTCAAGGCCTTCACCAGTTTGGACACCAGATCTCCACGACACAATTTCACAGATAGGGAGATGTATAACCAGTTTTTCATTACATTACATCCAGAGGCACGGGTGGCCCAGTCGTGTAAGGCGCCGCGAATCGCTGTGCAGAGTTGCGTCCCTTGGGCACGCCAGAAACCTATGATTGTGGGTTCGAATCCCGTTTCGCAACAATTATGTTTCTAGGTTTGTCAGCACCATACCCGTGGTCGTGGGTTTCACCGAAGTGGTAAACGTCTGAGACCTGCATCACTTCGGTCTTTCCTCCCACATTAAAGCTGACACGCCGTGATATAACTGGAATAATGTTAAAAGCGGCGTTAAACCCAACTCACTCACTCACTCACTGTAAATAATAAACATTTGTCAAGACTATTTGTGTTTTTGGGTATTCATTCGGGTTTCCCAGACTGACAATACAGTTGGAGGATATAATCACTCGTCTGTAGAGACCTTGGTCTTCAACATGAAGTCGTCATTAGACGCGGCCGATTTCGGTGTCCCGATCCTTTATTTCAAACACCTCTACTTCAGGGAAGTGTGTTGAGTAACGGATCGATGGTCCTTTTGTGGATATTGTCGATCGTTTCCTCTTCTCATTTTTTAGCCATCGATTCAATCACTGAGATGAATGAGGGTTTGATGAAGCGATAAAAGAGATGCCGAGTGGGTCCAACCTATCGTCCTCTGGAAATAGGAATACCCCGTCTTGTAGATTCGACGACTGGATGCATACTCTCTCGAATGTAAGTCGTACTCGTTCGTTTTAGACATACGATTACGCTTCCTTACGTTTGAACATGTGACACATATTGACAAGGGAGTTGCTCCCCACCATCCAACCGTGGGATAAAATGCATAGTGTGAGATAGGATAAGTTTAAAAAATTGAATACTTTATTTTAAATTGTATATTTATATACTTATCCTCACATCACACACGTTATATGCCCACCCGTCCATCCCTGCATCGAAATTCATTAGTCTACATGTATATGCTATAAGAAAATGAGTTGACTGGGATAGACACGTGATCAGTGCATGACCCAGATCTTGGAGGTGACCCTGGCGATGTGAGGTATGACAGGGTTAATAAACTTTAGAAGCTGGAAACTTTTATTTCAGACACGTTTCCACTCAGAAACGAAAGACGAAAGATAATTGCATAGTGTGAGATAGGATAAATATATAAATATACAATTAATTATATAATTTTCAAATATATTAAAAGCGCGACAATGCAACAATTAGGCAAAATGTTGCATTGTCACTTTTTGACACTTTTTGCAATTTTTTATTTAAGGGCGACAATCCGACAACGCGACAATGTCCCTTCTAATTCTGCTGTGATATCATAAAGATGTTTGACGTCACCTTACTTCAATAAAAATCAGCATGTGTGCGGACTGTACAAAATTATCTTATTTTTCTTTCGTTACTTCGTAATGTTCAAAACATGTCTACTTTCAATTAACCAGACATTATATCTAAAAACTGCAATTATTACATAAACAATTATAAGTCGGAAAATGTTTGATGTCACGTATGTAGGTAATAATTTTGAATTGAAGCTTGCAGATTGTATTTTTGTGCTCCTAAGATACTGTAGTTTTAAAATATAATAAGAAGCAAATAGTGTGATTATTAACCAACAAGATCCGATATCACATGGTTGGTCACAAATGTTGCTTTGCGGAGCAATGTACATAGTAAGTTGATATGAATTATGTCGATATAAGTTGAATATTGCATATTTCGCAATTTATTGCGAACAAATGTACTACAGGAATTAATGGCCGGAGAAAACGTTTAGTTACAGAGAGTATCGATGATTCGCTGTGTTGACGAAACTAAAAACATGAACTGTATCAGAACCTTGTGCTAACAAAATGCGAATCCATATGTTTGTTAAGCTGCATGCAAATGGCACATAGCGACAACCCACGTCCTGGAAACGTCCTTTGTGAATTCCAGGGCAGACTAAGTCCCTAGGACCCTACATAATCCTTGTTGTTAGACTAAACATAAACCCAATCGAACACCAACTGCGTGGGGCGTTCTTCACAATATCGATCACTGGATTGTCTGGTCCAGACTCAATTGTTTACAGTCCGTCCTCATATTGTTGGAATATGTATGCGGTGTTAAACAAAAAAAACAACTAAAAAAACGTTCGGGTGGTCGCAATATTGAACGGGGCAAATGGTGGCCATCATGCCGCGACGATGTGTATATTTGAATATGCTAAAGAGGATTGTTTGTCCACGCCCTACATTTAATAGGCCTTCCTGATATAACTGTCACATTGCTCACTAAACAATATCCCCCAGGTATTCACAGCATACATAATGCCGAAACACGAACCATGCATGAATGCAATGTAAATGAGGTAATATAGATGCAAGCTAATCATGTGGATGAATGCAACGGAACTCATTGTTGGCATACCAGTCAACGTTTCTCTGTCGGATGTTAATAACTAATGTCGATTGTGGCAGCATACGCAATGTTGGATCCCTGCGACAAAAATCCCCATGAAGGAATTCCCTTAGCGAAAAGAAGTGAGTGGGTGAGATGGGTATTAAGGCCGCTTTTAACAGTATTCCAATAATATTGCGGCGTGTCAGCTTAATGTGGAAGGAAAGCCCGAAGTGATGCAGGTCTCAAATGTTTACCACTTCGGTGAAACCCACGACCGCGGGTATGGTGCAGACAAACCTAGAAACATAATTGGGGCGGACCGGACCGGAGCCATCCGTGCCCCCTTGGTGACAGAAGGTGTACTAAAATGTATACCTCTTGCATGGCTCCTTGCCGTAACACAATGAGTGAGTGAGTGAGTGAGTTAAAATTTAACGTCGCATCGGCATTATTTCAGCCATATAGCAACGAGACCAAGCTAATATATATACAATTAAGTTATTTATGCAATTACATATTTAAAAACAATTTATGAAACATATTGGAGCATACTATATTTAAAAACAATTGATGAAACATATGAGCATTACAATATCATTAATACAGTTTACAGTACTTCTGCTTCCTGCATGATACCCTAGCAGGATTTACGTCATCACTTTAGCCACTGGTGGTTGTGCACAATACTAGCCAATATTAAAAAAACCTCATCAATGAGTTGGCTTAAAACACTGGTTGATGATAGTTACATCAATTACTATAGGATTACGTGTCACACAGGGGGACAATATTTTTACGCTACGTTAACCTCCTGGACAGAGCCTTTAATAATGTCAGTTGCTAATAGCATCACACCAAATTTAAAAACAAGCATTTAATTATTCACATACATATTTAAAATTTATTATACAGACCAATTTCTTTCAAGTAATTTATGATGAGATGCCCGCTGATACGGGAAAAGAGATCTTTTAGATTTACACTTTGATAATGTGAATCCCTTGCGATTGCAAAGTCCACACGTAACACAAGTCCTTATCAAGACGGTCTTTCAACAAGACATCGGTCCCTGAAATTGGCGTTTTAGGAATTATGAACATCTCATGCAGAAAACTATGTTTATAACGGACGCGATGGGATGTAACAGTACTGTTATCAGTCATGACTGCCTTATTTACCAATATTAATATTATTTAAAAAAATTGTTATATCCACATAAATGGCCAGAACATTGGGAGTTTGATTTCTAAATACCTTGGGAATATAAATCAATATTGAGAACAATTTCATATGTAAATATCATTGCATGATTTGGTTTATTAGTGTCACTTAGGGGATGGGATAGCCTATGAGTCACCTAAGTCATTACTGCCTTATTAACCAATATTATCATTATTTACAAAAAAATGTTTAATATCATTATAAATAGCCAGAATATTTTGTAAATTCATTTGGAATATAAATCAATATTAAGAACAATTGCATATGTAAATAGAATTGCATGATTTGGTTTATTTCACTGGTGCGATAGGTTGGTTGGTTGGTTGTTTAACGCCGCACTCAGCATTATACCAGCCATATGACGGCGGTCTGTAAATAATCGAGTCTGGACAAGACAATCCAGTGATTAATATCATGAGCATCGATCCACGCATTTGGCATCGATGACATGCATCAACCAAGTCAGCGAGCCTGACCACCCGATCCCGTTAGTCGCCTCTTACGACGAGCATAGTCACCTTTTACGGCAAGCATGGGTTGCTGAAGACCTATTCTACCCCGGATCTTCACGAGTTCGAAACTGTGGTACCATGATTAGAAATAGATAACTCTTAATGCAGACGAAAACAGGTCGTATGTAATAAACATTGTAGCCTGTTTTGTAGACATACTATACCAGTTTTGGAATTAATTAAATCCTGTTCAGGGGCGGATCCAGGTATTTTTAAAGTGGGGTTGGATTGGATTGGGAGGGATTGACAAAAAGGGAAGCTGTGCAACCATGCACCCATAAACGTTAATGTAGAACAATACAAAATTATATTACTGTGCTGATCTTAGTTTAGAACTTTCTCAAAACAACGGAGTTAAAGTGGCTGTTGGAGTAAGTGTATACTAAATGTTTGAAAAAAACAAAACATACAAGGATATACATTTAACTTCAACCAAGTGAAATCCCGTCAATGTAGTTAAGCAAATCACGCATCAGAGAGTTCTTGGTATTTTACGACCGCTTCAGACACCGTCTACTTCGTAGTCGAGGAGTGAACTGTAAGTGCTTATTTACTGTTCCATTTGTCCATTGCTAATCACCAATCAGCACCAACTGTCTTATACTTTAGGACTTGACCCAATTATTTATCTATTTAAGCTTGATTTTTGATTGTGAAATCTTTCAGATGCCTAAAGAAGGCGGTGGCTCAGTGGCCAATCTGGTGGATTAATTATGACAATCCGTGGTGTGTGAGGAGCTGGGGTGGTAAACTACATACAAAATCAACATGGCACAACCCCCCAAAAACAAAATGTTGATTGGATGATTCCTCAGATGAGGAAAAAACTTCTCTGAAGAATTCTTCAAACAACAGTTGGTCTCGATTTTTAGTGGTTACTGCTTCTGATGGTACGTACCCCTTTGAAGCTTAACCCATTTGCCATCTCTAAGGCACTTTATGGCATTGCTGCAAGAAAATTAGATGTGGATTTCTGCTGGTGGAATGCAAAACCTCAAAACAATCTTCAATCTTGCAAGCTGCCAAACAGCTGGTTTCCACTCCTGTTCTGATTTCTCCTCACAAAACTCTAAATTCGATCAAAGGCATTGTCAGAGACAGGGATCATTGTCTCTGTGAAATGACAGAAAATGAAATAGACGTCGAACTACAAGATCAGGGAGTCATTAACGTCAAACATACAAAAGAGATGACACAATTTATAATTCAAATACCTATATAATGACCTTTTCAAAACCAACTCCACCTAGAAACATTAAAGCAGGATATTTTCAACATTGAGGTGGGCGAGTATATTCAAAACCAACTTCGATGTTACAAGTGCCACCAGTTTGGGCATGGTGCTCAATCGTGCAAAAATCTCAAGATCTGCCATGAATGTTGAGAACATGACCACAAAACTGGTGATAAATGTACAAAAACACCTAACTGTGCAAATTGCTCTGAAAATCATGTGGCTTCCTAAAATACCTGTCCACAGCTCAAACTTCAACTCCAGATTGTACAATTACAGCATGAAAAGAATTTAACCTTCCCTGAAGCAAAGCGTTTAGTCAAGGCTGCAACTACCTCTCCAACCACAGCTGTATCCTTCTCGGCAGCTGTAACACACACATCTTCAAAATCAGTCGTGTCTGTGCAATGCCAGACTGACATAACCTGGGTTTGGGGAGACAAATATTCTTTGTTACAATACAGTTCCTCTTCACAAACAGATGAAGCACCTGTGTCAACACCATCAGTAGCAGCAGCGCCAACACTCGCACCGGCAACAAAGCCAACTCCTGTTCTTTTTAATAACAGAAAATGTAAGTAATATTACACTAGATGCAAAGATATCAGCAGGCTACAGATCGGATCACTCAGCCATCTCTTCAACCTTATCAACATCTGTAAACAAAGAAAAAGGGAAGGGTTATTGGAAATTCAATTCATCTTTGTTATATAATAAGGAATTTTGTGATATGGTTAAAAAAAACACTTAAAGAAGTTAAACTTGAATATGCCCGTAATGACCAGGATAATGTTCCTGTAGAGCTTTTAAAATTAAAATACCCAGCAGCAATTGTATTCGAAACCTTCTTGAGGAAAGTTAGAGGAAATTCAATTTCAATATCATCTTATTTGAAGAGAAGAAAAAGAACAAAATACAATCACAATTATATACTAATCCAAATTGCGAAAACGATAACCTAAATAGTTTTTTAAAAGACATCAAAACTCCTAAACTTAACTTGAGTTTAAGAGATAGTATGGAACAAGAAATCACTCAAGAGGAAATTAATAGAGTTGTCATGGATATGAAAAATAACGAGTCCAGGTCTTGATGGTTTCAGCATAGAATTTTTTGGAAGACATTAGGCCCTTGGATCTTCAGATACATGAATGAATCCTTTAGTAGTAAGAAATTAAAAATAACAGTTAACAGAGGTATCATCACCTATGTTCCGAAAGGTAAAAAGGATAGAACTTTATTTTTCAAAACTGGCGACCTATAATTCTCCTTAATGTATTATACAAAATAATGAGTGCTTGTATTGCAAATAGAATAAAGAAAACTCTCCCTTCTCTAATTGATGAAAATCAAACTGGCTTTATACCAGGAAGATGCATTGCAGAAAATATAAGATTATTATATTCCATCTAAAAGAACAAAATAAAACAGGTCTTCTTCTTCTTTTAGATTTTGAGAAAGCCTTTGACACAATTTCCAAATCATTCATAAAAGACATACTTACAAATTTTGGTTTGGGATCCTGTATTGTTGATTGGATAAATATGCTTTTAACAATAGTTCTGTGTCATACAAAATGGCCATCTTTCTTCTTTCTTTGAAAATGAAAGAGGATGTAGACAAGGTGATCCCATTTCCCCATATTTTTTTTTTTTATTCTAGTAGCTGAAATTCTAAGCATACTTATTAGAGAGGATACAAACATTAGAGGTATAGAGATGCATGGAAAAAACCCATAAACTTGGTCAATATGCAGACCACACCGAATTATTCTTACATGCTATTCCAGAATGCCTTAATGATGCAATTAAAACACTTAATGATGTCTGCCAAATGTCAGGGCTAAAAATAAACATGGATAAACAAAGGCTATATGGATAGGCGCCCTCACTTGGAGCAGATTAAAAAAATATGTCATCAGCTCAACTTAGAGTTGCACAATGGAGTCTTTGAAGTTTTAGGTATTTTTCTTAACCCGGAATTGAAGGATTTATGGGTAATCATTACTCGTAAAAGATTAGAAAATATCACTAAACTTTTAGCAACCTGGAGAAAAAGGCATTTAATATTAATTGGGAAAATAATAGTTATTAAAACACTTGCTTTACCACAGCTAGTTCACATATTCACTGCACTCCCAAATCCGCCAAATTATTTTTTGATTTTCTTTGGAACGGAAAAACAGATAAAATAAAAAGAGAAAATATAAAAATTGGGGACTAAGAATGCCTGATATTAAAACTTTTGTGAAATCTCTAAAAATCTCCTTTTTAAGTAAATGTAATAAACATCAGAAATGTCAGCAATATGACATTCCAGTAAATGATTTACTAAGATTAGGTTCAAATGCTTTTATCTACACAAAAGCTTCTAACCCATATAGGAATGATGTTATTAAAGCTTGATGTGAAAATTTAGAAAATATGAATTAGACCTTTCTCATATTGAAAACATTATGAATTAACCATTATGGTTAAACCACTACTTAAACTCCCGAAATATTTTCATAAAAGATTGATATAATAAGGGTATTTGGTCCCTAAAACATATATGTCAGGGAAATAGATTTACTCCATTTGAAATCCTAAAAGAAAGATATAAATATTAAAGGGATTTTTTGCATTATGTTCAGCTTATTTCAATTATTCCTCAAACAAGGAAAACAGTAATTAAAAAACAATTTGATGTAGATTTATGCTTTGATATGTATATTCATCCATGTTATCAGGACTTATTGATTTGTAAAAAAGGTTCAAGACTTTTTTATGATAAAATTATTTTTTCTGAATCACAACCCAAAATATGTAAAAAATGGGAGATGGAATTTGGTGAATGCTTAGAATGGGCTTAATTTTGTGTGTCTCTTTTAGAAAAGACTTTAGAGATGTAAAACTGATAGATTTTCAATTTAGATTCCTGCATAAAATGATATATGCAAAAAAGAACTGTATAAAATGAAACTTGTCGATGATGATTTTGGTGAATTTTGCAAGATAGAGAAAGAAAGCTTGATGCATGTATTTTATGACTGTGAATATGTGTTTGAATTCTGGCAGAACTTGGAGTTTTTTTAAAATTCTGTTGGAACTTGTCATATACTTTTTACACGATTTAATGTATGATTTGGTGAAATAAGTGCAAAATCTGCAAATAATCATATTATTATGTTAGCTAAAAGACACATTTTTATTTCTAGTTTAAAGAAAGTGAAACCTTCCATGGACGTTTTAAACAGGTATTAAAAGATGCTATTTATTTAGAATATCTGTCAGCAAAAACTAATAATAAGCTTTGTACTTAAAACAGAAAGTGGAAATCATATTTTAGTTTACATGATACCATCATTCTTGCATAGATTGCTGATTGTGTGTTATTATTGATTATTTCCAATCACTTTGACTCCATTGCCAAAGAAAGACTACAATGTTTCTCCAATATAATGATTACAATATTATAGTTTGGTATTGTTTATTCTTTTATCATTAGCTTACTTTTCTACGATTGCTCATAAATATGGTGTTAACAACTTTCATGCCAGAACATCTTGCACGATCCTACATGATCAAGGCCTATCCAATTTTTTACGCTTAGTAAAATATGCTGTGTCTAATTGTTAATAATAAAATATATATAAGAATAAGAAGATGTAAGAATCAATTTAATATCTGGGAGATTTGTACAAACTGATATCTTTTATAAAGATACTGATACGCACCCGTATCATACAAAACGAAATATCCCTTACTGTCTTGCAAGACGTATTTGTACCATTGTTTCCGGGAATGATGTTAAAACTACTCGCCTTGCTGAACTTAAGAGTTTCCTACTGCATCAAAATTATCACGCAAAGCTAATTGAAGATGGCATACAGAAGGCGCTAAGTAATAAGCAACTAAAACTGAGAAAAGTCTGAAGAAAACAATATGGGGAATAATTTAACTCTAGTATCTAAATTCAACCCCAATCATGAAAAAACATTATCCATGGTTCAACGATTGCTGCCTATTTTGATTCAAAGTATTAAAATGGAGAAGATATTAAGCAAATACAAAATGATCAACAGCCAAAGACAACCCAAAAATCTTAGAATGATTTTGACAGGTTCTAAATTTGATTCTGTTGTCATCACTCCACAGGTATAATTGAAGGCTGTTCAGTCCAAATTACAAAGGACACTAAATTTACTGTAAAACAAAATATGAGTTGTGATACTAGAAATGTTATTTACTTGTTTGTTTGTAGTGGATGCAATGAAACCTACATCGGAAAGACAGAACTTAAATTAAAAAAAAGAATGAATCTTCACCGTTCACAAATAAAGCAGCCACACAACTGCATTTAGAAGCATGTGGAAACGGCAAGTTTTTAGTTTTCCCGCGACATAAGCTAAATTTTGATCATGAACCTACATTGTTTCAAAAAGAGAATAATTTCATTAATAAATAGGTGCCTAAGTTAAATGTAAAGGCGTATGTGTATGTAACCACTGAAACTGGAATAAAAATGATTGGAAAAAAACCTCCTGTTGTAAAAAGTCCAAACAAACAGGTTGATTACTCAGATCGTGTACCAAAGGGTCACTGTGACCCTATACAAATTTATAACCGCTATCAAACCTTGGAGGACGTGGATGTCTCTCCTCATCCTTATGGGCGAAACAGAAGTAAGTAGCCTTGAAATGGGAGATGTAGATCTCCTGTTCATGCACAAGTAACTTGAAAATTATAATTCAACTGATTCAGTGGAATTGCAGAGGTCTTAGGACCAATTTTAATGCATTACATTTATTAATACAATATTTTAACTCATCGGCAATCTGTCTCCAGGAGACTGACAACTTTGATTTACGTTGGTATAGTGCCTACTATTCATTTTCTCCTCCAGGTGTTAAGGCTACTGGAGGATTCTCTGTGGCGCTTCAAACCAATCTTCAAGCTGTCGCAGTACGCCTGACTTTGCATATAACACTTACACTGTGCTCATTATATATTTCCCCTCCTTCTGCGCTTCAATGATCAGACCTTCAATCACTATATGATCAGCTCCGAAAGCCCTCCGTGATCTTGAAGATTTGAACGGACATAACCTATGATGGTGGAGTGTTTCCGTTAATCCTAAAGGTAAAGTCCTTAAAGTGTTTTATTTCTGATAACAACTTGTGCATTTTCAATGATAGATCAAGTACTTATTCCGCTTTAGATTTGTCACTGACAAATTTCAATCTCTTAAACGAATTTACACGGTCAGTTCACAATGACTTGTGTGGAAGCAATCATTTCCCTTCACTCCTAACAGCAAATAATCCATCTGATGTTCCACCCACATCAAGGTGGAACTTTACCAAAGCCAAATAGACTAGCTTTCAGGAACTCTGTATTGGTAGGTTAAGCCTGATGTGTTCAGAAATGTGACTGATCCTTTTCAGCTATTTTCTGATATCTAAAATGAAATTGCCGATATAACCATTCTAAACTCCTCTGCAAATCCACACATTCGAAAACCATGGTTTGATAATGAGTGCAAACTGGCTAGGAAGAGAAGGGAAAAGGCTGAGACATATTTCCGCCGACGTCCAACTGTAAATAAGTTAAATCATGTTAAAATAACAAGTGCCAAGACACGCCGTACCTTCAAGCAAAAATAAGCTTGAAGGAATAATGTCTAAAATTAATTCTCGCACGCCTATATCCAAGGTGTGGATTATGATTGCAAAAATTAAAGGCAATCGAGTGTCAACAATCTCAAGGACACTGACCATCTATTAACAGATAAATTGGACATTGCCAATAAATTGGGCGAAACGCTGGCCAAACACTCTTCATTATTGAACTATGATCCCAAGTTTCAAAAATATCAGAAACAACAGGAAAGAAGAGGGTTGATTTTACTTCTCAAAATGGAGAAGATTATAATGAGGTATTTTCGCTAGACGAGCTTAATACTGCTCTAAGCACACGATACTGCAACGGGAAATGATAATATTCACTATCAGCTCCTGAAGCATTTGCCTGATTCATGTTTAGAGACGCTTTCTAATATATTTGATCACAAGGCAGAATTTTGTCTGTAGCTCTGTTTAGTATAAAGATTGATAAATGATTCCATTGATGGTTCACTTTTTGTGGACGATTTTAATATTTCATGTCGTGGCAAAAATGTGCATACCATCGTGAGACCGTTGCAGCTTTGTCTCAACAAAATCCAAAAATAATGTCTTGAAAACGGTTTTAAGTTTCCAAAAGTGAAGACCAATTGCATTCATTTTTGTAGGAAATACAAGCACCACAAAGATCCAGAGCTATTTGTACATGGCACTGCTATCAAGGTTGTAGAAGAGTTTTCGGATCTCATTTTCGATCACCATTTGACTTTTAACCTGCATATTAATTATCATAAAACTAAATGCCTGAAGGCTCTAGAAGATGCTCATATTCACAACTGTCGACAACCTGCACAGTACCTTTGGCATTTGCCCCGAAATATGGCGGATATATTGCACACCATCGATGGTGCTGTTGATGATAAGATGTTACTTATAATAAATTTGTGGAAATGTTCCTGATTAACGCCAGACAACTTACAAAACATTCTTCCAGATTGAGGACCAGTAAGCTGCTGAATACAACATCCATTTGGTATCAGTGACTATGTTAACAGTTTTTGAACAAGCCAAAAATGCCGCCCCAAATGTGTCTAATTGTCAGTTGAAGGGGTGAATGATTGTCAGTTGAAGGGGTGAATGATCCACTTTTGCCTAGCCATTTGGACAAATGCACAACGGTGGGGTCTGTATATTCTCTTTAATTCTTGATCACAGTGCAAATAGGCTCATTTGACGTGCTTCTGTCCGACGCCCGACCACCCGCTTGACATCGACGATACCTGCCTGAATAATGCTAACCTTGACAGACAATTTATTCAATAAAAGGCCACTGGCCAAAATTACATACATATGCAGGAATACATAAAGCCTGCGCAAAATGACATATTTACAAACTGGGAAAATTTACATTATTTACATTTTTTCCATTTTTTTAATACTTATTCGCAGTGGATTATTTACTATTTACCCTAAGTTGATGAGCTTTGGTAAGAAAAATAGATATTTTATATAAGGTATCATATGCATCTGAGGAAATAATAGAGATAAAATTATGCTGAAGGTTAGTGGTAATATATTTTTCTAAAAGTGCATTATGAAGGGAGCTGTAGGATTCACAATTTAATAGTACGTGATATTCATTTTCAATAAAGTGAACACAGAGAGGGCAGAGTCTTTCTACTTATGGTATGGTATGGTATCTTCCAGTATTTACTGCTATTGGAAAGTTCTGCATCTGAAGCGTGATAAAATCCTTTTTAAGTGAGATAGAAGTGGTGAATTTAAGTAATATTCAACATTTAGTAGCGATTTAAAATGTTTATAGGAATAAGAGTCAGATAAACTGTTCACATTTACACTCCAGGTTTGCAGCAAGTTGTCAAATAGTCTCTGTGTAAACATGGAATTTTTTTTTTTATCCCCAACTTCTTGTGCTATCCATGCATATCCAAATCCAAATCTGAATAAAATATTTTTAATGTGTGTGGCCCAGGTGGTGCGACCTGAATCATCCAGAACAGCTAGCATCTTGTAACACTGATATGGTAGTCTCTCAGGGCTTAGTTGTATCAGCCTGCACCAGTACTTCACAGCTCTTGTCATATATGTGAGCTGTAAAGGAGCTCTACCACACTCACCAAGCACCATCACATTACATGTATTTATTGACACTTTGAGAACTGATTTGCACACCTTAACTTGAATATCCTCAATTATATTGCTGTAATTAACACCCCAGATTTCAGAGCCATAGCACAGGACAGGAGTTACAATAATATCAATAAGTTTGAATAAATCTTTGCATGGAATATCACCAAGTTTCTTCTGATATCTATCTATGGCAAACACAGCTTTGGAACTCTGAGCAGCTAAACATGTGAAGCCTGGGTCTACATAATTCCTAAATATCTGTAAAATGGAACAACATCAATGCTTTCACCATTATATGACCACTTTTCATAACTTCTTAGGGGACCACCATTTCTAAATAACATTACTTTTGTCTTCTTCAGATTGACTTTCATACCAGTTTGTAAACGGAATAAGTGTAGAGCATCAATTTTCTTTTGTAGTTGAACTGCTGAATATGATACAGATGAAAGATCATCTGCAAACATATTGTGTTATTTTTCTCACAAAAATTCTTAAGTCTCCAGTTTATGATAGAGGTAGATATTTTACACAAATTATCAATCAAGGATATTCTCCTGTAGTTGTTTACATCACGCTTGTCTGAAGACTTAAAAAGAGGGCAAATGATACTTCTATTCCAAGCATTTGGAAACACACCATTGTCAAGCATTTCATTAAAGAGAGCAGTCAATGTAGGTAGAATTATATTTTTGGTATTCTTGAAATATTCAGAGACAATACCATCAGATCCTGGTGATTTATTATTTGCAAGCTTTTGGATATGTTGTTCATTTTCTTGATTTGTTACAGGTTTATTTAATCCTTCATGTGCCGGGGTATCATCAGTTAAATAATTTTCTGTGTCTATTGGTACAGGTAAGATGGGTTTATTTTCTGAGTGGAGGAGGGACGAAAAGAGCTTCATCCATTCATCAATTCTAAATCCAACTACCAATTGTCATTGTCTCCCTTGCTTTAACAATTTCCAGAATAATTTAGGATTAGCTCTTGATTCAATAAGTTTTTGTTGCTGTTGATTTTGATAAGATTGTCTTTTAAGTGCAAACGTTTTCTTGAATTTAGATCGCAACTCCCTGAACACACTAATATCTAAACAATAATCTCTATGTCCTCTCAGGGCACGGTATTTTTCATTCTTTATGTTTTCAAGTTCACTGTCCCACCAAGGTGGTTGACTGGTCTGTCTAGATTTATTATGGGTTGGAGGAAAACAGTAAAGTATCTTGTTTATAGATGCGCTAAACTTGATGAAGCCAGGGTTCTGAAATTCAGACTTTGTGACTTAACAGTTGGTTGAAGCTGATTTGCGTAATGCATGGAGCTACTTTGACATCAACTACTTGGTGGGTTGGCACTCCGAACTAAAGCAATAAGGTCCCAACCTTCCAAACATCTACACATTCATGGACATTATTATATCGAGAAGGAGGAGTCTCAGGCTCCAGATCCAGGCTCGTGGCAGAAAGGAACCACAGAGAAGAAAGTGCCGCAACCTTGGCTCAAAAAATTGAAAGGAAAAAAAAAATGACTACCAGTGACAATGACAATGCTGTATCGCATTTAGTAAATGTGTATGTGAATGACTTGTAAGTTAACAGAAGATGTGTAATATATATGTTAAACTTTCTCATATTTCAAAAGATCATGCAAATAATGTATGAATATATTTATGAAAAAATACGGTTTAAAAATGCTTCTCAGAATGTTTGTAAATAAGTATAATATGTATAGATGAATAAGTTATATGAACTAAGTATATTTTGATTTGATTCTGTTGATACATGCTATGTTTGAGTCTGATTGCGTATCGAAATGTGACAATGTTTATTTCTAATGTTTGTTTAAATATTAAGGAGTGTAATATGTCGTTCTATGTAATCCAAAATACGTTTTGACGGAATACTGTATTACTCTACAACTCTGGGGAAAATATTTAACAAAAACATTAAAAAACCAAAACAAAGAATTTTGTGAACATGTGGAATATGTATTGTTTCAGAAATGTTCGTTATAAACATACTTTCCTGCATGAGATGTTCATAATGCCTAAAACGCCAATTTCAGAAACCCATGTCTTGTTGAAGGTCTTGATGATTGTGTTACGACAAGGAGCCACGCTGGAGGTGTAAATTATGCAGCAGTGTCATTTTGAGGGTGTTTTAATGTCATTATTTGGTTTCTTTGTATATATCCATTTTACAATTATTGGATGCAACATGGTGTTTTATATTTTATGGTTTAAAGGTAAAATAGGAATAAAAATAAGGTTTAAGTCATAAAAAGGTTGTTAAAAATATTGATGGTTGGTGGCAATATTCTAATGTTAGTGGTTTTAAGCGAATGTCAATTAGATTGACATTTGATTTTGTTAATCTATTAGTTCCTATGAATTTCATTCATCTGAATGGTTATGACGTCAGAGTTATGTAAAGTATAATGCTGGATCAAGAGTATTGTCTCATTCTGGATCCAGGATGAAAGTTGTTTATCACCTGACCCTAATGCTTAGCTTCTAATTGGCTAATTTAAAAACTAAGATAGTCTTCTTTGAACCAATCTAACCACCTCACAATCAGAGCACAGCACACGAGGCAACAGCAAGGTGGCATGAGTAGGATTCAACAGGTCAGTTAAATACTTAAACACTGAATTATGTTTAGGTTTATTAGTTCTTTTACATGTTCATTAAGTATGTTGTTTCTTAGAAATTAATGTTATTTAGTATCTTGTTAAAAATGATAATTTTATAAAATGTATTTAAGTATCTAAAGTATCTGATGTTTGTCACCTAAGTCAAACCTTAAGTCCATGTGGTGGTGTAGAAAGTTGCAACAAATGTTCTGATTAGAGTTAAAAAAAGTTATTAAACGTCAGCTTTTGTCAGTTGGCTGTATGTATATATGTCAAATGGTTTTGTTTGAATTGTGTGAGCAGAGAGCCGGAGTGATGGTGAATGCATTGTCACAATGTTGTATGATGGTGTTTGTGAATTACAGGCAATCTATGGTCATCGAGCATGAGTCACCACGTTCAATTACATGGCTCAACTCCACAAATAGGTAAGGCTTATTAGCATTATCTTCATGTACACGTTTTATGTCACCTTTGAGGGTTACGACATGTTTATTTAAATGTACGTCAGCTTACTTGTGGAATTATGTGTATGTTGGGTATATGTGTAAATATTTTTAATTTTGAGTATGTGGGCAAAATGTTGTATTTGGTGGGAAATTGTCTCCCTTGGCGTGATAACATGTGTCATCATGGATAAATTTGTAACAATTTACAATGTGTTATGAGATACCATAGTATCAATATATTCTTTATATAATTATAAGCTACTTGTGATATGTATGTATAACTGATATAATGTATGGCCGTTTCTATTCTGTTCTAATTGTTTCAGGGCCATTTCTCAATTTCGTCATTTCTTCATTTCAACATTTAGTCATCTGAATAAAACCGATCACAACCCCACAGCGAGTCGTGTTTTGGCGTCTAACCAGTTGTAACAATTATAGTACACCTGTCACCAAGGGTGGCACGCGTGGCTCAGTCGTCTAAGACGCGGCGATTCGCTGTGTAGAGTTGCGTCCCTTGGGCACTCCCGAAACCTTTGATTGTGGGTTCATTTAAATTGAATGCATGCATGGTTCGTGTTTCGGCATAATGTATGCTATGAATACCTGGTAGATATGTTTCGTGAGCAATGTGACAGTTATATCACGAAGACCTGTTAAATGTAGGGCTTGGACAAACAATCTTCTTTAGCATGAGCAAAGATCCACACCATCAGGGTACAATGGCCACCATTTGCCAGGTCTCATATTGTGACCACCCGGACGTTGTTTAAGTTTTGGTTTGTTGTTAAACGCCGCATACGTATTCCAGCTATATGAGGACGGACTGTGTAAACAATCGAGTCTGGACCAGACAATCCAGTGATCGATATTGTGAACAACGATCCATGACTTCGTTGTACGATGATACGCAATCAGCCAAGTCACCGAGATGACCACCCGATCCATTTTGTCGCCTCTTTCAATCAAAATAGTGGCTATAAAAAGGCAAGCTTAAGCCAATAATTTGTCATTTCAACTGTCAATATATTTCACGTTAAAAAATGCCGAGACTCAGCGCTGCCGACTGACATCGCCAAAGACGTATCCAAAGAGGGGAACCGTAGTTATCTGTTGCACGCCACATCAGTGTCCACCACGGCACCATTTGCCACCTTTGGGACCGATATACACAGTTCAATTCCACTGCAGACCGTCTGAGAACTGCCCGACAAAGAGTTACCACCACGGCACAGCATCGCTACATTCGACTGCTCCACCTATGTCATCGCAATGCCACAGCTACGAAGACTGCAGGAGGCATCCCTCGTTTGAGGAGGATTTTGCATCAGATTGTCAAGAACCATCGTCTCGAGGCTGGAATCCGACCCAGAAGACCGGTTATCGTCCCTATTTTGCAATAGAGTCATCAACAGCGATGCTTGTTTTGGTGCCATACCTTACAGCCTTGAAAGTTGAGAAACTGGAGACGAGTGTGGTTTAACGATGAATGACGATATCTTCGTCTCTGGCCAGTTGGAAGACAACATGTTTATTGTCGTCGAAATCAACGTTCGCTCCACAACGTGTACGTGAATTTGACAATTTCGGTGGCGGTAGCTTCATTGTGTTGATGGCCATATCCAACTCCACGAGATCAGACTTGGTTATGGTTCATGGAAATTTGACAGCAAATCGCTACATGAATCAAATTCTTAAACCTCGCCTTCTTCCAATCATTGACCTCCATAATGCCAACATCAACTTCATGCCCTGCCCGTCGAGATTTCCAGATCTCAACCCAATAGAATACCTCTGGGATGAACTCGATCGAATGTACGTCAACGTCAACACGCCGCAGACACTCCCACAATTGGCCAACGTGTTACAAGCAGAATGCTGCAGAATTCCGCAGGACAGAATTTGTACACTTTTCCAGTCAGTGCCAAACGTGATTGCTGCCCGGGGCGGTCACACAAGAAACTGAGTTCAGCGCAATCCTGTTGCCTTTATATGACATGACAATGAACAGTTTTCAATGCCTTTGTACAACGCTAACATGTGGCTATCGAGCTCAGAAATTTCTCTTTGTATCTATGATATTGAATCAAATATATCGACTTTATTAGGTACAATAAATTTACTAAAAATCTACCTGGACATTTTGTTGTTGTTGTTTTTTTAAGAGTGTAAATCAGTATGACCTCAATAGCTCGGGCTCTGGACTGGCTGAATAACGGAAAGGTGTTATAAATCTGGAATTGGGTAAATCTCAGCAGTTTTAGAAGGGACATTGTAGCGTTGTCGCCCTAAAATAAAACATGCAAGAATTGTCAAAAAGTGAGAAAGCGACAATGTCCCTTCTAAATTTGCTATGATGTACCAAATCGTGGGTATACATTCCATACCCATACGCCAATACCAATACCCATACGCCACAGTGACAGGCACGTTGAGTGTGTACTGTCATAACTGCCTTTGCGCTTTAAGTGCGACCCTACAACAGCTACTGAAAGTATTGCCATACCGGGTCATTGTGATCAGTTAGGCCATGACTTTGCAACTCGCCTAGTCATCATTGGCTCGGCTCCGTCAAGGAGTGACTGGTCTAACAACGCTTACTCCAAATTGTCTCTATCAGTATTTATACTCACATAATAAAGAAACGCAACACCAGCTTTTTACTTACATAGTTTTACTTACTCTCAGCCCATCTATCAATACAGGACAGGACCAGGCTCGTCACTAACTGGGGAGAACTTAGTTCGACCGGGATTCGAATTGATCGATTGCAAACCGCGCTCTCTTCTCCTAATGTTGAAGGTATCATTTTATAGTGTTCAGGCCTGGCCGGTCTTTGTCACATGTCACAATACCTCATTTTCATTCGTTAAAAGTTAGATCTGACCATGAACTCATGTGTGTCGTAATCAGTAAAATACCGAAGCCTACATGCCAGATTGATCATCTCTCTTTTGATTTTGTGACTCACTCCGGATGCTACAAATGAAAAGTGTCTTGCCTCTCTGCTTGTTTCATTAACTTATTGACGATAACATGGAACCAATCCAATGATAAATATGAAATGTCCAGAATACACTTGTGATAAATGTGAAATGTCTGCTCTCTATTACTTCCTTTCGATCTAAAAGTTCTCTGTCACAAACTTTGTATATCTAATGCAACTCATCATTGCAGCAATAAACGATTTTATTTGTTACCATTTTCTAATGTTTTTGAGACGTTTTTAACCTTATAACATCTTCCGCCTGTGGACAAGAGCTGCCCACAGGTCTGATGACTGAGTTCAGGTCATGGATGTAAAATACCATCACAAAAAACACAATAAAAGTAATACAGTATCGATCATTCCATATACTAACTTGTAACCAATTTCAATTTTTTATAAATATCCGGAAAACATCAAATAACAGCGTTAACAGTCAAAATGTAGTAACATAGGAAAGAATAAGAGAAATGATCTTATGATTCTTCGTATAACCACAAAGCATGACCATCACGAAATATTATTCAAATACAATGTAGAATTAATTACTGTATTCGACCCAATAAGCGCCCAGGGTCCTTAAAAAAAGACAGAAGGGGTGGGCGCTTATTGGGACCAATTCAGAGTCAAATTGGCGTAAATTTATCAGTAAGCCTAACCACATTTTCTTGAGAATAGTGCACACAGTGCAAGAGAATAGTTTTCTTTTTTTTTAAGAAAAAACCCCAGCTGTGTAGAAGGGGGTGCGCATTATACACGAATTAATGAGGTTTGATGTTTTTCCCCCATGGAAATACATTACTGTGAGCACGTAACACCGGAAATACCATGTCAACAAATCCATACTGAAGTTCGCTAATTATTTGATGTAATTACACTGTCTGGCTATAAAAAGTGTTCTTTGTATATCTGGAATTATGTTTGAAACTTGTTACATTAATTTTATTCAAAATTCCTTTTAATATTGTTTTAATTAATTTCGACGAAATCGTGTGTGAAGCGATCGGAAGATCGCACAACTCACCGTTATTAACAGCAACCAGATTACCGTTATTGACGCCTTGAAACGAACTTTAGTTGACAGGTGAGGTGAAATTGGGTTTAACGTCGCGTCCAAGATTTTTGCACTTATATAGCGATGCGCATGCACGTGTGTGCGTGTGTGGCTGCTTGTACTAGTCCGGACTGATGCCGATTTATAGTGCTAGCTCACTGAGATACCATGCCGCAGTTTAACATGAATACCCCACTCAGACACAGTATACTGACTCCGAGCCGACCAGTCCTTGTTTTAGCCCCTTAATGCCGAGCGCCAGACAGGGTAACAACAAGTACCATATTTTAACGTCTTTTGGTATGACGCGGCCTGGGATCGAACCCCGGACCATCCGCTCTCCGGGCGGACGCTCTACCACTAGACCACGGAGGCGGTCTTTAGTTGACAGAGAATTGATACATGTATCATAAATGCCATACTTTGATTCGTTAAAAGTCATATTTGTTTTTGTTGGACGATTCTATGTCAACACGTAATTCTCGCGATCACGGAGCCTTGACGGTGACTGGTCAGACTGGTTCCATGTAAAAAATAATACCCGGCAATAGCGATCAGCTGCTTCGCTTAGGGTTATTATTATTATTTTAAATATGTTTTGTAAAAACTGCATCTAAATTAACAAGATATTGGAATATATTATTCCTGATAAAAAAATATTTTCAGATACAACTTTTGCCGATCCTTGCATTTAAAATCCTGTAAAGTTATATCATTGGGTGTGTCTTGACCAAATCACCAGTAGATTAAAAAAACAACGTGTGTACAGCTGACTGCTGTTATAAAGAGAAATAAACTTTCTCATTGTAATACGGTATCTGTGAAGGAGGAGAACAAATATGATAAAATATTTCAAATTCGTTACCATTTTATAGTCTGATTTTCTCACTGTACGTTTCTGGCAAGCGTTAATAACAGTCAGGGGCGGTCGGGTAGCCTAGTGGTTAAAGCGTTCGCTCGTCACGCCGAAGACCCGGGTTCGATTTCCGACATGGGTACAATGTGTGAAGCCCATTTCTGGTGTCCCCCGCCGTGATATTGCTGGAATATTGCTAAAAGCGGCGTAAAACCATACTCAGTCAGTCAGTAATAACAGTCACAAATAGCTAGTCTGTAAAATGGTTGAACAAAGCGATTTTTGCAATATGAAATATTACGGGCAAGAATAACCTAGATTAGGAATCGTCATCATTATCGCCTCATGGCAGTTGGCAATTAATATATGCATTATGTTGGAGGTAACGGAAAAGCCACTCCAAATTGTTGAGGTACCATAAAAACACCCGTCGTTGAAGGAAGGAATCGTTTTAAACGGAACGCCATTAGCCAACTCACACAAATCTTTCCAGAAATGTATTCCCTTTCAAAAAAGAAACTTGACAATGACTTTCAAAATGTAAGATAATGCGAGTGTTTCAAAATAGGACACAGAAACCATAATTGAAACCCTGTTTGAAGATCAATGTACACAATGTTAAAGACATTAATCGTGTCACCTGGACAGACACACGCACACGTTACAGATAATGTCACAGGGGTATGGAAAATGGCAGTATCGATTGTGCCCACCGCGTGCATCAATCACCGCTTGACACCGACGACCCATAGATGCAATCAAGTTGTCAATAACACGCTGTTGGATGTGCTGCCATTCATGCTGAAGTGCATCAAGAAGCGCCGGATGCTCTATTGGGGACAAATCTGGTGACCGGGCTGGCCAAGGTAATGTGTGGATGTTGTTGTGCTGTAAGAAGTCCTTACAAACACGTGCAATATGCGGTCGAGCGTTGTCCTGCTTGAACTGTCCGCCATGAACGTTGACGTGAGGAAGAACGTAAGGCTGTAGGATCAAGTCTCTGTAACGCACACCTGACAATGCACCTACCACAGGCACGAGAGGCGTCCTACCACCCTGATGTTGCAGCCGGATGTATCGATCAAGTGCTTGGGTTCTCACCCTTGGTCTTCCTGACCTTGGTCTGTCGTCAACTCTGTTGGTGTTGTTGTATGGGGACCACAGTGCAGAGATTGTCTGTCTGGATATGGCAAAGTGCCTGGCCACTTCTTGCTGAGTTGCTCCAGCTTGTGATCTCCCAATGGCGTTGTTCCGTTGAGCTGCATTCAGTCTTGGCATTCTGTCACCACCTCTACTGCCGTTAAAAGGACCGTATGAACAGCCGTTTATGTGGATTTTTACACCCATTCAGCAGGGGGCCTGCATGCCTAAATGCAGGATCCTGTGCTGCACGTTTTTTACAGGCGTTTGCGTTTGGATGAAGCTGTAAAATTGATCCCCAAACGCTACGTTTTTGTGCTTTGCATGTGTTTTCGCGAATTATAGACACGTCATCTTTCTGTTTGACTTATTTGGTTCTCATTTATTGTAATTATTTTAGATATTTGGCAAAAAGTGTTTTTACATCTAAATCTACTTTCGTTTTTTGAAGTGTATTTATAGATTGTGTCGGGGTTTTATTTGCAAATTGTGACAATCAAACAGTAAATCATAAATAAGGAATACCCGCTGAATACGAAAATTAGTTAAAGTATTTCCAGCCGTTAACGTGAGGTCTGGGGGACAAAGATAGAATTGTGAGAATTTGTCAAATGTAAAACCAATGACGTATTTGGTCTATTGAACTTTTTTATTCTTCGAAATAAAATAAATACCAGAAATACTGTCGATATGATCCGAAAAACATCCATTTAGATAGTGGATTTAGACATAAATGAAGGAGGGGAATAAGGTTGTAGTTTGGGGTGTTTTCCAAATCGTCAAACTGTCAGTTGGGGAGCCTTCCGTAAGTAAGGTCAGTGCAAAAATAAGCGTCGAGCTTTAAGCCACAAGAAAATAACGATTATTAAGAGAAGTAGGGATAAACCCGCAGCTATGCTTGCCGTTAAGTGATATGGGTTGGTTAAATCCCTACCATGTATATTGTCATCGTCATCCCGTGTTAATATAAGGGTAACGCTATTTTTCAGGGCATTATCATTTGCAGAAGCCCGAGGTCTTCCATTAACTGCCCGACGAAGGAGGGCAGTTGAAAAGACCGAGGGCTTCTGTAAATGATAATGCCCTGAAAAATAGGGTTACCGTTATTATAGCTAAAATGGATGAAATTTGTTATCAAATAAAAAGAAACAACAATGTCGATTTTGAAATATTTACTGCAATCAACACGAATGTCACTGACCCACTTTTACAAATATGGAAACGTCATAGACAAACCAGATGACGTCACTATTGAACGTGACGTCACCTATCCCTATGACGTCACCTAACAACGGGCGTGATAATGGCCCGTCGTCAAGTTATATGAGAGCATTATCAAGTTACAGTGGCCCGCTCATTTCTGATAACATGCGGGCGTTTTTATGATAATTCTATCTATTTTAGCTATAAAGGCAGATATATAAATACTTTTACAACACAGTTGTACCGTGTTTCGCTTTGCAAACTTGTGGTCCTCTGACGTGACAGAAAAATATATACAATCGTGGGTATAATGTATAATACCTTTCCGTCATTCTGTCCAGAGCCCGAGCTCTGATTTATCCACGTCACACTTATCCTCACCTGCTGAGGTTACTCGGTCATAGCATACTGTTATGAGGTTAAAATATTAGACAAAACATTAGAAAATGGTAACAAATAAAACCGTTTATAGCTGCAGTGATAAGTTGCATTAGATATACAAAGTTTGTGACAAAGAACTTCAGATCAAAAGGAATTAATAGAGAAAAGTCATTTCACATTTATCACAAGTGTATTCTGGACAGTATAATACCTCCTTGAGATCATCTACACAGATAAGTACCATATGTGGCTTATTCCATAGCGATGCGTGTACTGATTCTGTACCAGTAACAATGAAGGTCAATGACGTCGAGATGAGGACACCCGCTAAGAAATATGCTATTGTCCAATTTAAGGAACAATTCGGATACGATAACATGTACACTCTTCCTGTACTGGGCGTTTCTTGTCCTAGTTAGTTCAGTGATCGTTTATATTGATTCTTAGAACTGATGAACTGTCTAATCGACCAATCAGCGTCAAGTCCTCTAAATTCTTGGTATGAGCGTTTGATTGCTTACCCCCAAAACAAGACCCGTGAAGATCTGCGATCCAGTCTCCAGCAAGCCATGCTTGCCGTTAAGACGACTTTGCTTGTCATAAGAGGCGACTAGCGGGATCAGGTGGTCAGGCTCGCTGACTTGGTTGATGCAAGTCATCGACTCCAATTGCGTGGATCAATGCTCATGATATTAATCACCGGATTGTCAGGTCCAGACTCGATTATTTACAGACCGGCGTCATAAAGCTGGAATATTACTGAGTGTGGTGTGAAACAACTAACCAACCAAGCAGCAACCTCGAAAACGAATATAATCATTCTGTAACTCGAAAACGAATATAGATAAGAGATTCCGAACGCAAACAAATAAATCCAAGCTCTGTTGGTATTAAAATTTAATATACTCTGTACATGTACTTTTGCAGATCTTTTGCGACTGTATTTGTTTGTTTGTTTATGCCGCAGTTGCCAATATTACTGCGGTCTGTAAATAGGCGAGCTAGCAACACTCCAACTGGTGGTTGATTGTATGATCAACGTCCACTGAAATCCTGGTATAACGCACAATCAGCTATATTATTTTATTTGTTTTGGATAACACTTTCTCATTAAAGTACAAATTCGACAACTCAACGCAAAAAAAGTTGATAACAAATATAAATATAACATTTTTTTTCATTATGAGCATCGATCTACCCTATTGGAATACAATGACATGCATCATCCAAGTCAGCGAGCCTGACCAAGCTATCCTGTTAGTCGCCACTTAAGCCTCAGTCGCACAGACAATGCGACAGCGATGCAACCTCCTGGCGACCAAAATATTTGACAATCTTAATGGGGCTTCGGGGGTCTTTGAAAGGTTTCACCGAGGCTGCCACAAGGTTTCAGAGTGGTCGCAAAACCCATTCGGTCGCGCCCAATCTTTTGAACATGCATTGGTCTCTTACACTCTTACTTTTAAGGGTTATTTTAATCGCAGATTGGTTTCCATTGTGCGGCGATCGGTTTCGTCTACACGAGGCTGTTGACTCGCTAGAAGGAACGTTTATGTCATTCCTGGCGGTATTGTGGAGGGGTTGGGCTGGACAAAGTCAGATGGAGCTTTGGTAACGTCAGCTTTGCTCCCTTTCGGTTTCTGGGGAACATTTTCAAAAAGATGTTGACTCCATCGTCAATGATAATTCTTGTGATTCTGTCATTAAGTTTTGGCGCACTCCTGATCTGTTCTCTCTTTGCGGTAACTATTGGAATTTGGATTTCGTCAGTGGGGATTGGTCTTGCAACATCTATGGTATCTCAAACGAACTGCACATGGGTCAAAGAGCATGTCATCAAGGTTAGGTAAGGGTCACGTCTGTTATTGTAATATGCGCAGCAGCATCGGGAATGGCAACACCATTGTTGCTAGGATACCTGATGGAGGGAGTGTCAGCAGACAAAAACAGTAATTCATATCATGAGCATCAGTCCACGCAAATGCGATCGATGACATGCATCAACCAATCCAGCGAACCTGACCACCTTATCCCGTTAGTCGCCTCTTGTAGCATAGTCGCCTTTTATGGCAAGTATGGGTTGCTGAAGACCTATTCTACCCCAGATCTTCACTCGTTGACAGGGATAGATTTTGAAATGTTATGCCAATCATGTGTTTTTGCCAACTGATAAGGATACGGGGGGCATGGAATTATAATACAGGAAAGAAGTTACAATGTAAAAAAAAACAAAACAATAATAAATTTGTTCATTTAAGGACTGGTAATTTATTATAGGGGAGGGGCGTCATGAAAAAATGTTAATAGAAATAGGATACAATATTAAGACAAATTCCAGCTTCAAGAGATCTGGCGCAGCAGTCGAAGCAGACGCTGGAAATTGCTGTGCCAATGTGCTACCCTTTGGTACCGGCATCCGGATCACTGAATCCAAGATTCGCCACAATCAAGATGTTTGGTTTGCCAACAAAGTACAGCACTGACAAACCAAGGAACATGTGGAAGATGTGGAGATATAGGTGCTTTTGCTTTAACATCCATTGTATATATAATTTCAAATGTTAAAATATAAATAATGATAATTCACATTGGTATGCCACACCCTCATTTAATATATTCCTGTATGGCATGTAAAATACATCTGTGTAATCAAGTCACGTCTGTTTTAAATATCTCAACGGCAAGAGTGAGAGAATGTGCAACACATCCTGATGAACTGCTTGCAATGATAGCTTACGAGGTCGTGTGGATAGAGCGCTTCCCTTGAGAGCAGAAGGTCGGTGCTTCGAGAACGAGACGAATAAGGTAAGATTCTATCTGCTAGATATCGTCATACATTCATGTGTAGATGTCCAAATACAAATATGCATCATGACTGCAGTGTACACAGTACACTCAGACCTATTCTTGAAGCTGTGCCAGAGGTTGTAGCTGGTAGCATGCAAAAAAGGTTATTCGGCATTGAACATGTTTATAATCAGATCACAATTCTGTGAGCACATTGTATATTAGGGGTATCATTTCTTGGGTCCCGGTGTAACACCATATACTCAGGAAGGTACGCAGAGGTAATCGGCTGAAATTGGCCGTTGACAAGATTTTAATATATACCAGAAAACATGTGAAAACAGGAGCAGCCCCATCCCCACCTTTTCCCACCAGACAGTTGATATCCAAAACGTCTACTTCGTGTTCATAGTTAGAACCAAAGATTGCTACTTCGTTGGCATATTTGGAATCCAAAAGGTCTGCTTCGTGTGTCCATCTGGAATCCAAAAGGTCTACAGATGTTCAAAGTTAGAATCCAAGACGTCTACTTCGTGTTCACATTTGGAAACCAAAAGGTCTCCTTTGTGTGCATAGTTTGAATCCAAAATTCTATTTTGTTTGGAGAGCCTACAAACCTCGAGTTTCGTGGAGACTACAGACGGGGTTGGGTCCGACGGTTCTTGATTTTGTATAATGATCACGACATGAGTAATCTATTGTTTTGTTATTGGAAAATATATTACCTTAATTTCACCTTTGTTGTATTACAACGTCAGTTCAGTTGAAATCTTTTCCAGAGACAAAGGAGAAC
This sequence comes from Haliotis rufescens, assembly GCF_023055435.1. Classification (NCBI taxonomy): domain Eukaryota; kingdom Metazoa; phylum Mollusca; class Gastropoda; order Lepetellida; family Haliotidae; genus Haliotis; species Haliotis rufescens. Next base: position 1,640,517 of record NW_025964190.1, on the reverse strand, counting down.
GACCCTAGTATTTCATCTGTTTGTTGCCACAGCACATTTCAACTTGCTAACAAGTGTTAGTTCTTCATACGTGCCAAAAAGTCCAAATTCCTGGGTCTCATATTTGACGGTCGTCTCACATTCTTACCACACATCAAATATATCTCAATGCAAAGTGCTTGAAGGCTCTCGACTTGTTAAATGTCGTTTCAAATTCCGAGTTGGGAGGGGATCAGACAACCCTCCTTCACTTGTACAAATCGTTAATACGCTATGGTTCCATTGTCTATGGTGGAGCCTGCAAAAGCATTTTAGAAAAAATAGACACAATACACCATCACAGCTTAAGGCTCTGTCTTGGAGCCTTTAGGACCTCTCCCGTGGACAGTTTGTATTTGGACGCCGATGAACCTTCACTCGAACAGCGCCGCATTAAACTATCACTGCAATATATTACTCATTTGCATTAAAATAAATCAAATCCAGCATATAATTGTGTTTTCCACCCTCAATATGAAAACCTGTTTCAAATTCTGTCCAACATGATTCCATCTCTTGGAATCAGAATTCAACCACACATCACTGCAGCTAAAAAAGATCTTAATATTATATCTCCTTACCGTCTTTTGTCTTCTCCATGGCAGATGGTGAAGCTAGAAGTAAACCTCACTTTAACCCAGCTTAAAAAGTCCTTTGGAATGTCAACAATCTTAAAACCAATTACGCTCGGAAATTATTTCTCACAGGTCCATGTTTACTGATGGGTCCAAGTTGCAAGTGGATCCAGAACTGTCTCCTCAAGAATCCCAGATTATAGTTCTATCTTTACTGCTGAGACCAAAGCTATCCTAAAAGCTTTGACCTATATTGAACACCAAAACCAATCTAAAAAGTTCATCTTCTCCGATTCATTGTCATGCCTTCAGTATCTTAAAAGTGTCTCCTCAAGTCCCCCTATAACTCTAGACATTTTAGAACTTTTCAATGATCTTTCTACTGGCAAATGTGACATCGTCGTTTGCTGGTTTCCAAGTCATGTGGGCTTAACAGGTAGACTTGTGGGCTTAACAGGTACCTCAAAAGCCGATGCTGCAGCTAAACAAACAAACAGTTATCTCCACTACTTATCCCATACTGTGATTTCAAATTAACTATTAAAAGTTATACTCGGGATCTCATGCAAAAGAGGTGGGACACAAAGGTTGGAAGCAATAAACTTCACGAATTAAAACCAACAGTCAGTCATACCTACTTGGGTTGTCAGTGAAGACATGACGAGGTCGTTTTACGACAATGTCGTATTGGCCACAGTCGGTTTACCCATGTCTATCTGCTTGATGAGGACAAGTGTATCCCTTGTGATGAAAGGTTCACTGCCAAGCGTATATTGCTTGACTGCGTGGAATTTGCAATCGCAAGGGATACACATTATCAAAGCGTAAATCTGAAAGATATCTTTTCCCGTGTCAGTGGGCATCTCATTATCAGCTTTTATCAGTCTGAATAATAAATTTTACACATGTATGTGAATAATTAAATGCTTGTTGCTTTTATTGTTTTAAATTCGATGTGATGCTATTATCAACTGACATAACTGAAGGCTCTGTCCAGGAGGAGCTGGTCCAGGTGTGTGACACTTATAATGGATGTAACTATCATCAACCAGTGTTTTTAAGCCAAATCCCCATGATCCCCAGCCAGGTGACCTAGCTTTGGTTACTGGTGGCCTGTAGCCCGTGTTTTGTAAACTGTATTAATGATGTTCTTATGCTCATATGTTTCATAAATTGTTTTTAAATATTACTTTCATAAATGACTAAATTTTGAATATATTAACTTAGTCTAGTCGCCATATGGCTGAAATGATGCTGATGCGATGTTAGATTTTAACACACTGTTTAGGCTAAAACAATGTATCTAGTTATGTACCTGTTTATTTATTCAGGTACGCATAATTTTTTCTGCGATCTGTTTCTGGTTATTTTTAGTACAGATACAATCCCGGTTAAATCATGATGAACAGCTTCAGCATCATCGACTACGTGGTATTCGGCGCCACCATCCTCGTGTCACTTGGTATAGGTTTGTATTTTGCCCTGATTGGTGGACGTCAGCGATCTACATCAGAGTTTCTGGTTGGAGGTCGCAACATGCAGATTATCCCCGTCGCGTTGTCGCTCGTGGTGTCCTTTGAATCATCCATCATGGTCCTGGGTTATCCAGCTGAAGTGTACGTCTATGGCGCCCAGGTCTGGATCTCCTCCTTCAGTTCATGTCTGACGGTGTTCATCCTTACTGGTCTACTGGTTGTGCCGTTGATACATCCACTTAAGATAACGTCTGTTTATGAGGTACGTGCAAACACTACTATACGTAATAAATAAATTGTTAACATAATGTCTGCAATGAGGTACAATGAGTTTGCCTATTTTATTTGGTCAATTTTTCGCTATTTTTATTAATCTTGAATCTTAGCATATGCATACAATGTTACTTTATGCACAGTTATTCTTTTGTTACTTAATTTAACATTTGTCAAGTAGCCTAGGTTCTTTTCTAAGATAACCGTGACACGAGCCATTAACACACTGAACGTACAAATAATGTTGCTCGTCACGATGTGGCTGAAATACTGCCAATGTTTCGTTAAATATTAACTCACTCACAAATAATGTTGACATCATACACAAAATATTTCGCATGACATGTTATTACGTGAGTGCTGACTTACTGTCTCGAAGAACAATCTATTCCTAACAACGAAAATATATTAAAACAAATAAAGTAAGCACACACCCCAAGTGGATACTGTTTAACTTGGTACTTGATAGCTCCGAAATACGCCTTAAAATATTCTAAATGTACACTTGGCAACAGATTTAATGGCTAGATATCATAATAAATGTCTGACAGACTCATAAACTGCCTTAAATATGGAAAGCAAGAGATGGGCTATTCAATCAATTAACCTTTAAAGCATGACAGAATCACAGCTGTTCTGAACTCGTGTCCTATATCGGAAACAGATAAGAACAACAAATAAACAAAGAAGAGGGAACTGATATGTTCATACTTTCTGAGAATCATGCACTGTACGAGGAGCCACTCTGTGTTATAGGACATGCATATACCCTCAACAAATCCAGTCATTAGTGTCTGCTATGAAGGAAATAGGCATCCCCATGGGCTTCTTGTGTGCTCCTCGTCTCGCTGATCTGTTCCTTAAGGCACATGAATCGGAATGTCTGCTCGGATTGGCCAAGATGTTTATCTTAAGCTTCCGGTATATCAATGATCTGATATCTTTCAACAACCATCAAATAGCCAATCAATAAAAAAACACAGGAGGATATGGTACAAGTCATATTAGGAAATTGCACAATGTCTATATTTCTAGGTTTAAAAACTTATTACCGTTCGAGGATTTGTCATGGTTATGGCGAAACAATCGATTCCTTCACAAGCATCGTTTGACACGGGCAGTAAGTCTGACACATCCGCACAGCGAGCTCTAGTTTTGATTGACATGCTGGATAGGTCTATTGTGAAGCCACTGGTCATGAAAAAGCAGATGCCAGAGTTTGTCTTCATGTTTTAGATGTTCAGAGAAAGGGTGCAAAGAATATCAGGGTAGTCACAGTTGATACGGAAGTCGTTGTCATCTTGGTTAGAATGTTCTTCAAACTGACGTGTCATTATCCTTCTATCGAGCTATGGGCGACACATCAGACATCACCACATAAACGCCATCTACCACGAACTCGGTGAATACACATCTGCGCATGCACTTCCGTTTCCCCAAGTCTTCGCAGGATCTGACACGACATATCACATTGGTAGAAAGGGAAGGAAATTATTATCCAAAACGTGGCATGCATAACCACAGGTCCCTGCTCCATGTGCAACATCCTTTCAAGCCTTCCAAAGTCCAGCCAGTAGGATGCGCAGCAATAGAAAGATTCACATGTATCTTGTATCATAGAACCACAACACGTGACAAGGTGAATTGCCTGAGGATGTGTAAATCTGCCTTGAAAAACCTGCCACCAACGCAAAATGCCCTTCTACAACACACAAATCGACGCAGCTTTGAAGACAAAATATGGTCAATGATTGAACAGACTGGCATCCAGGCAGACTCTACAGGAAGCAGCAAGGAGTTGCTGAGAACTGTTCAAGTATGGGTACAAAGCTCTAGGAAATGGACATCTCATTGCCACTGCAATGAACATTGTGACATACATTATCATTCCAGTGTGTACATGAACAATGTTTAAGGGTACATGCAAATCTATTCTAGAATATTCGTAAAGTAGTTACTAGTTGTGGAAATTTGTGTTTTCATAGTAAAGTCAATGTCTGGTAAATGCCCAGTGAGCATCGATGTAGACACTACATCATCTAGGCATACTCGATATCAAACACCCTGTAGTTTCGTTTTGTATTGTAACAGCTTACTCGCCAACAAATGACTCGCTGTTGGTTGTGAGGCTTATACTCAAACATTTCTCAGACGTAGCAGTATATCTCATGTAAATATAACAATAAAGCTTTGTATCATCACAACATTAACATGTTCTCATTCAATAAAGAGAAAAGAATACACCAGAAGACTGGATGGGGACATTTTCCACAAATTACCCCATAACAATAAGCTATGATGGTAAAGACTTTCATAAAATATATTTGAAGTCTTAAAACTTGCAGTACACCTCTGCTACAGTATCATTCGCCATTCTTCTTGTAAGGTCTGCCCAAATTCTGGAAACGCTCTGGCATTAATTTTGTATCGAGACCAGATATTCTTTTCAGCTACAACTGTGAAACCAAATTTTTATAATTAAGACATAGCCAAAATATTATTTTGTTCTGCAAGACATAGCAACAATGTAATTTTTGAGATTGAAAATTTCTTTTTTCAACAATATGAACCATAAATATTTTTTGCGAATTTTCGTTTTTTGTGTGGATAAAAATCATAAAATTGATTTAACATTTGAAGAATTTCATCGCCTGTACAGGGGTTTGGGGGCTGAAAAATTTTCAGTGTACTCACCATATATAAGGCTTAACATAAACAAGTATTTATTTGGCTAGGAAGACACTTCACCAAGCTATGTCAGACTTCTGAGAATATAAACAGTTTCGGAGCATGACCTACTTGGAGTCGGGGAAATGCAGTTAACATGAATAAACTAAATCTGATATATTTGAATACAAAATTAATACAAATCGTAAGACTATGTTCTAATGTTTCAGTATATACAAAGGCGTTTCAATTCCCGTGCAGTCCGCCTCTTAGGAACTTTGGTTGGGCAGTTATACTACGTACGTCATTACATTTATTGCTCTGGTTCTAAATGTTACGTCAAAGGGGCTGTTCTGTAGAGTACTAGCATCCACACAAAATAACTTACATTGTTTTACTTTTCTTATATTATGGATCTCTGACAAAATTTCCCTCATTCAATATTATATCATAAACGTATCATAAAGCAGTATAAAAGCATGAGTGAAAAAGTAGATTTTGATGTTTACCTCGGAACATGCCTTCAGCACCTTTGATGCCTTCAGTGGGATTTGAAGCATCTACCTTTATTACGTGGTCACGTATTGTTTAGGAGCTCAAAAAGGGTGAGGCTCGAAAACATATGACATGGGGATATAGAAATGTTTTTTTCATAGAAACAAACATATCCTAAAATTGAAATAATATATTTTTATTTTAAAGTCTTGGCACAAAAAGATCCACTTAATAAGTCCGTTATTTATTGTTGTGTTTGTAGGTATTCTACATGGGAATAGTGGTGTTTGGGACAGCCATAGGTCTCGAAACAGGTAATCGCATAATATCGCGTTGGTAAAGAACAAGCCACCGTCATTTGCTACAGATGCAGAAAATGAATGCAGTATAATCTTATTTATTAATATGTATCAACTTAAAATGGCACACTTGTAATATGTAAAATTTTGTCTGAAAACTTACCAATACATATCTACTTGGCTTGGTTACAATAAAGTTGTTTCTCAGGTGAGTGCTTCCCCAACGGAAAGTGATTAATTGTAAAGTGCTGTTAGTAGAATAGCTATTGGCATGATACTTTATGATTGAAAGAATTGTGCGGCATTATTTTTACATTTAATGAGATCAAATAGGCATCAAATAGGTCCATTTTTGACTCATGCATGTAGCTCTGTTCATGGTTGGCCTTTCCGTGTGTGTTCAGCAAAGCTTACAGTGGAGATAATATAGCCTTGACTCAAGGTAAACTGTTTTGAAATGATACACAGGCAAACATATCGCTATTTCAGTGACAGATATCCCCAAAGTGTGGTCAATGTTCCTCGCCATCTTTGCTGCAATCATTTATACAGCAATGGTGAGCTGCACAAGAAAATGTGTATCGGTAGTATTAACATGTGAATGATGAATGTATGAAATGTATTTCCCTTCTAGTTAATAATATCAGTGTGAAGTCGTGTTTGGCTGTGGACGAGGCTTGAAATGTGAAATGTGACAGTCATTATTACAAATAACCGTTGAAGATCCGGGTTAGAATATGTCTTCAGCAACCCATACTTACTGTAAAAGGCGACAATGCTTGTCGTAAAAAGCGACTAACGGGATCTGGTGGTCAGGCTCGCTGACTTGGTTGATGCATGTTATCTCAACCTAACCGCATGTATCGATGATCGAAATGTAGATCACTGGAATGTCTGGTCCAGACTCTATTATTTACAGACCGCCATGGTCAGCGGCCATTTTCAACCACCATATCCCATGTTCTTCACCCACCCTAAATGTGTTTGTGAGTGAGGCTGTTGCTATGTAAATGAGTGAGTGAGTAAGCAATTTGCTGTAAAACCTGTTTTAATCCATAGGGTGGTATAAAAGCAGTGGTATGGACCGATGTCTTCCAGACGTTCATTTTGACCCTAGGAATCGTGATCATTAACATTAAGGTGAGTTAAAATTCCTGGAGATTTTTTACACATAGGCAACGTGTGCCCCAAAAGTGTGCACCAGGTTGGTCACTCATGTGGACCCGTCAACCACACGTGTGCAACCCGTGTCCCACACGTGGGCAACCCGTCAACCAACCATATGGGAGGGAACAAACCTTTGACAAGACCCATATTTTCCTGACGTAAGTTTTTGTTTATTTGTTTGTTGTTTAACGCCGCACTCAAGGCTATTCCAGCTATGTGACAGTGGTCTGTAAATAATGGAGTCAGACAATCCAATGACATGCAACCATGTCACTGGACTGTCTGGTCTAGACTTGGTAATTTACAGCTCGCTGTCTGTATCTGGCATATTGGAGAATGCGGCGTTCAACAACTAAAAACAAACAACACAGACACAGCATGACACATCAATATTGTCCTTATTAAGCCACGTTTCACTTTCCAGGGTACCTTAGATGTCGGGGGAGTTGCGGAAGTGTGGTCTGCTGCATCCAAAGGAGGACGATTTAACATGCTAAAGTATGAACGGTTGTCTTTCACCCGTACGATTTCAATGTGGAACGCACCTTCTAAAACGCTTTTCCTTTTTGTGCAGCCTGCTTCTGAAAACAAATGCTCCTCCCTTAAAATAAATAGACGTACCCATTAACAGATTAACAGTCGGCACGTTCAATGAGGTGAACTCATGTTGTGCCCAGTCTTAGACACCGCAGTTCAGATTTGCATCCCTTCGGCAAGCCAGAAACCTATGATCGTGGGTTCAAATCCAGGTTCTAACCCATTATGTTTTTTGGTTTGTCAGCACAATTCCAATTCACAATTTTGTCAGCTCAGCTCGTGGGTTTCACCCGTAGGGCGTTCCTCCCTCATTTAGCTGACACGCCGTGATGTAACTGGAATGCTGTTCAGTTAGCAATTGTTACTGCTTTGAATACTTAACCTTTCCTGTAAAAAGGTACAACAGTGCAGCAATATACATGACTGAATATAGAAATAGCGTGTTGGGAAAGTTTATTCCAAAGCCAAAGCTGATGATTCCATTAGTTCCTTTTGTGACAAAATCATATCACGGAAGAAAACATCACCTACTAACATATTATCAATTTACAGCTTTGACCCTGACCCCACTGTGCGCCACACGTTCTGGGGGCTGTACTTTGGGTACTTGGCAAGAGGACTCAATTTGTCATTCAACCAATCAACCATACAACGTATTTGTTCAGTGAAGACGTTGAGGGGAGCACAGAAGTATGACTTGTTAACAAGGCAATCAGTTTCAGAGACGTATATCTTTATTGGTAATCTAAGTGTTACAAAGGGTAACAAATGAAATGCTAGTTCTGCATCGTTGAGATATAATTGAAAATTTCTACTAATGACAACTTTTTGTCTGACAAGAATATACAATAAAAGATAGATAATGACTGGATATGTGTTTCTTGCAGAACTACCCGAAGTATTAGATATTACGAAAGTATGCATCTCAAATCCGAAACAAATGTTTCCCAAACAACAGCAGCTGTGTTTAGAATCACTTATATTGATACTGTCCTATTAAATTCATGCATTATTCTACACGTGGGGGATTATAATATGTATGATGATACATGTATATGTATGTAAATATAGTACTACATTATCCCATTCAACATAGAAAAGGCCAATGTCATGTTATCATTGCACGAAGACGAACTACAGAAATTATTATGAAATTATTTTTTAAAACATTCATAACTGTAAATTATTTCCTTGAAACGGGTCTGACTGTCTGTCGAGAGGGTCTGGAACAGGCCTATAGCATATCACTAAACATTAAATGTTAACGCATTTCCGTGAAGCGGGTCTGACTGTCTGTCGAGAGGGTCTGGAACAGGCCTATAGCATATCACTAAACGTTAAACGTTGACGCATTTCCGTGAAGCGGGTCTGACTGTCTGTCGAGAGGGCCTGGAACAGGCCTATAGCATATCACTATACATTAAATGTTGACGCGTTTCCATGAAGCGGGTCTGACTGTCTGTCGTGAGGGTCTGGAACAGGCCTATAGCATATCACTAAACGTTAAATGTTGTCACAGTTTCTGTGTAGCGAGATATTAGCACCTCTTGAGAGAAGAATAATTCATGTGTCAGGCTACAAGAGTAAACATATTACCATTAGGGAGGTGACTCTCATTGAGAAGAATGGTTCATTGTTAAAAATAACAAATGCACTCAAAACGTTGTTGGTTTCAATTATAACATTATCTGCATGGGTCCCTGTGCAGATCTACTTCATTATAAAATAATATAACAACATTGTAGCTGTTACTTTGAAGACATTAATTATGAAAAAATAATAATAACATTACCACTGTAGATATCAATGTCAACACTATCATGGATACCACTGTGGTTGTATCAACGTATTACCCCTCGTTCTTTGAAAACATAAATGTTTCAGGAAGTCATTGTTGTAAAAACATATTACTAGTTTTGTTTTCATAAATTGTTTGTTTTCTTCTTTTATGTTACATTGATATGAAATCTGAAGCGTGTCATTTTCTCCCTCCTGATTCTTAAGGTACCAGATGCAAATTACAGTTTGTTTTATCATCTATGTTACACATGTTTTTCATGGCAGTATAGGTGCTTGCATCAATAGGCAGGTATGCAACAAACTTTCTTTGCGCCGTGTTGATCCTCTTGATGAAAGTTATCTTGTAATGACTCTTGGATTGTGACATGCTTTCTCCTCCAGGGTTACCTTCATGGCTGGTCCACTCTACTGGCTGTCATTTACACTCTCCATACTAATCGGTGTCGTGGCTTACTCATATTACGATCACCTTGGGTGCGATCCGTTTGCTTCTGGTCAAATCACCAACCCAAATCAGGTACCAACTCATTTTTGTCTTCAACAGACCCACATTTGACCTTCATATTCAGAAAATCCGTCAATATGTTGAGATATTATAAGCACATAAGGCAACTGTGGAAACACGCCAGATTGCACCCTTCCCACTTTCCTCAAAGCGAAAGCCCGTTCGCGAAGCTCTCTATACTATCGCTAGCGCTGCCACCGGTCAAAGCTCCCCACTGTGTTAAGTGGTCACAACCATGCTTGGAGTTAAACTCAGTGATAGATGTAAAAAGACAGAACTGGAACAGTTTGCACTCAATAACCTGAGGTGCAGTTTTGCCGGGCTATCCCCCACGCAACAGCTTGGTCTATAAATAGAAACAAGGAATCCCCGCGCTATAGACAGATCAACGGTTACACATTTAAACATGGACAAATAAGTATCAAAATCTGTAGAATAGTATGTATGAAATTCCTTTGAAATAGTGAGGAAGCAATGTTGTCAGTTCTTCTATGTTTACATTAGTTGCATAGGTAAAGGAGAATTGTTTTGTTACTGTAAACAGAGTGATAAACTAGGTCACATACCAGCATTGTCCACTGAAGGCAATCAGTTGTGTAAACAAACCTTTGAGGAAGGCAACGCAGTCCTCTGTATCCCCGGTTTAACATAAACACACAAGCACGTTTGTTATTGAAGGTAACCTAGGCCCGTCTCTGTAGTTTTGATAGGCTATGTAGTGGATAAACATACAGCTTACACTTTCAGTAATAAAGCCTGCTTATAGCAGGGGGATCCCGCCTCGTTCTGGTTCTACAGCGCCTATGGAGAATATAATTTGATACCAGGTTGAAACACCACTGATCAACAAGAAAGTGGTGTCATTAGAAATATCTTATTTACTTAGAAGTTAAAATAAAAGAAGCCCTTACTTTTTCACATATGAATTCATCATAGGTCCATCTCCAATTATAAGTAATTATCATGATATAATGATACAGCCTGGCTCCAGTAAACGGTCCAAAAGTAATATGTTCACACTTGTACAGTTTTTCCCTGTAGTTCAACTTCAATATCAGGATCTTTTTATCTCAAGCCATATAAGGCATTATTCTACATTCTGTATTGGTTGTTGGTGTATTTGGAAAAGAGTCAATCACAGAAAAAGGTGGAGCTTTAGTATAGTGTAGCAATCTGGTTAGTTAAAGAGCATCACCCTTTCTGAAACATTTCATTCAGAAATAGCTGGTTCTGGAATTCACTTTGTGTCAACAGTTTACACTTTATCGCTGATATCTGTGATCGTGGTGAAAGACCTGTCACCCGAGGTCAAATATATCGTCTTTGTTTTGTGTAAATATAATGATATCATCTATTCAAATGCACAGTTCTTCATTAGGGGTAAACGATGTGACTGGAGGGTCACATACTTCTTGTCCAGGATCTTTCTATCTCACAAGTGCTAAAAACAAACTGTCATTACTACAGTCTTGTGGGATAATTAAGTAAACAATTTATTAAATTGTATTGGCACTTGTATTCTGTGCAAATGAAGAAAAACATTCAGAAGCCACTAGTTGATTCTGCCCCCATAATGACGTGTTTAGGTCACGTGACCAAACCAAGACGCCGGATTGGTTGGAAATGGAAAACTGTTGCCATACACTTTTAGACTTTTATTGCAAGGTAATGCCAGGGAGATACTTCTTTTTATTTTTTCTTGATTGGATTAAGAAAGTGATATTTTTTTAAACATACAGATATGAAATAATCATCTGTATATACAGTTTGCATTGTACTCCTCGTCTTCCAAATGTGGCATAATATCTATACATGTGCAGATACGGAAAGTATAGTTTCAAAAGGTACTGACACGACATTAGACTATGAATGGAATGATTTTAACACATATTTTGAATGAGACTACTTAAATATTCCTAATGAAGAGTACCAACTATTGTCCAGCTATAGTGGAGAGGAATTTTGATAACAATGATGGAAATTTGCCCTGGTGGATGTTCGTGCATGGTTGGACTATCTTGTTGACACAACTAAATATATAACATGTATTCTTTTAACAGATACACATGTCAATGGAATTTTCTGACTTAAATTAAATATGGGGCTCAACACTATCATGATTTTTTAATCATGATATGGCAAACTCATCAACATGATAATGATCCTCAGTTAATAACCTATATTTCCCCTTTAATCACAGAATTCATGCCTGTTGAAATTAATGGAACTGTAACATAATAACATCTTTGTAAATGCATGAAAACAATATCTTTGATGTTGACAGTTTGTAAAAGTTGTATCATATTGTTGTTAATACATAGTATCCTTGTGTATTTTTTAGCATAATTAACAAATGTAACATAAACATTATGATTTTCCTGACAATCAGTCACTTACATAACAGTTTGATTCTATCTGTGATAATAACATTTAAAAGATACTGAAGTATATTGTTTTGTGTTATTCTTTGACGAATGTACTAACACAAATATTACTGCAGACATAGCAGGACACCATGTTTGTGTGTTACTCTCTGCCTTCCTGGGGCGGTTGAACTAGATGTCATCGAAGAGAGTGCTTATCTCTCTTAAGGGCCAGTTTTAGATATCACATTTCGCATTCTCAAAGCGAGGCCATTAAAACGCGGGAAAATGAATAAAAAGGGGAATACCCTGCTGAAAGTGTAGACTGATATAAGCTCTATTTACATCGTGTAGGCTTCATTTCACGTGTAACCATGCCTGCTGACCGATGGAAAGCATATTTGTCTAGTATTTATTTGAATCCCAAACACCCAGCCTCCTTTTCTGGCCCTGCTAAGTTGTATCACATTGTGAAAAAGGAGGGGAAATTTGATATCAGTTTGCGTCACATAAAGAAGTGGTTGACATCCCCAGATGCCTATTCGCTTCAGCGACCTTTAAGATACAAGTTCAAGCGGAACAGAGTGGTGGCTTCAGGCCTCAATGCTCAATGGGATATTGACTTGGCTGATGTATCTAATATAGCCTCGGTCAATGACGGTGTGAAATACTTACTCATAGCTTTAAGTGTATTTACATGTTTTCTGTGGGTCGAGCCCCTTAAAAATAAAACACGGGATGCGGTCATTAAGGCCTTGAAGAAGATATTTTACCGCGCTACCCTGCCACAAATTATACGATCAGATAAAGGGCGAGAATTTGATAATGAGAAAATGAGGTCTTATTTAAGAAACAAGGGACTCACTTACTATGTCACACAGAATGAAACCAAGGCTTCTTATGCCGAGAGAGTGATACGGACCCTCAAGACCACGATGTACAGATATTTCATCTACAAACAAACGTACCATTACCTGAACATTTTGCAAGATCTCGTCCTGGATTATATCAACAGACCTCACAGATCATTGAATGAAAGATCACCCTCAGATATTAATCTGATTAATGAAGCTAAGGTATGGACAAAACAATATATTGATCCATTGAAAAAACTTCATAAATCAGGGAAGAAACCCTTTAAATTTAAAGTGGGCGATCAAGTAAGACTCTCTCATTTGAGACATACATTTCAAAGAGACTATCAAGAAAAATGGACTGAGGAAATCTTTATTTTCAGAAGAAGGTTCTATTGTGATGGTATGCCTATCTATCTGTTGAAAGATATGGCTGAAGATCTAGTTCAAGGTAGTTTCTATGCAAATGAACTACAGAGAGTAGACAAGCCCGCAGACACAGTGTGGAGACTGGAGAAGGTTTTGAAGAAAAGGAAGCGAGCTGGCGTAAAAGAGGTGTTTGTGAAATGGATGGGTTATCCCAAAAAGTTTAACAGTTGGATCCCAGAAACTGATCTTCAGAGTATATAAGGGTCTTCCTCTTGTTCCAGTGTCAGTTGCATTTCTATCGTCATGGAGTCCACATCGTGTCCTGATTGTGGGAGACAGTTCTCTAGAAATGATAATATGCATAGACATAGGAGACAGATGCATTCATATCCTCCTCCTCCTCCTCCTCCTCCGGGAACCTTACCTCCTCCTCCTCCTCCTCCGGGAACCTCACCTCCTCCACCTCCTCCTCCCACGTCTCCTCCTCCTCCACCTCCTCCAGCACTAAAAGAACAGTTCTACTTTACCATTCCATCCAATGTTGTGGTGGTGGGTCCAAGTGGAAGTGGCAAGACTATGTTTGTGTACAACATTTTACTACAGAATCGCATCCAACCTGTACCCAATAACATTATCTGGTGTTATACGGAGTGGCAGCCTCTGAATCAGATAATCAGTGGACAGTTACCCTATGTGACGTTTGTGAAGGGGATTCCTTACAACCTGCACGAGGATAACTATCTGGATGCACGGAATAACAACATGATTGTACTGGATGACCTCATGTTAGAGGCTAAAGATGATAAACGCATTTCCCAACTATTCACCCGAACCTCTCACCATAAGAATGTCATTAGTTTCTTACTGTTACAAAATCTGTTTCCCAGAGGTAAGGAGTCACGTGACATTCCTTTGAATTCTCATTACGTGACACTGTTTAATTCCCCTGTGGACAGACATCAAGTCAACTTGTTTGCCAGGCGCATCTATCCCAACAATACCGGCTGGTTTATGTCTGTGTATAAAGAAGCTGTTGAAAAACCCTATGGCAATCTGACAATCGACTTGCGTCCTACTACCGTGGAATCAGGAAGACTACAACCTAATGTACTTGAAACAGTCAATACCCCACAGCCTATAAAAGAGGAGCAGGCTGTCAATCAGTATCATTTGAAGCCAGACACCAGAAGAGATCACATCTCAGAAGTAGCCGCTCCAGTGGACAGTGAATCAGAGGACGACACTACTGATACAACTATGCCTTCCTGTGATGAGTGTGGTATTGTGTTTGAAAATAATCATGACCTTCAGCGTCATGTCAGATCGTGGTGCCCTGAGAATGGAGGGGGAACCCTAAGGAAACGACTTAAAATTCAGACAGCTGATGAGAGCAATGTTAAACAGCCTACAATGACCTCTAAATTCAGTGAAGCTGATAAAGAGTGGTAGGTAAAAGGCTTAGAATACATGTGGGAACAAACACTAAAAACGTGCAGGGAAGAAATCTGGAAGAGGAAAGAAGAGTATGAAGATGAAGGGAAGAGTGAGAGATGGATAGACAGGAAATTAGCGAAATGTTTGAAGACTACTTTCCTTGAGAGACTTGTTACGGCTATACGTTATGTCAGTTACTTTGCAAATGGCCCTCTGTTTAAACCCATTCTAGACAAGATCAATCAGTTGGACCCAAACACGGAAGTAGATGAATTGAATCGTAAAATTACTCACTGGATGAAACCAGTGGTTAAAGATATCCTATCACACGTTGACTTATCACGGGCGTAGGATTTAGAACTTTTGAAACAATCGGATGATGGGCCAAACAGTGAAAATGACAGTGACATTGTATATTGTATATATATATATATATATATATATATATATATATATATGTATATATGTAATAAAATAATGTACATAGAATGTATTATTGTTGTTAATATGAGATACATTATTCTCACGTCATCACAAATATCACAATGACAAAAATTCACATGTTTTATTCAATGTATTTCCATCGGTATGCAATCAATACAAAAACAATAGTATAACATAGGGATACATACAGTAAAAAACACAATAGGTATGTACTATCATTGTTACATTAGATATTTATTTACAACATTTCATTTTGCATACAATACAATAGCAATAACAAGAAATATAATAGTAATAATAATCACATTAATCTTTATTCAATAAATATGCATATGTCAACAGGAATACATATGAAGTTCATAATATGGTTCATATTTTACATATATAGAGGTATTCTGTGAAGCAGCATAAGTTACAAAACCACATAATATCAACACATGAATATGATAATCTAAGACAGAGGTATGAAATGGTTTCACTGAATTTTATAATGGCCGTGAGCAAGTGTATGAATTCCATCTTCTAGAACATATCGTTTATCATCAAACGGTGAAAGACTGATTTTGTTGATAGAAGCAGTGTACAATTGATGGTCTCGACTTTGTATTTGAGTCAACTGGTGTCTAAATTGTTTCTCATTAAAGAGGCACTCTTTGTACAAAGTATGTCTCAGATGTTTATCTCGAACGGTTTCTGTTATACCTTTGGCTCTGGTCTGATTGATTTCATGCACTGTTTCGATCACTAATCCATCCTTGACTTTTGTTTCTTTCTCTAAGGCATACATTGAGTACATTTTAGGTCTGAGACCTACAAATTCAACCATTTGTACCCCAGCTAGTTCATCTTTGAATTTCCCGAGAACATTTTCATTTGCTTTGGAATACAGGTGGTGGTCAGGTTTCAGATTGCAGGTGTCAAATAAATCAATGCTTTCTTTCATGTCTTTCATAAGATCAGGGGTTTCAATTTCGTAACACAGATAATCGGTGTCAGTGAAACAGAGCTGAGCTTTCTGTCCATAGTTACGCTTGATATAATTATAATGAAAATCATACATGTGGATTTTTTAAAGATCTAAGATGGAAAAGCCAGCATAAAGGGGTTGGTTCAAAAACAAGGTTTTCCTTTTCATGTGGACGGCAGCCAAATCTTCATTAAAAATTTTAAAAGCATCAAATGTTGATTTGGCACACAACTTTTTCAGAAGTGTGTCTGAATTCACCAGTTCCACATTGACATGCTTCCTGACATTCATCATGGAACGTCCAAAACATGAATTGTTCATTAGCTTGAAAATTGCTTTATCTGTTTTATTGTTTGATTGTTTTCTTTTCTCAGTATTGAAATCAATGAATGGTTTGAGCCAGGGAGATTGCTTGAATTGAATGGCTCTATAGATATGTGTGAGAACCATACCTTGAGATAGATAAAATTGTAAATTTCTATAATGAAGAACATACTTCTCCTTGTCAAACAAATTTGGAACAAGTTTTCGTGTAGGTTTCCCCTGAAGATTTCAGTTCCTCTTTAAGCTTTTTGGAATAATCAGAAAGCATGTGATGTTGGACAACCATGGACTCGGGACAAAGGGAATAATCCGAGTGTGAGTCATGAAGTTCCTTCGGGTATTTCAAACTGACTTCTAGAATCATACCCATCCATCTCTGCATCTTCCGCAATGTTCATGATATCAACTTCCTCTACATTATCAACCCAATGAAAATCTCTCTCGGGTAGAAATTTACTCATACTGAGACCATACTGAGACCATAGAGGTTATTGGCATCTAGATATATTAATTGCTAATTAGGTTCGTTCATTTGGTAATTAGCCTCATCAGGAACATTTGACTCTGCATACTTTTTCGATATCATACTAATACCACCCCTCATGCCCGATTCTATCAAAAGTATCATGTCAATATCTGTCAATCTTTCTAACTCAACATTTCCCATTTTCAGCATGGAATCCCAACCAAAGCCTGGTAATGTATAACAGTGAGCTGAGTCTAGTTGATAGTTTTCTAAAGCTGTTGTTCTAAAATTTTCAAATACATCGGCCAAAAGTAAACATCAGTTTTCATATACAAGTCATGATATTCCCCCATGTTTTGAATGTCAAAACTTGACCATACTTGTTGTGCATGGTCATAATCCTCATCAGAAGTTGATGTGTCTGTAAGGCTACTGTAAAAGTCCTGTTTGGGAGGTAATTCTTGCCTTTCAAATTTAGATTCATCATCCATGAAATCATAGGGATAGACTCCCTTTCTCAAGAGTAGTTTAACATGATTGGGGTCACGAAATTCCTGTCTCAAATGTATGAATTTGGAAGGGTCCTTTTTCTCAAGATTGCCAACAAGTTTTCCAAGAGATGAAAGCAGGAACTGACAGGAGTCAATGAAACGCAAATAGCCAATGGAAAATGAAATGTATTTCTCCATGTTGTTTGCCAAGCAACTGAGTCGTTGTTTTGACATTAACTCCTTCATGATCAAATGACTGTCATAGCCACGGAGGTTATGAAATATGACAGGGATGAAGAATTCCTCCTGTTGGCCTTTTTTTCTTACCTTTGACCTGTCTAAACTGATATTGTAAATTACAGTGTCTGTGTGCTGCCCCACGGTAATTGTAACCATTTGTCAAGTGATTGTGATCACGAACTTTACTTGATTTTTCATCAAAGGGCTTATTACAAATATGGCAAGTATCTGCCCTTTGAAACGCTATTTCATCAGCTACAGGCATTGTCAAAGGTTGAGGATCATGGAGCTTTTCATAGATGATATCTGCTTCTTTCAGCAAATTATCTAGAAAATGGGACACGACATGAGACCCTCTATAGGTTACTGATGGTTTTGTATCATTGGGATCTGTACAAACTACTTTGTAACAGAACCCTGAAGGTTCATGCTTTTGGAAGATGGTTGTGTTTGAATTATTGTTGTCGGTCTGTTCAATTTTTCTGGTGAATGCCTCAAAGTCCGCGTAAATGACATATGGGACATTGAGTTGTTTCTGTATAGATGAAAACCTAATCCATTTTTCATGTTCACGAGGTAATCTGATTTTCTGGGCATTATGATCAGCGCAGAAAATTGCATGATCACCCAATAAATCTTGGCGGGAAAAACCATGCAGACAACGTCTACAATAATATTTTCTTCCATCATGTTTTGTTTTATGAGCCATGAGTCTGCTGAAATTCTTAATGAGACAAAAATGTCTCTTTTCTCCTTCAGTGAGGAGTAACAAATCAACTACCTTATCATAGCTATTCTGACTAATATGAAGGGGAAATACACCACTTCCCGATATAAGCAAATACATTGACAGATATCTGATTCTGTTGCTCGAATTTGGGGACATGAGACAGGGGTATTGGTATGTCGATACCGCTCATATCAAATTCAGATTCATATCCAATGTATTTTGATACTCTATGTGCATTTTCATGAAAGCTATGAATACCAGCGAGAACAGACCAAATGAAGCACCTTTGGGTTTTGGTTTTTGACATTTACAATCGCTTTCTTATTTTCTAAACATTTTGGTAAGGGGATGTAGCTACTAGCTGATAGGGGTACATATTCTGCTGAATTCACCTCAATATGTACAATACGATCTAAAATCCAACCACTACCCACGTCTTGGAATTCCTGTGTGGATGTGTATAATTTTTGAAAAGCTTGTCCTAATTGATTAGTTCGTTGATCTCATCATATTTAACATACTTAAGTTTTAAAGTAAGAAACCATTTCATACCCTTTTTATCGTCTAAAAAATCATGCAAAATGTCAGTGATAGTTTGGCGTTCATCCGCGAAAAACTGTAAGATGTCAATAGAGTTACTTTCACTAGGCGTGAGTGTTGTTGTCCTGAGATTCCCATCCAGTGCTGATCTACCAGCCCAAGTCTGATTCCCTCTCGCCTGTGATCTCTCCTGTCTATTCGCACACCTGTTACATTGATCAACCTGTTGGCTGTACAGTCTTTCAGGTACTGGCCGATGACATGTCATACACTCACGACCTTTCCCATCACAGGTCTGACAGAAACGTTTCCTAGGCAGTAGGCATCTGTAAAACATTACAATATTTAACTAACCATGTAATACATGGTAATTTCTCTAATTATAGGTGACACTAATGTTTGCAATTATTGGAATAAAAGTTACAAAATTACCTGTAATGATTACACCAATTACATCTGTCGTATTTGGCTGGGTTGGGACTGCCATCACTAGGAATATCCATCCGAGCACGCTTGTTTTGATCATCACTTTCTGTTATCCTTTTCCGTTTACAGTTATGTCTGTTTAAGTTATCTTGTCTCATAAACACTGTTAGACAATTATCACACTGCATATTCTCCTTCAAATGTACAGTCCGTTTATGTCTCATCACAGTGTACTTAGTTCTGAAGACTTGGTCACAAAGATCACATTGGTGACTTTTACCATGTTTCTTGTTATTCTCATTAGTAGATTGTATTGATAACAACTGAATTCTCTTGAGGTTGACATCAGGATCTTGGACAATGTCATTTTCATTTGCCCATCGTTCCAATTCATAAAGGGACTTAACATCATCCAGAAATTCTTTTTTTCTCTTCGTATCCATACTATTTAAATAAATGAAGAAAATTAATAGCCAATTTCATTGCAAACATATTTATAACAATTTTTTTTTCTCGTATTTATAACCTTTGGCAATTTTTTATTCACTCTAAAAATGTTCCCCGAGTAATGTTGTACACACAAACATTAAAAATTAACCTAATATGACTTACCTGTTCTTTGATCTGATGATAAACCTGAAAACCCGAGAGTGAATGAAGATGCGTCCGTCACGAACAACTGTCAGTTGGCAACTGATTCTCAAATATCCCGCGCAGCCGTTATATCACTGTGAATACCCAGCTGATAACAGTCAGGACAGTGCTGATAAGCGTGCTTCCCTGTTCACAGTAGGTCACTGACTGAAGCGATTATGACTAAACCACTGTTTAATACTTACAGCATTGTAGCGTGACTTATATAGCTTAATCTATAAAAAAAACCTCAACCTGAAAACCCCAGAGTGAATGAAGATGCGTCCGTCACGAACAACTGTCAGTTGGCAACTGATTCTTAAATATCCCCGCGCAGCCGTTATATCACATTGACAATATCACACAACAGTAATGTTATCTTATATGCAAGGTGTCTACATATCACTGCTTCTGTTGTTTAGTTTGAGTTAACTTTATATAAATACCTAAGTCGTTGTTCATAGTAAAGTATTCGTATTCACTATCACTTTTACTGTATGTTTTCAACAGTTAAAATTCATCATGGGAGAGTTCATTTTACATACATCCGCTTTTCCCGCGACCCGTAAGGCGAGGGGTGCTGGGTTGTTTACATTACAGGGTGTAGTTCAAAAACTCGCGTACGCAAAGAGTAAATACCCCCTTCCTCCAAAACAATGGACTCTGTTAGAGGTGGCTTTAGCCTAGCTGTTATCACACTGACGAGTTCTGACACGCGCGCCGAACACAGCGAGTAACTCCCTGCACAAGCACTGATAAGGCAATCACTGTTTGTCTACCAAGATCGTTGTGCATTCATATGCCTCTAATGAAAGGTAGACATTGTTCAATATTTGAGCCAATCACATGCCTACGCGTTACCGCACCTGTTCTCGGGGGATTCCTTGTTTCTATTTATAGACCCTGCTGTTACGTGGGGGATAGCCCGGCAAAACTGCACCTCAGGTTATTGAGTGCAAACTGTTCCAGTTCTGTCTTTTTACATTCATCAACTCACAACCGATAGACTGTCAGCACTGGGAAGGAGCTTGCATCTTCCCAAAGTAAGGTAGATAACTGACTTTAAAAGTCCAGTTACCGAACTTGGCTTGAATTTCTAGGCTCAATCGTAGCGTCATCAGTGACTTTTACGAGATATGTCCCATCTATGTCGCCACAACTGATCGAATTCCACCTCTCATATATCTTTCACTTGCTTGAAACAAAATGGCGGCGCCCAGTCAAGACGATTTCATCGATAATAATGATCTTTATTGCTGTGTGCATCGAATCACATGAGGTGAAATGACTAGGAAAATATATGTCGACGGTATAGGTATACATGCTCTGCCAATCCTGCAATCCAACGAATTCGGCGCTGTGATTGCCATGTTGTCTATGAACCAGACGCCGATTTCGTTCCAGGATTTTGATTGCACAGACTCGTTAGTCCAGCCAAAATACAACTCCATTATTCCAGCCTAGTTTGGCAAGGGTGGGTACTGGACTTTTACAGTCAGCTTACTCCCTTGCCTCGGGAAGATGGCCAGATTGAAGTGACACACGACTAATAGTTATTCTGAAATGTCAACTGTTTTTGTAAATGTGTTTTGAACAATGTCAGTTTAGAGCACTGGGAACAAAAATGATACTATTGTTTTCAGATCCTTCCTATCCTGACTGTGGACATCTTCAAAGGTATCCCTGGGATGCTGGGACTGTTTGTGGCAGCTCTTTGTAGTGCCTCACTCAGGTGAGGGAATGGGGAGGTAAAATGTGGTTTAACGTCGCGGTCAGTATCACTGCGCTAACACAGCGACGTTCATGAATGCGTGTGTGTGGCTGCTTGTACTAGTGCAGGCTTGATGGTGCTCGCCCACTGAGATATCATGCAGCAGTTTAACATGGATACTTCGCGCTCAGACGCAGTATACTGATTCTGAGACGATCAGACCTTGTTAAATCCCTTTAACGCCAAGCACTAGACCGGGAACTGCAAGTTTAATCTTTTAACGTACTTGGTATGACGCGACAGGGGATCGAGCCACCGACTTTCTGCTTTCCGAGCAGTCGCTCTATCCACTATACCACGGAGACGGCACCCAGAGAAATGAAAGTGAAGACTCTTGGCATCAGTCGTTATCAGTGCCAAACAGCTGAACGTCAGTTTTCTGAAGTAGAAGTAACAATACTATGTGCATGTCATTTAACAAGGGTCAACATGGATTATGTGTACATGTTAAGATATTAAATTATTTAATTGTATGGTTTTTTTTAGATTGAAGTCCACATTTTACATAATCCCTTCCCTTCAGCACTATTTCCTCTGGGCTGTCCAGTCTGGCGGCCACAGCCTGGGAAGACATCCTCAAGCATCACCTGCCAAACCATTCCGACTTCAAGGCAACACTTGTAGCTAAAGTAGCAGGTAGGATGCTGCATACACATGCATGATATTGCTACTATCTACCATCGCAAGCACAGGGTGAAGCCATTGAGGAAGCATATATGCATTAATTTATTATTAATATGAATTGAATAGAAAACGTCAACGTAGGGAGTAATACGTCTCGATTATCTGCCGAAACAGATTCCTTTGGGCGTAAAAGGCAAAATACTTATGAAAAAATATATAGATTCTTCCATGACCAAATAGCTGTTTGGTAATAGCAACTACCTTGAATGAAGTGGCTTGGGTTGAGTCCAGTGTTTTGAGTGGGTTGTCGATCAGGCAAAGAAAACAACAAAATATGGAGCTCAAAAAGTTTGTTTACACCATAACATTTCACTCGAACAGGCAAGTATGTAGCACGGCAAATTCGTAAGCTAACATGAGGTGAGCACCCCTAAAGAAAACTCAGCAAAGCCTTGCAAAGGTTTTGTTCTATGCCGCACGTCATTATTGTTACGTCATATAACCCGTCACGCAAAAGATATGACGACACAGTCGCTGTTGTCCTCAAGACTTGAAATACATTCTCTTTCTAGATTCCTTGTATTGCCACTCATGATGAATATTATAGTAGCCGCGACTTTGCGCTTTGTAGCATATAAATGTACATATAATTATTTAAAGTTGCCTACCCACAATGACTTTAAAAAGTCCTTTTCTCAAAACATGGCTTCCGCGGTGATGCGGCTGTCAAATCGGCTGTTTCAAACAAAGGGGGTTTATTGTGATTTCATAACATCTGATCGACCAATCAAAATCAGTATTTTCCAAATTCATGGGAGAATATATGTAAAAAACACTTGTACAAAAACAAAACATATCATTCAGGATCTTCTTTCAGTGATCATCTACGGAATGTTCACCTTTGGCATAGCGATTCTCATATCATTGGTTGGTGGAACATTGTTGCAGGTATGGAAACTTTCAATATCATGTGGTCTCACGTGTTCAATTTATCAGTTCCTTTGATCTGACCAGGGAAAGAAACTTCAAATGTTTTTTTACATTACTTTTATAATCAGTGTTGAATTTCTAAAATAGATTCATCTTAAGGGTATGTCTGTTATCTGCATGTTATGAGGCAAGATAACTAAATAAGTATTGTTTAGCTCATCAGTTTGAAAGTCAAGTGAGCTTTAATTGTAGCCTGTGTGTCCGAGATTGGTGGCCTGCTAGTGGGGTGAGTGGGTGCTTGTGCACGGTGGGGTGGGTTCGAGTGGATGGGGTAGATTTATTTCTTTTAAGCCAATGTCATAGGTAAGCAATAGTGACCAGCACCTATAATCTTTTTATACCTAAGGATATGAAGTATGTTCATTGCACCATAATACACAAACTTTGCAGTCAAATACATGATGGAGAGAAAACATGTTTAATATTGTGTTCAAGAAATCATGTTTAATATTGTATTCAAGAAATCATGGGTCCAATCCAGTTCATGTGATCACCAAATGAAGGAGAGCGTGGGCCCAGCTGGGTGCAGGCTGTTATGTATGAATACTTCTTTATTTAAAAAGTAAAACAATTAGTGATGTCTGTTAGGTGATGTAATAGCTGAAATCTAACGAAACATTTTCTTCCATGTTCACATGCTTTGCTTCATCGCAGTGTGGGTTACCTGGGACAGTTCCCATATAGCCACCACAGATGATACCATGTGTAAATGCCTTGGCAATGTCCTTAAGGCATCCGTCTTCAGTAGCCTCTTGGTGAATGTCCATCTGCATGGTGTTGTTAAGACGTTGCTGTGTCACGGTACTTCTAAGGTGTGTCTTCAGTCTCTTAAGACTTGAGAATGACCGTTCAGATGTTGCAGTGGTGACCGTATTGCCAGGTAGATCTTGAGTAGTCATCTCCTCAATACTTGTTGTTGTTGTTTTGCCGCAGACACATGGATCTACAAAAAGAACTGCTTTGGACACATTATTTGGTTGTAAAGTGTAAAAGTGGTTAACTTAAGCTAATTATTCATCATTGTGATGTTGATGTGCTGTTTACTCCTATTAATCTTAATGCGTAAACATTGCTACAGTTCTTGTGTGACCCCTGTCCCGAAACAGGGTTAAATGGAAATTGCCAAGTTTCGAAGAAGCATCGGCAACAAAGCATGCTTTAATTTCTATCAAAATAACTGTACATTGTGAAATAACGTTTGTAAGCTTGTTTATGCAGAAATTTGTTTTCTAAGAATTAAATGTGCATCTGTACGAAACTAAGCTCTTGCAAATAAGATATTTAATAAGCTTATCAATGCGATCAGAATATACATTTGCATTTCACAACGCATTTCGTATTTTACACCACTGTATTAGTAATAGAACGCCTGTTAAGCATTTGAGTAGGAGTCAGTAGGGATTAACAAAGCATGCAGACAATCATTACTGTGTGTAGCAGAGTGAAAACACGAAACTGGAAGATTCCATGATCGGCTGCGTCTTTGCAGAGAAAATTCCGGGTGATCAAAATGTTTCTTTGCATACAACTGTTCAGGATTCAAGAACACCCGTCAGAGAACAGTTTATACATTCAATTATATTTCAATTCATACATGTAACTTTGTTTGAAGGGCACCTAAACACAACTTAGCAACATCATAAATGCTTGACTAAAGTCTAATTTGAAAAAGACGGTAGCTGATGAATAAAAAATCGTCATCCACACGAAAATATCCGCCATAGGGTTTAAAACGGGTTTTCAATGCACAATTTCAATGGTAGGTCAGAGCCTTGTCTGCCCACTTCCACGCATATTTTTTAATCTCTTTTCTGTCTGCTCATCTGTTTCATTACCGTGTCCACAACTTAAGCTATGAATTAGAAACAACACAGAGGATCCCTTCAGTAGTCTTGTGCATTCTCAATTCTTTATCAACCCTTAAACATTAAAGGTTGTCGGTGGTAAACAATAATCGTTAGGAGTTATCCCTTACACAGTAGACATCGTCTCCGTGATAGGATATTTCTATAAGGAGAATGAACTGTAAAACCAATGGTTGGTTGTTTTACGCCGCACTTAGCAATATTCCAGCTATATGATTGCGGTCTGTACATGATCGATACTGGACCAGACAATCCAGTGGTTAACATCATGAACATCGATCCACATAATTGGGATCGATGAGATGCATCAACCAAGTCAGCGAGCCTGACCACCTGATCCCGTTAGTCGCCTCTTACAACTAGCATTGTGGCCTTTAACTGCACGCATGGGTTGCTGAAGATTTCACGAGCCACTAATTTCGAGATGTGTAAAGCTATCAACGGCATCTACCCCTGTTTCATCATAGGACCATTTCTCCACTGGCTGTACTCGCCACCTTTTCTAAACACAATGTTTGAGTTTCGTGTGCTAAGTTCCAAGCCCCATGATTCTGAAGAATAATGTTCATAGGAAAACCGATATTCCCAACAAAATCGCAATCAGTGTTTCCACTTTTCTTTCCCATTTAAGACTACTTTTAAAAGAGCGTATCATATAAAATGTACAGAAGTAAATAGAAACCAATAATATTCCAAAAGCACCGGTGTTTCTTTAAAAACCTGGTGGGGTGGGGGACTGGTTCGGATCTGGGTGGGGATGTGGGGATCAACCGCAGCCCCCCTCCCTGTCTTTTTAGACTACATAGTGAGCTACCTATATCCTGGCACTATTTGGGCAATTCTAGCCTCCGTGATAGATAAAACCCCATCTACAACTATTGACATTGCTGGTTATACAATTGCAGATAGCCACTGGTGTCTTAGCGGCCTTCGTCGGACCTCTGTGTGGATTATTTATCATGGCAGCATTTTGTCCTTGGGCTAATGCAAAGGTACGGATCACGCATCATCCGCTTGGTCCCCGCAATTTTTGTTTTCTTCAACAAGCGTTTTATGGTTGGGAAAAACATCGCACCTTCTGACATGTCACCTGAAGAACTTTAACTGATGATATATAAACATTACCCAACATGTGGTACTAACTTACATTTCATCTCTCTGCACGACGTGCTGGGCAGTACTTGACGCAAATGGTCGACACACAAGACATTGCATTCCCTTTTAATTGTCAGTGTAATGTCCACAAACCACCATGATCTCTAATGCCTTTTGGAGGAATTCGTGCAGATCAGTGTGAAGTCAATCATCTCTACGAATATCTGTTTCACAGTAAACGAATCCTGGGTCTACCACTTGGGACATAAGCATAGAATAAATTACGGCAGCTACAAATGAAAATTCGTAATTCCAATGCAGAATGAGATGGATGTCACACATATTATCATCTTCGTTTATTATTTATTGTTATGTTACTATCATTTCATTTAAGGACTGGCTGTGTATTTTTTTCGGTTCATTGAAGTATGAATCGAAAAACCAATGTGCAAACTGTATGAATCCGCGTAGTTTGCACATTGGTTTTTCGATTCATACCTCAATGAAACGAGAAAAATACACAGTCAATGCTTATAATTAAATTCGACAGCATAAAACATGTTTTATCTACAATAGTTTAACCAAAAACAGTTGTATATATCAAAACAGACACAAATGACGAGATTGATAAACATTCCAGGTGTAGGAATACATACTGTGGCGTGACATGAATCAGGTGATTGTTTAATTATGCACATAAATTGACACGCCTACACTGTCAGTAGCCAATCAACGGAGAGCAGGATCAAAACAATGTTCATTGGACCTGTCAGTTAAGACAAGTGGCGAAAAGAACTGCAACAGTCAGACTGTAACGAACTGGAAGAAATATGTCCGGGAGAAGGCGGCTGTTTCAAATTACATGGTCAGTTACCGACAGATTCAAACATTAATTCCCTGATTACGGTAAAACACAGTTGGAAAAATGCTAGTTAGAAAGGAAACCCGAAGACATGAAAGTTGAGTGAGTGAGTGAGTGAGTCAAATTGAACCGAGGCGAGCAGAAAAAAAAGGCGAGCGAGTCTGAACGTTTGCTGTTTCATTCATTCTCGGCCTTCGGTTTCAAAGGTTTGTTTGGACAATGAGTATGCATGAAAGTCGCTTAATGTCCTGTGCATGACGATACACGGGAGCAGAAAGGGAATTCCCTCGGCTGTAATATTGGGATTCCCCGACATTCCGAAGTAATAAAAATAGTGCGCCTCGGTGGGCGTGGCTTAATTTTTTAGATTCATTGGGAAATGAATGCAATAACACGTGACCAATTCAGCTAATCAGAATACAGGAATTTCAATGAACACAACGAAAATTTAATTATTATTATGTAATTAGAATCAGGCAATACATTCTTACTTTTCTTACAAATTGTATGAATAGTGGGTTCCAGCGGTAGGGCATGATATGCTCACCCTTTTCACGAACACCTGATGTCTTCGTAGATTTTTAATTGTCCATTCATAAATTTCCGCTGCTATTTTGCCTTTTACGCCAAATGGAATCTGTTTCGGGAGAAACGCTAGGCAAGTTTTTATCTTGCATTGGTTTCCTGAGACTGAAAAATGGATAACGATAAACATGTCATCCCTTATTATTTACCAAAAGAACCTGGTCATGTGTTTCTTCTCCTGGTATAAAGAGGTTATCACGCGAGTGTGTTCGGGGATGGTACATATCCTGCATTAGGAATAAACATTGTATTTAGCGAGCCTCGGTGTGATAACCTCTTTATCATATGATGTCATTCTTTAATTCTGTGCTTGAAAATCTTATCCCTCTCTCACAAAGATTAACTAAACATTGCGAGTTTTCCTGTGCCAGTGGCGAAGCAACATATACGCAAAACAACAATTGTTTTTACTTGCATTTTGCGGCAATCCATAGGTCTGTCCGCTAGAGTAACTGTCCTTTGTCAAGGGAAGCTACTCTAACCCTAGTCTATTAGACGTAACGGCCACGTACAAACGTTGTTGACAGTCGGCCTGTAATGTCATAACGTTAAGAAGTGCAACCAGATGTACATACAGCGACAAAACGAAACAAGGTAACAACATATTCAAACATATTTCGGGCAAATCCAACTATTTCAATTTGCGGAGAAGGTTTCAAGCCGCTGAGGTATGGCTACTGATCCCGCTTGGCTTGGCCTAGTGCCCTCGCAAAATTGTTTCGAAATATATATCTCCAAAGTTGCCATAACTTATAACATGCCTTAGCTCCGTCACAGTTAGACAATGTATTTTCAGTGTATTAGACTTTTCTTTTGATAATGATAGCCACTAAATTGCCGAATGACAAGGGCGACGCCATGTTTGTTTATAAACACTGAAAGTAGTCCCTACGTGACCTTTGATATTTGCATTCCTATCAGCATATAACCCCAACGGATATCGTTTTCATACGTTGGCTTTATCCTGCCAAGAAACCTACCCATTATATGATAAATCAACATACGTTATGGCTCTGGGCTCACTTGATAAGGACTTTTTGCAAGTACTCACTATTCGAACGTTTGGTCTTCATTCTTGATTCGTTAATTATTATTGGTCAGAGTGTGGATTCGAGTCCAGGTTCACCCAACTTATGTTTCTGTTTGTCAGCGCCTTGAGCGTGGGTTTCACAACGTGGTTACTTCGGGCTTTCCTCCCTCATTATGCCATGATATAACGTAAATACTGTCCACGCATTCACTTACTCATTTTACATCACTGAAAACAGAATTAACGTGTTTATAAAGTTTATACCAACCACGAAACCCAACGAATCAAATAGTTCCTTTCCTTCAAGAACAAATTACACCGATGATGTGTCAAGGCCTGTCAGCACCATACCTTTGCTCGTGGGTTTCACCAATGTGGTGAGCGTCTGATGTTTCTCCCAACATTATGATATAACTGGAATACTGTTAGAGGTGGCGTTAAACCCAATTCACACACACACTCCTTCTTTTCATGTGACAGGGGGCATTCACCGGTACCCTCGTTGGTTTAATACTCATGATGTGGATCTGCCTGGGTTCTGCATTTTCCGGAGTTGTGAAGCCGACAACATGGCTTCCTCCTGCATCAACTGACCAATGCATGACTGCAACACCATCAGTGGTTTCAAACACGTCCACGTGGACGACGGTAACACCATCTGTGTACAACGTATCGGTGTCCGAAACTTTCCGAGAGCCGTATGTATCAAATCAATTACAAATGACAGGATTGAAATAAAACGGCATGTAACATGTACTACTTACACTACTGCCTAAAAGTTCATTCCCCTAACACGCGTTGAGAACGCGTGTAACACGCATGTGACACGGGTGCTCAACGGGTTGCACACGCGATTCACACCCGTTGCACACCCGTGTCCAACGGGTGTGAATCGCGTGTGCAACCCGTTGCACACGCGTGTGCCACGCGTGTAACACGGGACCGGGTTCCAGTTGAAGTTGACAAATTTATCAAATGAATAGTGAAATAAAACAAAACAGTGAGATGTGAAATTTGAGTTAATGAGCGGCCATTGAGCTGTGTTCACCAGACCGTAAATACAAGGTCGGCCCATCTTAATTAGTGTTCGGTTGCTAGACTTTTATGGCATGAACCATTCCACTAGGGTCCAGTCTAGCCATTGTGGCTAGCCGACAGTAGAACAGTAGTGAATTTAGATGCGAGTTTATTGCTAAGAAACCCCCGTGTTGACACGATTGTCGCGGGTTGGTAAATGTTCGCCATTAATAAAATAATTGTTTGTGGATTGCGAACATATTCATTTGCCCACACGAGTCATTCCATTTGATTGCAAATATAACGTTTTTCGTTCGCCAAATTTATGCTTTAGACAGTTCAATTATGACATAGCCGTCACCACTACTAATGTCTTATTATTTCACGTAGGAATATGTCCCATTTCCCCACACCCAACTTTCTGTGTTGTATTTTGAAAAATAAATAAAAGAAGGTTTTGTGTGGGACACTTTTATACTAATTATAAGAGGATGTTGTAAATGAATATGAACAGTCATGCTGTCTGACAGTTGATAAAATTTGAGATCTTCACAATCACCGGGTATGACCATGTAGACAGAATCTCGTTAGGGTTTGTGATTTTTACATTTGCCCAATTACCATAGTGAGTATTGCTGGGGATACCAAACGTAACAGTTTATTATTAGAGGTTGTGAGTACCTATACCACGTAGATAGGATATCTTTAGGATTTTAATCCTTCTTTGAGAGGCATTTAGAAGTTGGAGTACTACGTTAGGATAAGATTTATGGGTGACTTTAATCCTTTCTTTCTCTGTGGGTAATCCTTTCACGTTCATTTGAGGAAGTCACTCAACCAGGTCATGACAGGTCGTGAGTTTACTTACTAACTACTGTGAGCGTTTTTGGCATGACATCCTTTCTTGTATAAACATAGAAACGATGCTCACTCACTCACTGTTAATCTTCTGCAGTTTGCTGGCAAAGTGGGGATAAACCTCAGTGTCAAAGACGATCAAACTTAGTTCGAATCCTTGTTTATATGTGACATCTCCCAAATGGGGACATTTTCATAAACTTGGCAAGTGATGATGAATTTTAATATTAATATTATTATAGTTTATGAAATTGTTAATAAAACTTTAATAAAATTGTGCTTCACTCTCACGAAAAATATATTGCCTGTGAGTAAATTTATTTGTCACGTTACATCGGCATTTTTCAGTGATATTGGGACTACATGAAACATGGCTGGTTTTACATTTCTGATACAGGTGCTTGACTGACTGAGTAGTTCATGATCAATAAGATATGTTTAAATCAGTCAAGTTTGCAACAATAGATGAATAAGTTGATACATTTGGACCGCAGTTACCGATTAACAACTTAAGACATAGAGACAGGGAGGAGATATATAACCAAACCTATGATCCTGTTGAGACAGTTGACAGTTAGAACGTTGGATTAAACGACAGTAACTAATTTGAACATTCCCCAGTTATATCATAAAATACATCATAACTCATAACAGTCCGAGAGACAGCTTCCAGACATATACTAGTATTGAAGGGACAATCGCTTTTGACAGTTTAAAAATAACCTCACCTTAAGGTGCTTGGCAAATCAAAACTGACCTCCCTGAATATGTTTTTTAGGTTTGACAGCAACTATGCTTGTGGATTTCAGAGATAGACATGATTGGTTAGCTAGATGTTATTACAACAAGCGAAAATGTCTTAAAAGTCCACAGTTGGTTTAATAGTACAAAAAGTGTGTTATAGATCTATCAACGTTTTCTTTTATTGAACATAATATTTGCACTATATTGCTGTAAGCTGTAAATAATCTAGCCTCCCCATGTACGTAACTTACATATATTTATGTATGGCCAGAACAGCAAATAGAGTTCTGGTAGATAGGTACCTCGGAGATATAACGTGCGCTTTCCGACTTAAGCCTATCTCGCACACGGGGAAGCACTTGTACTATTAGGGTAAAAAAGGGTAATGATTAAATAAAGAAGTGCAATCTATTTTCTATATATATTTGTAGATATGAAGCATTCTAGTTAATTGTGGATGCACCGGGCAGACAGAATTGTGTTTATTTCCAGGCCATCCTGATCGTCGTTTACTACTATAAGGTGTATGGTTGGAGGCAAGATCAAAGGCGCCGCACAGCATTTATTAGATAACAGACGGGGTCGTCCGTTTCGCTTTGAACAACCACCCCACCTGTCTGTAGGAGTTATATAATCGGTGCGCAAATAATTGTGTCAAGTCCACTGCCGGGCTGATGCGGTGTCAGTGTCAGCGATGAACATGAATGCTCAAATTATAGACTTGTAGCACTCACAAGTTGCTTAGCCAAATTATTTGAAAAGTGTATATTCAATTCTCTGATAACAGGAAATATAACCTTAGGAAAAGATTCAACATACAAACAATCAAATGTAGAACACAGTCCTATGCTTATTATCATTTCTTCTGGATATGATCAACCTGCGGAACCCTCTATCCGATGAAGTAACTAATGCTCGCTCATTAAAAGAAATCAAATCCTTAATTAATCGTTCTGATGCAATTATTAATAATTTTGACTTCAAATATTTTCATAGATCATGCCAAATTGTCCACTGTCGCCTTAGGCTCGGCTGCAGTGACTTAAACGCTGATAAGTTTAGACGACATGTATCAGACATACCAGACTGCACTTGTGGATATCACCTTGAAGATGCAATTCACTTTTTCTATAACTGTTAAAAAATACGATAATATCAGAAACACTGTGTATTTCTACACACATGGGTATGGTCTAAAAATTATATTACATGGCAGTAGTTAAGCAGTTATACAAACATGACTCTTCTTAAATCAGTTCATGACATCATTGTCAAAAGCAAAAGGTTTGAGTAGCTTAAGTTTATGCATGTAGTAAAGGAAAACTGCATTACCTTATTTCAAAGACACCACTTGCTTGCTTTCATTTGTGCATTTTGTATGTTTATGTTCATCACTCTCTTATATATATCCAGCGGTTGTTAAGTTGTTACCTGGAGAGGTATTACATAAGCATGTTTTGCTTGTTTACCGATACAGATTTCTTTTGAAATAAAAATACGTTTAAGCCAACACAGCTAACGGTAAAACACATGATTGTAAACTATTCAAAAAGGGGCACTAATCTCTGGCTTCTTCTCGGGTGTCGGACTCAAACTCATTTATTCTTAGAATAACATGACATACAATTATCTACAATTTTTATTATGTACAATTTAATAAAAATAGGATACGTGGATACTAATACAATTTACCAATTGTATTATACACATTGTTAAGGAATTTAGATAGGCCTTTAAGATTTCTTACACTGTTAGTGGTCATAATTTTCTTAAATGTTTGGAAACTTAAGATATTGCTTATTTAAGAGTTCATATCGCCGTTGGTGAAAAGCTTCACATCGGATGTAATGCAATTCATCTCCCACGGCGATAGAATCACAGAGTGGACACTGGTTGTCTTCCCTGGGAATGTTCAGCCATCGACCAGTTTCAACTGGTACTCCTTGGTTAGAAAGTTCTGACTTTTAGTATTGGGAGAAATATTGATTTTGAGAGCAGTAGATATTTCGCAAATGAAGGTTGATTCTTCAGGTAGCACGACCTTTGGATTTCCGCTTGGGCTTACTAGCTGCCGTGAGTCAATTTGCTCTTTAACGCAACCGAGCGTGACAAGAGACTGGGCTACCAGTCTGCAAGGACAGCTAAATAAACTTACGCATTTTTGAAAACTGATTGGTTACCCGTGATCTATGAAGATTTCAACAAAGGGCGCATGGTAATTAATTTCTTCAGCCTAAACAAACAGACAAATAACGGCGAAAGCTCATCGGATGTCGTCATTTGGAAATACCCCTGATTGTTACAGTTTGATAATAAAAAAGTATCCCTGAGTGAAAGCATTTGCGGATTTCGGATTGCGTGGATGATACAATTACTACTCCCTTGTTGTCATCCACATTTTCTGGCATAACCCTACACTTGTGTATTTGTCGTAATTCACTTGCTGCTCAGTTAATGAATTTATAACATGTATACTTAGTTGTAGCACAACTCAGATTACCCGATAAAGGTTCAAATTTGGTCTTTCTTGTACCTGGGGTAATTATTTAATCTAAATCCAGGTTTGAAGTGAGGTGGAATGTGAGTTATGCACGTCGCAGCCCAGCTAGTGATGTATGATCAGTTGCTTTACTTTTTTTTGTAAATCAACTGATCATTCCCAGACATCAAAGGATCAACAGGAAATACGTTGATTGATTAATTACTGTTATCTTGTACAGTGGATACGTCAAAAGTAAGTGTTTACATGTGAAGGTAGGGTTACTAAACCTAGGGAATACTCATATCATGGCGTGAAGTACAGATGTAAAAACAACATACAGTCAAGTCTCGTTAATCCGACACTCGTTAATCCGACGCTCGGCTTTATCCGACACAAATGATGGGAACCGATTGATTCAGCGCTATTTAGTCCCGTTAATCCGACATTCTCGCACTCCGACTCCGACACACCTAATTTGCAACGAATTACTGAAATCACTCATTAATCAGTCTCGTTAATCCGACACAGTGGTCAGCGTACTCCGTGGTCATCTGCCCGCGAGTACACAACTCCGTGTTTTGACACGCACCGGCTGCAGAGATTAACTTTAACAATTAACACTAGATGCCAGGATCATAAAGAATTTCAAGCTTTATTATAAGAAACAAATGAAATTACACCTCGACAATGTTGATGCTGAAGGACCATCGAATGTACTTTGTTCAAAGGGTAACCGATAATACACTGACTAGTTGTTCATTGTTATCTAACTCAATGTATGTTTTTAAGAACCGTGGACATTATAAAAATAGTTGTCACGTGGGCTTTCTCAGCTAACTTGGCACCTGTGTGAAACAATTGAAACAAAATAAGTGATCAGTTAAGAAACAAACACGGGTTATACTATTCGATACATTTAAATAACGTTTAAAAACGATATATTTAAATATTTTAATATATTTCATATATATTCCAAATATTGTTTCCAAATAATTATTATTAAAGTATTTGATTCTCACATAGACATTTTACATCGAATAAGTATTTTTGTACAGCTGCAGACGCAATGGATATTGTTCCTGTATGTTGATATTCCCGGATACATTATAACTTTGGTAGGTTGTTATAATGATATTTGCATTTTGTTTTCATTCATTCGCTGCAGCTTTGAACAGAATCATTCTTGTTCCTTTCCGTTTGGTTGGGAAGTTTTTCGATGCGCGATAGACGGTGTTTTCACAAGTATTTTCTTTTGTAAGCGTGTATATGTTACAGTCAATGTGTAAAATATGATTCACTCAGGCAATTTATTAAATATCTAAATATTTCAGTCATTTTACAAATTGACTGAATAATCCATTCATTTATTTAACCGACTGACTGAAAATGATAAAGACGACCAAGAGAGCTTAAACACATCACAATATATTAATTATGCTAAGAAAAGAAGCCAAACAATACAGAACTGTACTTGGTGATGGTATTAAACATATTTGGAATTCGTTATCATATTAATAAAGATGGACATATTTTTCAGTTAATTTGTGAAATAAACTGAATATTTAGGCGTTTTAATACATTTCCTTAGTGAAATCTGTTTACATTTTGAATGTAAACATATACACACGGTAAAATAAGCAATGTTCAGTGAAATATTTACTCTGTGTTGCAAGTCAAAATAGTGTACACGAAGATTGCACAATTACCAAGCAAGTGACTTATCAAAACTGCATCACCATTACCGATGCTCCCCACAAATATACCTACATTTCAAAAACTGTATTTCATTTTTGTTGATCAGTGTGACCATACGTCCTTCTACTTTCAATTAAAATGCGCTTACGAATGGCGAGCACAGGTCGCGAACAAGTCTAGATTTCTGCTATATCATCCGGGTACTCACTGGGAAAATTCAGTAATGCACAGGTAACAACTACTCCCGCGGAATTGCTTTAGATCAGTGTCCTTTGTACGTTGAAATACTATATATTGTGAAAGACAAAATGATGTATCAAGGATCAAGTAGAAGATACATTGACCGTTGCGCTGGGAGTTTATTCAACAGACCGTGAAAATAACACTGCTGTATCTTATTATTTATTTTAGATGATGCAGGCAAAGCTCACTTCTCCTGGCGGCCATTATCAAACGGCCAGCTAAAACACAACCCCGCGCTTACGTCTACAGGTCTCTTCCTGTAGTACGGTAATTAGTATTCTCTCCCTCAAGTGTATCCTCAATGATATAACCCACCCTCATTAATTACATGCTGCTCTTTTCCAGCCTCACGGCTATGGAGCTGTGATAAAGAGTCCAAGTCATCATAAAGTAATCAGGGTCCAATAAAAACAATGCGCCGCCAAATAAGTGATCAGTTAAGAAACAAACACGGGTTATACTATTCGATACATTTAAATAACGTTTAAAAACGATATATTTAAATATTTTAATATATTTCATATATATTCCAAATATTGTTTCCAAATAATTATTATTAAAGTATTTGATTCTCACATAGACATTTTACATCGAATAAGTATTTTTGTACAGCTGCAGACGCAATGGATATTGTTCCTGTATGTTGATATTCCCGGATACATTATAACTTTGGTAGGTTGTTATAATGATATTTGCATTTTGTTTTCATTCATTCGCTGCAGCTTTGAACAGAATCATTCTTGTTCCTTTCCGTTTGGTTGGGAAGTTTTTCGATGCGCGATAGACGGTGCTTTCACAAGTATTTTCTTTTGTAAGCGTGTATATGTTACAGTCAATGTGTAAAATATGATTCACTCAGGCAATTTATTAAATATCTAAATATTTCAGTCATTTTACAAATTGACTGAATAATCCATTCATTTATTTAACCGACTGACTAAAAATGATAAAGACGACCAAGAGAGCTTAAACACATCACAATATATTAATTATGCTAAGAAAAGAAGCCAAACAATACAGAACTGTACTTGGTGATGGTATTAAACATATTTGGAATTCGTTATCATATTAATAAAGATGGACATATTTTTCAGTTAATTTGTGAAATAAACTGAATATTTAGGCGTTTTAATACATTTCCTTAGTGAAATCTGTTTACATTTTGAATGTAAACATATACACACGGTAAAATAAGCAATGTTCAGTGAAATATTTACTCTGTGTTGCAAGTCAAAATAGTGTACACGAAGATTGCACAATTACCAAGCAAGTGACTTATCAAAACTGCATCACCATTACCGATGCTCCCCACAAATATACCTACATTTCAAAAACTGTATTTCATTTTTGTTGATCAGTGTGACCATACGTCCTTCTACTTTCAATTAAAATGCGCTTACGAATGGCGAGCACAGGTCGCGAACAAGTCTAGATTTCTGCTATATCATCCGGGTACTCACTGGGAAAATTCAGTAATGCACAGGTAACAACTACTCCCGCGGAATTGCTTTAGATCAGTGTCCTTTGTACGTTGAAATACTATATATTGTGAAAGACAAAATGATGTATCAAGGATCAAGTAGAAGATACATTGACCGTTGCGCTGGGAGTTTATTCAACAGACCGTGAAAATAACACTGCTGTATCTTATTATTTATTTTAGATGATGCAGGCAAAGCTCACTTCTCCTGGCGGCCATTATCAAACGGCCAGCTAAAACACAACCCCGCGCTTACGTCTACAGGTCTCTTCCTGTAGTACGGTAATTAGTATTCTCTCCCTCAAGTGTATCCTCAATGATATAACCCACCCTCATTAATTACATGCTGCTCTTTTCCAGCCTCACGGCTATGGAGCTGTGATAAAGAGTCCAAGTCATCATAAAGTAATCAGGGTCCAATAAAAACAATGCGCCGCCAAATAAGTGATCAGTTAAGAAACAAACACGGGTTATACTATTCGATACATTTAAATAACGTTTAAAAACGATATATTTAAATATTTTAATATATTTCATATATATTCCAAATATTGTTTCCAAATAATTATTATTAAAGTATTTGATTCTCACATAGACATTTTACATCGAATAAGTATTTTTGTACAGCTGCAGACGCAATGGATATTGTTCCTGTATGTTGATATTCCCGGATACATTATAACTTTGGTAGGTTGTTATAATGATATTTGCATTTTGTTTTCATTCATTCGCTGCAGCTTTGAACAGAATCATTCTTGTTCCTTTCCGTTTGGTTGGGAAGTTTTTCGATGCGCGAATACCTTAGGGCACACAAAAAGAAACTATATTGTACATTTATAGATTTCTCTAAGGCCTTCGATAACGTTTGGCGCTTTGGACTCTGGCAAAAATTAATAAAAACAAATGTACAAGGTAAATGCTTCCAGATCATATTCAACATGTATCAAGGCATAAAGTCGTGTATTGTTGCTAATGGTGAAAATTCATCGTTTTTCTCTAGTGATATCGGAGTTAGACAGGGGGAAAATCTATCGCCAATTCTCTTTGCCCTGTACTTAAATGACCTTGAAGAATATCTACAACAGAAAATGTGTAAAGGTATTGATGTTATATCGGAAGTTGAAGTAGATAGAATCTGTAAAAACATTATTGTTTTGCTATATGCAGATGATACTATTATACTTGCAGATAACGCCTATGACCTTCAAAATAACATGAATGTTTTTTATGAATATTGTAAACAGTGGAAGTTGAATATTAATATTGATAAAACTAAGGTGGTTGTATTTGGATCAAGAAAAAACAATGATGTGTTTAAGATAGGCGATAATGTTGTTGAAGTAGTAGATCAATATAAGTACTTGGGTCTGGTTTTTAAACGAACTGGAAACTTCCTAGCAGCCAAGATGTCGTTAGTGGCTCAAGCTAGAAAAGCTATGCATTTACTATATATTAGAATACGAAACCTTGACTTACCAATAGACTGCCAGCTATTATTATTTGATCAAACAATCGTGCCTATATTAACATATGGTTCCGAAATTTGGGGATTTGGTAAACTAGATATGATAGAAAAGGTTCACACGGACTTCTTAAAATATATACTAAGGGTAAAAAAAAGCACACCCCACTATTTTTTATATGGAGAGCTTGGAAGAACCCCTATTACGGATTTAATTAAACAAAGAATTTTGACTTACTGGTCTAAGATAATTTATAATAAACCAACGAAATTGTGTACTGTTATGTATAATATATTATTTGCAGACTCTGGTAACCATAAATACAGCTGGCTCGAATATGTTAAAGGACTATTTGATGGATTAGGCCTTAGTTTTATATGGACCCAACAATTCATGCCAAATATAAACGTATTAAAATGTGTTATTAAACAACGTATCTTTGATCAGTCCAGCCAGACTTGGACAAGTTGGATAAACAACTCTCCCAAGGCAGTATTTTACCGAATATTTAAACATAAAATCCAGTTAGAAAATTATCTGCTGTCGCTACCCTTAAGACTCAGTATCCCGATTACTAAAATAAGATCCACAAACCATAGATTACCAATAGAAAAGGGGCGATGGGAAAATATACCACGAGAAGATAGAATTTGTAGTCACTGTAATAAACATGACCTAGCTGACGAATATCACTATCTATTAATTTGTCCTTTTCTGCATAACTTGCGTAAGCAATATATTCAAAAGAAGTACTTTACAAGACCTAGTACGATTACACTTGATATGCTACTAAATACTGAAAGTGTATTAGAACAAAGAAAACTAGCACAGTTTGTAAAAGAAATCCTCAAGATGTTTAATTAAATTTATGAGTCTGTTGCAGTTAAACGTATAGTTGACGCACGTCCGTCTCCTGCCTCGTGTCACCATAAATTTCCATTTGTACCTTCAATATGTCATAGCTATGACCTTGAAGCGAAATAAACGTTTGTTGTTGTTGTTGTTGTTGTTGTGATAAAGAGTCCAAGTCATCATAAAGTAATCAGGGTCCAATAAAAACAATGCGCCGCCAAACCTCATACATATTATCACTGAAAGTCGTACTACAGACGGTTAATGTCAAATCACAATAAAAGCATTTCAATTGCAATAACATGTTCCAGGACCATGTATTCTCTTAATTAACACCATCGGATTTAGAAGCAATGGTCGTATAAAACAAAACAGATCTATTTAATCGCAACAGTATTCATGTTATTCCCACAAAATCACATAAAGAAAGGAGACATTAGGAAATACATGTGTATTATCATTTTGCGTCAGGATAACAAAATTTTCTCTCCTTGTTACCGCCTCCAGGTTCAGCTTAAGACGGGTCCTCCTTTGGTCAAAAGTTTGTTCCCCCTCTAATGAGTGTGTCACGCGTTGCACACGAGTGGCGGACGGGGTGCACACCCGTGTGCAACGCGTTGCACACGGGTCTCACACGCGTGACCAACCCGATGCACACTGGTTGCGTAACGCGTTGCCCATGCGTGTAAGGGGAATGAACTTCTAGGCAGTAGTGTACAAGAAGTAAAGACCACCATTCTTTCATTTGACTATAGATACTACATGTATGTCATGCCATGGCAAAATAATCGTGTGAGAATGGAGTGTCCTTCGAACTTATTTTGAGTTGTAAATTTATGTGATTCAAATGATATTGCGAGTTTTTTTTGTATGGAATCTATTGAGAAGTGTAATAGATCTGATTCAAAACCAGTTGATGTTCACTATTTAGTTCATAAAATTATGGACATTTTTATCTGTAATGTAGAATGATCCAGCTGTGTGAATGTCAGGTAAGTGCACGTTTGTATTTCAGAGTTTCTAAATACGCCTGTGGGGTAGCCTATTGGTTACGCGTTCGTTTGTCACGCCGAAGATTCGAGTTCCATTCCCAACACGGGTGCAATGTGGGAAACCCATATCTGGTGTCCACCACCGTGATATTGCTGTAATATTGCTGAAAGCGGCGTAAACCATACTCACACACTCGCCCACTAAATAAGCCTTTTCACATGACGTGCAATTGTTCCATTGTAATAAATGATATGATATAGCGTCCTCCTTTGTTCATGACGTTTGAACAATTGGTGAGTGATATGGCATTCAATTTTCGTCGATTGACTCACCATGGTTTTTTATGTCAAAAACTATTCGAAACTCCAGAAACAACCGAAAGGGGACTATGTCGACAATTGGAAAATATTTTTTAGGAACAAATCTCAGCTGATCAATTCTTTGATAGGCATTTCTTCGAAGTTTACGGATGACAAAGTAGACACAATTGATTGAAAACAACATCGCCATTTCAGTAAAATAAAGAAGTTGTCATCATTAATTGTGTCTACTTTGAAACCTCCACTGGAAAAAGTGGTTTTCTAACCACGTAAATTGATTTTCTGAATCGTGGTTATGAAATATATAAATCAGTTTTGACACATACGAGTTGGGGGCATTGGTGGCTTAGTCGTCTAAGGCGCCGCTATTCCCTGTGCAGAGTTGCGTCCCTTCGGCACGCCAGAAACCTATGATTGTGGGTTCGAATCCCGGTTCGCCCCAATTATGTTTTAAGGTTTGTCAGTACCATACCCGTGCTCGTGGGTTTTACCGAAGTGGTAAACGTCTCAGACCTGCCTCACTTCGGGCTTTCCTCCCACATTAAGCTGGCACGCCGTGATATAACTGGAATAATGTTAAAAGTGGTGTTAAACCCAACTCACTCACTCACTCACTCACTCACTCACTCACATACGAGTTTGAGTGTTGTATACCCATATACAATTTTTTAATCTTGAGTGACCGTGTTTTAGCATATGGATAGAGGAAATCTACCGGCTCTCTTATGTATGGCTTGGACTTCTCGGCACTAGTCTGACTACACTCACTGGCTTCACTGTCAGTTGGATCACAGGTAACAACATTATCAGATAAACCTCGGATAATTTAACTTTGGACTTTACACATACACGAGGTTACTTTTTATGATATATCAATGACGCATGAATGACCTTGTCATTTGTTTGACTACACCCATCGGCATTACAGCCAGTTGTGTACAGGTAACAACATTACTAGTGTTACGTGTCGATTCCCAAATTGAAACAATATGTTATCCCAGAAGTCGGTACGTAAAAGAACTTATTGTGAAAACAACAAACCACCAACAAGTGGTATACAATCAACAAACTGCAAAAGAGTTTTTAAATCAATTATAATTACTGCACAGCAATTACAATGGCAGTACACAAGATTGGAAGTATATATTTAATGGCAATATTTAATATGATGACACTGGTCAAGCTTCCGAGGCTAGGGGGGGGGGGGGGGGGGGGGGGAATCAGGGATGGTGAGCGATCCTCACATGAAAGTTGGTTGCGAAGCAATGAAAATGCGTGAGAGATCACCAAACGCGCCCTCGTCCCTAGCCAAACAAGCATCTGGACATTTCTACAATGCCTTCACAAGTCTAGAGGTACTGGAACATGACAGAATGTTCTGCTTGAGTCCACATGTTTCCATAACATACTGTAACCGTCCGCGGTATACCGGATCGGAAGTTTACACATCACACTAGCATCTAAATATAGTAAGAGCCTGACGACGGATCACTGTCCAATCATAATGCCATGAGCATTTGCCGAATCTGAACAGAAATAATGTAACATAGCTACACTCACTGTCAAACAAAAAAAACCTACAATAATATAACACTGGGTAAACATCGAAATAATTTAACTTTGGTCATATACGAGTTGGCTCCTTATAATGTATCTGTTGGGCGCACATGGCCTTGTCCTCTGAACAACTGACCCGTGAAGGTCCGGGGTAGAATAGGTCATCAGCAACCAATGCTTGCCGTGAAAGGTGACTATGCTTGTCGTAAGAGGCGACTAACGGGATCGGGTGGTCAGGCTCGCAGACTTGGTTGATGCATGTCATGGATCCAAATTGTGTGAATAGATGCTCATGATATCATTCACTGGATTGTCTGGTACAGACTCGATTATTTACAGACAGTCGTCATATAGCTGGAATATTGCTAAGTGCGGCGTTAAACAACCTACCAACCAACCAACCTCTGAACAACTGTAATGACTTGTGCAGTCCTTAAAACTTTTCAGAAACGTTCATGGTTCAAAATACATCCGACCTTTAGAAAAACAAATGTAACACTTTATGGGTGACAACTCTTTTTTATTGCATGTAGCTTCTTTTATCTTTATTAATCTAGCGTTAGAAAAAACCGTTCAAGAGCACTCGGATGCAAGCGTCCTATGTCATTAACTATTTTAGTTCAGGGCAAACCAATTCTTTCTTACACAAAATAGATAGAGCAAACATTATTTCTTAAACAGATAACAAACTTGTAATATCCCTTTTAACGAATACATGTAGCTGCAATTTTGCTGACACAGCGTAAATCAAGTGAAACTCACTTTCTCACTGTTTTCGAAAACGACAAAAACAATCATTAACAAAATCCGCCTGCTTGTTTTGCTGACCTTGTGAAGAAATTCAACAAAACATAATGAGGGGACCGGAAGAAAATTTTCAAACGGATAGTTTTGATCCTACCATCACAACAGTGCAGCCAAGTCAAATGTGATTATATCGCCCTCACACGATGCATACAGTATCATTATCATCTCTGATCACAATTTCAGGTTTTAATCGCAACAGCCCTGTAGATCCCAGGTACTTGGTGCCTGTAGTTGACAGACTGTGCTGCTGTCTTCCCAAGTCGACCAGGGCTTTCCTGTCAAGCAGAACAATGGAGGAAAGCATCACGGTAATCTGAGGAGTTTGTTTCTGTATGTCAAGGTTGATCCAAACCTACAACCAAGTGTGTTGTGTGCTGGTGGTGCCAATTCATATAGGGTGCTTGGAGGATGGAAGTGTTAAAGAAATAATTAATTCGTTGAAATGAAACAATGACGATGTACCTCAATATATCGATTGATGATACCACCATCAACGCCACAAATAGTAAAGTTTAATTCACATCCAAGTATTCATTTAAACTTGTTTATCGAGTACTCTGCCGAGTTTTGTATTTATTTATGTTTTATATATATTTTTCCATTCAAGAAATATTTTACATATACAGATAATACATGGCATTTGCCACTGTACATTATAAACAGCATATACTATGATCTGCGGGGGCACGGGGGGCCCAGTCGTCTAAGGTGCCACGATTCGCTGCGTCCCTTGGGCACGCCAGAAACCTATGATTGTGGGTTCGAATCCTGGTTCGGCCCACTTATGTTTCCAGGTGTGTCAGCACCATACCCATGCTCGTGGGTTTCACCGAAGTGGTAAACGTCTGAGACCTGCATCGCTTCGGGCTTTCCTCCCACATTAAGCTGACACGCCGCAATATAACTGGAATCCTATTAAAAGCGGTGTTAAACCCAACACACTCACTCACTATATACTCTGCGGTATTGCTGCCGATTATGCCGGTCAATATATATTTCCGATTTGGGTTGTCTACATTGGGATTGCCTAGACAGAAAAAAATTTCATGCGTTCGTCCGAGGGTCCCGCAGTCAGTCAATAATTGTAAAATAACATTGAAAATCTGATTTACAAGCAAATACAACATCGCAGTTTAAAATGCATAAATTTCTAAAGTAAGAAGTTATTTGAGAAAATATATACCTTTATTAATAATATTTGTTGTGTTTTGTAGAGTGCAGTGAATCTTGATGAACCTGGCCTGATGACACAAACAAATGAGGGAGAACTGCAGATGTCAGTCAGAGGGTCTGAGGAGTTGTCTCCCTTACAACCACG
This sequence comes from Haliotis rufescens, assembly GCF_023055435.1. NCBI lineage: Eukaryota > Metazoa > Mollusca > Gastropoda > Lepetellida > Haliotidae > Haliotis > Haliotis rufescens. Next base: position 1,595,774 of record NW_025964190.1, on the reverse strand, counting down.
CCGGCAATCGAAAACAAATGATATTTAATCCGATGGATGGAAGGAGGACGAACACTTCTCTCAGCCTTAAGACTCTCTTAAAAACATACTTCCTGGTACAGTAGAACTCCCGGAAATTCAGCCTCTAGAACATTCAAACAACCCATTGAGGCTGAACGAAACAGCTCGATTGGTTCCACAAATTCCATGTCTTCTGGTTTAATTTCTAACTCGCATTTTTCCAACTGTGTCTTCCAATTCTCATGGAACTAATGTTTGAATCTGACCGTTACTGACCATGTCATTTGAATCTGCTGTCTTCTCTCTGACATATTTGTTACAGTTCGTTGTATACAGTCTGACAGTTGCTGTTCTCGCCTCTTGCCTGACAGGTCCTTTGAACTCTGTTTGATACTTCTCATCGTTGATTGGCTGCTGACTCTGTGGGCGTGTCAGGTTATGTGCATGAATTAAACAATCACCTGATTCATGCAACAGGATATTATATACTTGTCAGGAATATAGTTTTAGCTTTTCCATTTCAAGTAGTTTTTATCTTTCTTAGTTGTAGCATAAGATGTATGCGCTTGGGTAAAGCGGTTGGTCCATTTTATTTAAGGGTGGACTGTTTATTCTATTCCTGTTCCTTTGCTTTTGCACACATTTAAGTGAGTCTGCTGATAAAATCTGCACAGGCAAGACATAGATTTGTTTGTTTGTTTGTCGTTTAACGCCTCACTCAGTAATTATCCAGCTATATGACGGTGGTTTGTAAATAATCGAGTCTGGACCAGACAATCCAGTGAGTGACATCATGAGCATCGATCTACGCACACACGACAGCGATCCTGACCACCCGATTCCGTTCGTCCCCTTATACAACAAGCATAGTCGCCTTTTACACCATCAAGGGTGGCTGAATACCTATTCTCTACCCGAATCTTCACGGGTCGGCAATACAACTTGCACAACTTTTACACAAAAGTCAGTAAACAACAGTCGTAAACAAATTAACATTTGAGACGAAAGTTATCTAGCTTAACTTCTACTCAGGTGATCACAGATTTTCAAAATGTGGCGATTCGCTGCCTGACATGAAAATATTATTGCAGGATCATCGCTAAGGTTGTAACTCTCACTGCCGAGGCTCAAACTAATTGGAGTAACAATTATTATGAGACAAATGAAAAGATAATGGATCTGAGAAAATGGCACATTTGACATTATAATGTGGGAAGCGCACTTAGTATATCTACAGAATATGAATGATCATATTTTTATTTATGTGTTTCATTAGCTTGTTTTTGCTTTACGCTGCCGTCAGCAATATTCTACCCCAGAATCCTCACGGGGAAATATAAGCTATAAAACTGGGCGAAGATATATTGATAATTATTTAAAATAATAAATAAAAATAATGTTCAAAACTAAGTTACTTCAACAGCAACGAAATGCTTAAATCATTAATTTGACAACCTGATACGAGCGAGTGAGTATGGTTTATACGCTGCTTTTATCAATAATTTAACCATATCAAAGTGGGTGACACCTGAAAATACAGTACAACTGTACTGTGGGCCATGTGGCCTGAATTACGAAATAAACTTGATTCACTAGATAGAACAGTGGTGACATTAATAGTGAGTAGCAATATTCCAGCAATATCACGGCGGGTACACCATAAAGGGCTTCACACATCGTACCCATGTGGAGAATCAAACCCGTGTCTCAGACGTGATGAGCGAATGCTTTAACCACTAGGCTATCCTACCGCCCCAGTGACACTAATAAACCAAATCATGCAATGACATTTACACATGCAAATGTCCTTAATATTGATTTATATTCCAAATATATTTACAAAATAGTCTGGCTATTTAGTATTTATAATGATATAACTTTAAAAAAAAAATCATATTAGTATTGGTAAATAATGCAGTTATGACTTATAAACACAGTTTCCTGTATGAGATGTTCATAATTCCTAAAACGCCAATTTCAGGGACCCATGTCCCATGTTGAATGACCTTCTTGATAGTACACCATTGTGTTAAGACGAGGGGCCATGATATAGGTGTACATTATGGTACTCCTCATTTCACCAAGGGGGGCACGGGTGGCCCATTCATCTAAGGTTCTGCAGATTTGAGTCTCTAGGGCATGCCAGAAAACTATGATTGTGGATTCGAATCCCGGTCCGCCCCGATTATGTGTGTTTCTAGGTTTGTCAGCACCATACCTGTGCTCGTGAGTTTCACCAACGTGGTAAACGTCTGAGACCTGCATCACGTCGGGCTTTCCTCACACATGAGTCCGACACGCTGTAACATAGATGGAATACTGCTAAAAGCGGCGTTAATACCAAACTCACCCACTCACTTCTTTTCGCCAAGAGAATTCCTTCATGGAAATTTCAACATTGCTACAATCGACACTAGCTATTAACATCCAACAGGGAAACGTGGACTGGTATGCGTACAATGAGTTCAGTTGCATTCATCCACTTGATTAGCTTGCAAACACATTACCTCATTTACATTGAATGCATGTCTCGTGTTTCGGCATAATGTATGCTATGAATACCTGGTGGATATTGTTTCGTGAGCAATGTGACAGTTACACTCTTCAAAAGAAGAAACGCACAGGCAGTATGTAGTTCATTGAACCTGACTTCACAAAAAATCCTGTATATAAATTGTTATATATGTTATTGGAAAATGTTGGTGGCCTGATATTCGACAAACGGGGCGTCAGAACGCAGCCACGGTCGATTTGCAATGTCTTAAGCGGCATTGTTTTAACACTTTTTCAAAAATGTCATGGAGGAAAACAGTGAAGCAAAATGCACGTGCAAGTTATGGCATTCGTAACTCGTGGTGGTGGCTATAAAAGGACATGCATAAACCAATTATTTGTCATTCAATTGTCCACATTTTTCAAGTTCGAAAATGCCTTGACTCAGCGCTGACGATCGGGACATGGCCATAGGACGTATCCAAAGAGGGGAATCGAAATCTTCTGTTGCACGCCACTTTAACGTCCACCACAGCACCATTTGCCGCCTTTGTGACCGATACACACAATTCAATTCCAGTGCAGACCGTCCGAGAACCGGCCGACCAAGAGTTACCTTCCCTGCACAGGATCGCTACATTCGACTGTTCCACCTACGTCATCGCAATGCCGCAGCTAGGGAGAGTGCAGGACGCATCCCTAGTTTGAGGAGGATATCGGACCAGACTGTCAGGAACCATCTTCGCGAGGCTGGAATCCGACCCAGAAGACAAGTTATCGTCCCTGTTTTGCAACAGATCCATCGACAGCGACGCTTGGGTTGATGCCATACCTAACAGCCTTCGGATTTGAGAAACTGGAGACGAGTTTGGTTTAGCGATGATTTCTCCTTCACCGTGTTTATCGTCGTCGAAATCAGCGTTTTGCCCCACATTGTGTACGTGAATTCGACAAATTCGGTGGCGGTTGTGTCATGGTGTAGGGGGCAATATCCAGATCTCAACCCAATCGAATACATCTGGGATGAACTCGATCGACGTGTACGTCAACGTCAGAACACGCCAGACACTCCCACAACTGGCCAACGCGTTACAAGCAGAGTGGCGCAGAATACCACAGGACAGAATTCGTACACTTATCTAGTCAGTGCCGAGGAGATGCAAACCCGTGATTGCTGCGCGGGGCGGTCAAACGAGATACTGAGTTCAGCGCAAACTTGTGGCAGCGCAAACCTGTGGCCTTATTTGACATGACAATGAACAATTTTCAATGCCTTTGTGCAACGATAACATGTGACTATCGAGCTCCAAAATTTCATATTTGTATCTATGATATTAAGTTAAATATATTGACTTTATTAGGTACAATATATTTCCTAAAAATCTACCTGTGCGTTTCTTTTTATGAACAGTGTACATAGTCCAGCAAAATGAAGACGAACTGTAAATAAACGGGTCGGGACTAGACAATCCAGTGATCGATATTGTGAACAACGCTCCACGCAGTCGGTGTACAATGATACACTATCCGCAAAGACACTGAGACTGACGACCTGATCCATTTCGTCGCCTCTTCCGACCACCTGAGGTTGATGGGGACCAATATTCCAACCCAGAATTCCCATTGAGTTAAATTTTAGTCTAACGACAAGAATTGTGTTGGGCACTAGGGACCTATTCTGCCTTGGAATTCACAAGGGACGTTTCCAGGACGTGGGTTGTCGCCATGTGCCACTTGCATGCAGCTTAACAAACATATGGATGTGCATTTTGTTACCACAAGGTTCTGATACTGTTTATGTTTTTGGTTTCGCAACACAGCGAATCGACCAAACTGTCTGTAACTAAACGTTTTCTCCAGCCATTCATTACTGTAGTACATAAATCAAGTCAACATACTACGTACATTGCTTCGCAAAGAAACATTTGTGACCAACCATGAGATAAGGGATCTTAATATGGTTGAAAAATCACTTTTATACTTATTTTTGTATTTCAACACTACAGAAAACAAAAATATAATTCACAAGCTTCAATTCATATTTATTACAGAGATCCATGGGATGAAACATTTGGACTCATTTTCCCACATAACATGGCGATCTTTACTGAAGTAAGTTGATGTCAAACGTCTTTATGACGTCACAACACATATATCTTATTACATAATCGGGAGGACTCCAACGAATGCCGTCACTATTTAGATGATTTCCGACCCGTGAAGATTCCGGGGTAGAATAGGTCTTCAGCAACCCATACTTGCCGTAAAGAGCGACTGTGCTTGTAAAAGGCAGCAAAGGTGGTCAGGCTCGCTGACTTGGTTGATACATGTAATCGATCCCAATTGCGTGGATCGATGCTCATGTCAATCACTGGATTGTCTGGTCCAGGCTCGATTATTTTACAGACCGCCGTCATATAGCTAGAATATTGCGGAGTGTTAAACAACAAACAAACAAGCATAATTGGGAGCCTGTTCAAATGCAAATCAATATGAGTGAGGTGAGATGAGGTGAAATAGTGTTTTACGTCGCGTTCAGTATTATTGCACTGCATGCTCGTGAGATACTGCAGTTTAACATGGAGAGCACATTCAGACGCAGTATACTAATCCTTTTCTTGTCCTATTCATGCCCGAGCGCCAGGCAGGGAAACAACAAGTACCATAAGACAAGATATGACGCGGCCGGGGATCGAACCACCGACCTTCCACTCGCCGGGCAGACGCGCTATCCAGTGGACCACGGAAGCGGTTTAATTCAAATATAGTTTGATCATGTGCAGAGCAACGTCACTTAGTCGTTCAAGGATATGTTTGAACAGACACCAAATCCTTTCGTTTCGTTTCTTTCACCGAGGTTCTACAAGCACTAAAGCATTCCACACGCCTTCCATAGCTGTAATCTGTGTCTTGGTTTGAATCCTAGATGGGGATATTGTCGCGTTGTCGCATTGAAGCCCTTGAAAAAACGTGTAAAAAATAACCAAAGCGCCATATGCGACAATGTGATAACGCCATATTTTGGTCATTTGTCGCATTGTCGAGCTTTGAATATTTTGTGTTATCTTACCAAAGGGCGACAATCAGATAATGCGACAACATCCCTTCTTGCCTGCCATATTCTTGACACGCCGGCTCTTTGTCAACATACTGGGGTTACCGCGTCCCTTATCTCTCAGCCAAAACAAGACTTGTCAGCTGAAGATCAGTATAATACACACACAGACCGGCACAACCCTCGTTACCCGCTTCACAACGCCAAGGGTCAGATACTCACCCATACCCATACCCCACATTGACAGGCACGTTGAGTGTATAGGCTACAATCGAGCAGGTAAGTTTGGTTTGCATACGTGCTTCGGATAAGAGGGATAAGGCAATGAGTATAGCTCGGGCTGCTGAAAGGTGTTATAATACCCACGATCTTTTTCTGCCACGTCCGAGGACAACAACTTTTCACAGCGAATCACGGCACCACGGAGAAGTATAGAGAGAGAGTATGGGTTTCTGTACTGCAATTCTCACTCTTCATCCACTCATCAATACAAAGTAAAACGAAACAATCACCAGCTCCAATTTTTTAAACGTCTGAGAACTACATGGACACAACCCATTTCAAGCTAACACAACTAGATTTGTCTCAGCCACTGTTCAAAGCGGCCTTCAACCCAAACCATTGTCTATATAGTATAATACGTCCTTGAGATCACCCATACACGTAAGTACCATATGTGGCATATTCCATTGCATTGCTGTTCTGTTTCAGTACCAGTAACAATGGAGGTCATTGATGTTGAGATAAGGAAACCCGCAAGGAAATCCTCTTTTGGACAATTGAAGGAACATTTCGAAGACCCCGTCTACAAGAACAAGTTCATATGTACACTGTTCCTGTTCTGGGCGTTTCTTGTCCTGGTGAGTTCAGTGATTGATATTTATTGATTACTAGAAGGTCGCGTCAGGTGACCTGACTAATCCACCATTCAGCGTCAAGGCTTCTGAATTGTCCGTAAGGACGTGGAACACATTCATACATCCGATTTCTGTACCTCGAAAACGAATGTAATCAAGTCGTTCTGAATGCAAACAAATAAAACCACGCTCTGTTGGTATGGATATTTAATCCAAGAACCAACGCATCCCTCATTTAGTTAGGCGGAGTAACAAAGTACATTGAGAGTTCACCAGATGCAACCTTCTATGAAGGTCAGATTTCCACGCAGAGAGGTGTAAAAGATCTGGTTATGATGAGGCTGACATCAAGAAGAAACGCCGTGATATTATTGGCATACTGTTCAAAGCGACCGTGAACCCAAACTCACTCATTGATGAATCCACATGAACACTCACACCCCCTGTAGAGACTCCGGGTTAGAACAGGTCCACATGAACGTATGCCGGTCGTATGAGACAACAAAATGGGTCGGGTGGCCATGGTCATGTTCGGGGACTTGTAAACTTTGAATTCGTGTCATCGTACGCCGACGGCGTGTTCACAACATTGATCACTGGACTATCAGGTCCAGGCTTGATAGTTTACAGACCGCCATCATAGCTGAAAGACTACTGAGTGCGGCGTTAAACAATCAACAAACAAAACATTTGTACAATGTTTAATTCTTGTTTAGAATTAAACTATGTCCAGGCATCCTCTGTTGTCAGTTAGATGATGGTTAGGTCCCGAATTCACAGATCAGGCTCGTCGATTTGGACATGTAATCCATTGAGCATTGACGGCAGTATCTATAACCCACAGTATCTGTAACTGGATTGTCAGGTCCAGGTTCGAATATTTACAGACCGCCGTCATACACTTGAGTACTGCTAAAGGCGGAGTTAAACAACAAGCAAACATTTATTCCTTCACTCTTTCTGCAGGGTTTTGCTGCTGGCCGAAGCGGCCCGTCGTTCCTTGACCTCATGCTGATCACCAACACGAAGGTTGAGCAGGCCTCGGCCCTGTTCACATCACGAGCTGTTGGCTTTACGGTCGCTGCGTTCGTCAGTGGGTTTCTGTACGACAAGTGTAACAAGCTGCTGTTGCTGGCGGCCTGCCTCGTCGGCAGCAGCATCTTCTCCGCCGTCATCCCGCTCTGTACCCCGCTGCCAGCTATGATCGCCATGTATTTTCTCAGATCTTTTGTGTCTGCCGGACTAGAAACGGGTAGGTAGCTTTGTTTGTTGGCGTAAAAACACCTAGGTAGTTTTGTTTCTTTTTTTATGCCGCAGTTTGCAATATTACGGCGGTCTGTAAACAGTCGAGCCAGCAACAGGCAAGCTAGAGGTTGATTGTATGAGTAACGTCCACTGCAATCCTGGTATGACGCACAATCAGCTTTATTGTTTAGTTTGTTTTTTATTTAATACCCCACTCAGCAATATATATGACGTCAGTCTATAAAGAATCGAGTCTGGACACGTCAATCCACTGATTAACATCATGAGCATCGATCTACAAAATGCCATTTGGAAAGTGGTCAAATGTAACAAATGTCATATTTGGGATAACACTTTCTCAATAAAGTACAAATTCTAAACTCAACGCAAAAAAAAGACCAGAAGAAAGTACCCATAATTTATACTTTTCCAGTGTTATTCCAAAATATAACATTTGTTACATCAGGAGCATCAATCTACGCTACTGGGATACGATGATATGCATCATCTAAGTCAGCGAGCCTGACCACACGATCCCGTTAGTCGCCTCTTACTAGACACAGTTGCAAGATCAGCGTCCAGCGATCTGGGCAGAATGACCCATTATCAGATATGACACTGATCCGGACTCCCGGATTCAACTCTTGTGAGTGTGATTCTCTGTCAGCCGCCACCAGCCACTCACCGACACACTAAAACCAATGTAACTATCATGTTTTACATAATAAATACAGTAAACTACGATTACAAGGAACTCAAAGGGACTACCAATTTTAGTTAGTTATGACCGTAGTCGTTGTAAGCATATATACAGTATAACTACAGTATAACTACAGCAAATAGTCGGTACCAAAAAAAGTAAGTTCGTTATATCCGTTAGTTCGTTATAAGCGTGTTCGTTAGAACCGTAGTTAACTGTAATGTAACATGCAAGAACCAATCAGGCTCTTCTTCTTTCAGGTGGCAATACCGACTTGATGCGACTCAGGGGCAATGAAAGTCGTGTTTTTTATGCAGATTCTTCACTTCTGTTTCGCCTTAGGAGGTCTTTTAGCCCCCCCTGGCAACAGAACCCTTCCTAGGCCCAAAGTCCGTCCATACCACGATCACAACAGTCCCCGTCAACGAGTCCCATTTTCTTGAGTATGGATACAATACAACCAAAGCGTACGTCCAGGACAGTTTTAGATTAAATGGGACGAGTAACAACATGGCGACTGCAGCTAATGAAGACGCTCCGAAATCGCAAACCCTTTTTGCTTTCATAATCACAGCTGTTCTGTTCCTTTCTGCTGCTCTTCCTTTCTTCGTCGAGTTCTTTCTCCGTAAGGCTGACAAAAACTTGAAGCTGGAAGACGAGCAAGAAGTTGACCTTCATTGCATACCACCCCCTGTCTATGTGATAACTGTGGCTTTGATTAGAGCTTTCTTTTTCTGTTATTGTGCGCTAGAAGAGACGTTTATGTCATTCCTGGCTGTATTTACTGTGGAGGGGTTGGGCTGGACAAAACCAGACGTCTGTGTTTTGGGGGAGCCTTGCTGCCTTTCGGTTTTGGGGGATCTTTTTCATAAAGATGTTGACCCCATCGTTTTGGGGAAGTCTTGCTGCCATTCGGTTTTTGGGGATCTTTTTCATAAAGATGTTGACCCCATCGTCAATGATAATTCTGTGTCTTGTAATTCTGTCAGCAAGTTTGGGTGCATTCCTGGTCTGTTCTCTCTTTGCCGTAACTATTGGAATTTGGATTTCATCAGTGGGGATTGGCCCTGTAACACCGAAGAGCATGTCATCAAGGTCACGGGTAGGGTCACGTCTGTTATTGTGATATGCGCAGCATCGGGGGGAATGGCGACACCATTGTTGCTAGGATGCCTGATGGAGGAAGTGACGTATATGTGGTTCTCGTATTTGCGGTTTTTAGTGTCGGTTATTCTGCGAATTATACATATCGTGTTGCGGTTGCACTCGGCTTTTGTGTTAAAGAAATATCACAGTGCAGCTGAGGCTGAATCACCTAATGAGCTTGCTACACCACAGAAAAAGGGGGAAATTTGTGATCCAAACGAACATATACGAACGTTTGAACTTTGATATTTAACAGTATGGTGACAGATTTAAATAATGTCCATTTTTTAGGTTTACCTGGTGAATACGACAAAAGCTATTCGGTACTGAATATGTTTATAATCAAATCAAAATTCCTTGAACTCATTGTATATCAGGGGATACACTTATGCGAATAAGCAGAGGTATTCGGTCGTAATTGGGTCGTTGACGAGATCTTAATATATATATTTATATATATATATATATATATATATATATATATATATATATATATATTAGAAAGGTGTTTCCATGACATCCCCGTATTGTTTCATCAATGACCTTTCCACTAGATGCATATCATGAACCATTTTAAGTTGAAATCCAAAAGGTTCACGTTGTGTACAGAGTTGATAGCCAAAAGGTCGACCTATTGGCCTCGGATACCTGTTGTATGTATGTACACTATCTTTGTTGGCCTCGAGCACCTGTTGCATGTATCTACACTATCTTTGGTGGCCTTGGGTACCTGTTGTATGTATGTACACTATCTTTGGTGGCCTCTGGTACCTGTTGCATGTATCTACACTATCTTTGGTGGCCTTGGGTACCTGTTGTATGTATGTATGTACACTATCTTTGGCGGCCTCGGATACCTGTTGTATGTATCTACACTATCTTTGATGGCCTCGGGCACCTGTTGTATGTATGTACACCATCTTTGGTGGTCTTGGGTACCTGTTGTATGTATGTACACTATCTTTAGTGGTCTTGGGTACCTGTTGCATGTATGTACACTATCTTTGGTGGTCTTGGGTACCTGTTGTATGTATCTACACTATCTTTGGTGGTCTTGGGTACCTGTTGCATGTATGTACACTATCTTTGGTGGTCTTGGGTACCTGCTGCATGTATGTACACTATCTTTGGTGGTCTTGGGTACCTGTTGCATGTATGTACACTATCTTTTGTGGCCACGGATACCTGTTGTATGTATCTACACTATCTTTGGTGGCCTCAGATACCTGTTGTATGTATCTACACTATCTTTGGTGGCCTTGGGTACCTGTTGCATGTATCTACACTATCTTTGGTGGCCTTGGGTGCCTGTTGTATGTATGTACACTATCCTTGGTCGCCTCGGGTACCTGCTGCATGTATGTACACTATGTTTGAGGGCCTTGGGTACCTGTTGTATGTATCTTCACTATCTTTGGTGACCTCGGGTACCTGTTGTATGTATGTACACTGTCTTTGGTGGCCTTGGGTAAGTCTTGTATGTATGTACACTATCTGTGGCGGCCTCGGGTACCTGTTATATGTAGTTACACTATCTTTGGTGGCCTCGGGTATCTGTTGTATGTACGTACACTATCTTTGGTGGCCTCGGGTACATGTTGTATGTATGTACACTATCTTTGGTGGCCCTGGGTACCTGTTGCATGTATGTACACTATCTTTGGTGGCCTCTGGTATCTGTTGTATGTATGTACACTATCTTTGGTGGCCTCGGATACCGGTTGTATGTATGTATACTATCTTTGGTGGCCTCGGGTACCTGTTATATGTAGTTACACTATCTTTGGTGGCCTCGGATACCTGTTGGATGTATGTATACTATCTTTGGTGGCTTCGGGTACCTGCTGTATGTATGTACACTATCTTTGGTGGCCACTGGTAAGTGTTGCATGTATGTGCAGTATCTTTGGTGACCTCGGGCATCTGTTGTATGTATGTACACTATCTTTAGTGGCCTCGGGTACCTGTTGCATGTATCTACACTATCTTTGGTTGCCTTGGGTACCTGGTGCTTATTGGTGGCCTAATAAACATAGACTCCATCAACTCAGTAACAGTTTTTCCGTTCATCGCTTGACTTAATATATACGAAATTTTAATTCGCATGACATCTGTGTTCATCTGAATCAACCACATAATGCATTAAAGTATACAGATGACAGGCTATACAACTCTTAATACAACGAAACATCAAATAATGAATATAGCACATGTTGTCTCGTCTATGCTCAAGGCTATAATAAACTAGACAACGATGCTTCATGGTTCCATGCAGACAATTTTCGCCTTGAGTTAAACACATCACGGCGTACACAGCCTCGACAAGCAGTACGATATCGTCACTGAATTACAAGTTGTTGATATTGAGGATTGCTGTCGCTGGACCCGCGGGTGTGTGGCACCATTCTAAGACGTGATCAGCGTTGCTGTTCAGGGTACGACAACAGGAGCGGACCACCTGTGGCAGGTAGGCTTCCTGTGTTGTACAGATCAACAAGTGTCATCTCGGAGTAAATAATGAAGGCAGAGCGAGGCGGTTTGTGAGCTGAACTTGTGAGCAGAAACCAGCTATACAGCCGGGCCTTCACAACAACATGGTTGAGGAGAGGATGTTTGGGGGCATAGGTTTCTATAATAACATAAACGTAATGGGTGGATGCGTCAGTCCTGTACACCCCTGCTATCTGTTCATGTATGTAGACATCAAATCCGATTTGACGGCCACATCACAACAGAAACTAAAATTGATAGAATGGATTTGGTTCTGTCAGATGGCATATTTAAATAATTCTATAATCAATTATAGGTTACAAAATGCAATTTGTGGTTACTACAATATTCAAAGGATGTGTGGCAATACATTTCGTGCAGATAACACGATACATATCTACAAAGAGAATGCATTTTAAATTTTGGTTCCAACAGGGAGTTTGGAATTGGGCGCTGTTCTATATACGACTGTGAAATCATCTTTTCCGTCACAATGAGCGAAATGACGTCATAATGGCTACGTGCGTTGTAGAACGAAGGCTTTTCAAAGCTCGCTTAGCTTTCTTTAGGGATGCCTACCTCATGTTAGTTTACCAAGCTGCCGTCCTTATATGCTTTCAACCTCTGTCATATGTTTGAGTGAAGTATTAGGGTGTAAATACACTGCTTGAGCATATACAGCGCCATATGTTGTTTTAAAGGCTGCTGTCGGTGATGCCATTATTCAGATCGACAACACAGATCACAATGGACTCAACCCATGCCGCTTCATTATGAAAACAGTATATTTATCTCCTAATTAATTACATAGCGCTTCAGTAAACGAATGCATACGCTGGTGAAGCAGTGATGCAGTGATGCAGTGATGGACGCATACACTTGGAATACACAGTAAAGACGAGTGAGGCGGCAGCTCCTGAAGAGATCACTGTCGGTATAACGTCCTACACGACGATCAGCGGTAGTGGATTAATTTTCTATTTTACTCTTGTGAAAAACATAAATTTGACGATATTGAGGAAAAGCAGCTGTACGAGGTTTGTGAAATGCAGGAAGAGTTCACAACGAGATGCGGGGGATGTAAGTACACCTACTAGACAATGTATCACCTCGAGGTAGGCTACGAGTACATCTGTAAGACAAAGTATCACCTCGAGGTAGGATACAAGAACACGTACCAGACAATGTAACACCTCGAGGTAGGATACAAGAACACGTACCAGACAATGTTTCGCCTCGAGGTAGGATACAAGAACACGTACCAGACAATGTAACACCTCGAGGTAGGATACAAGAACACCTACCAGACAATGTAACACCTCGATGTAGGATACAAGAACACGTACCAGACAATGTAACACCTCGAGGTAGGATACAAGAACACCTACCAGACAATGTAACACCTCGATGTAGGATACAAGAACACCTACCAGACAATGTAACACCTCGATGTAGGATACAAGAACACCTACCAGACAATGTATCACCTCGAGGTAGGATACAAGAACACGTACCAGACAATGTTTCGCCTCGAGGTAGGATACAAGAACACGTACCAGACAATGTAACACCTCGAGGTAGGATACAAGAACACCTACCAGACAATGTAACACCTCGATGTAGGATACAAGAACACGTACCAGACAATGTAACACCTCGAGGTAGGATACAAGAACACCTACCAGACAATGTAACACCTCGATGTAGGATACAAGAACACCTACCAGACAATGTAACACCTCGATGTAGGATACAAGAACACCTACCAGACAATGTATCACCTCGAGGTAGGATACAAGAACACCTCCGAGACAATGTATCACCTCGAGGTAGGCTACGAGTATATATGTAAGACAATGTATCGCCTCGAGGTAGGATACAAGAACACCTCCGAGACAATGTATCACCTCGAGGTAGGCTACAAGTACATCTGTTAGACAATGTATCACCTCGAGGTAGGCTACGAGTACATCTTTAAGACAAAGTATCACCTCGAGGGTGGCTACAAGTACACCCCCGAGACAATGTATCACCTCGAGGTAGGCTACAAGTACATCTGTAAGACAATGTATCACCTCGAGGTAGGATACAAGTATACCTCCGAGACAATGTATCACCTCGAGGGTAGCTACAAGTACATATGTAAGACCATCTATCACCTCGAGGTAGGCTACAAGTACATCTGTAAGACAATGTATCACCTCGTGGGTGGCTACAAGTACACCTACGAGACGATGTATCATCTCAAGGTAGGCTACAAGTACATCCGTAAGACAATGTATCGCCTCGTGGGTGGCTACAAGTACACCTACGAGACGATGTATCATGTCGAGTTATGCGACAAGTACACCTGCGAGACATTGTATCAGACCGACATAGGCTACAAGTACACATGCAAGACATTGTATCAGACCCAGGTAGGCTACAAGTACACCTGCGAAACAATGTAACGATAGACCACTTTGATAGAGAAAATCCTATGATTCTAGCTTCCTTTATACCAAAATTATAACGACTTCCGGTTTAGTAACATCACTTTCGGTTCAAGAAAGCATTTGACCAAATGCGGTACAACTTTGACACAGAAAAGCCTTCGCATGTAGCTACCGCAATAACAAATCTATTTGCTCTGTAAATTCAATTACCTTTGCCGTTTAATCTAAGCAATGAATTTCCTTGATATGTGTATCAAATTCCAGTTATAAATATCGCGTACAAAAGACTTAGAGGGCGTCTGCTTCATACCGAGTGACCTTGACTCTCCACGTCATCCAATCATAATTAGTTGCTTGGAGTTCATCATACGTGATGCAGAAACGTGTGATTTGTAGCACATCTGACTGAAAGTCAACAATGACCCAATACCATGGCCTGGTTGTCCGTCGTCGTTGTCGGCGGTGGCATTATGGGCAGCATTTCTGGGATCCCGGTGTTACCATATATACTCTGGCGAGTAAGCAGAGGTATACGGCCGTAATTGGGTCGATGACAAGGTATTAATGTACAAGAAAGGCGTTTGCATGACATGCCAAAACAGAAGCGTTTTATCTGAATGACTTTTCCAATAGAAACATTACATGAACCATTTTACCACATCCAGTGATAGGTGTTTTCACACATGACTAATACGGTACACTTTTGACAGAGAAATTCCTGTGCCTCTTGCTGACACTTCCCCAGAGATATATGTGCAGTTACGTCCATGCCTCATCAACCCTTGAAGGTCCGGGGTAGAATAGGTCTTCAGCGACTAACGGGATCGGGTGGTCAGGCACGAATCCCACTTGCGATGCCCATGATGTCAGTCAATGGATTGTCTGGCCCAGACTCGAATATTTACAAACCGCCCTCATACAGCTGGAATATTGCTTAGTGCGGCGTTAAACAACAAACAAACAAACATCATATAGGTTTCGTTTTTTGCAGCATTATGATTTTACATTGTGCATTCAACTTTGCATCATACTGAAAACCGAAACTTTGTATTTGCCACGTGTTTTTCAAATTGTAATGAAAATTGGTACACGTGAAATTAGATATGCTGCTCCGTTGTTTGCGATATTTGAATATTTGACGTTTATTTGACACTATCATCTACTTCTTCCCACCAGTGATGACACCCAAATGTAAGAGGTTCGTGTCCGCCACAGTATCCATAATGAAAATATATATATCGCTATTATTTTGTCCTCACTCGTCACGCCGAAGACCCGGGCTCGATTCCCGATATGGGTATAATGCGTGAAGCCAATTACTGGTGTCCACCGCCGTGATATTGCTGGAATTTTGCTAAAAGCGGCGTAAAACCAGACTCACTCACTCAATGTTGAAAATGGAATGAAAATTGGTCAATGATGAAGGAGTGGTGGGCACTTAATTCTCTCAATATGTGCTTCAGGCTGTGTAAACACCATCTCCCCAGTTTGCCGCACTCGGCAATATTCCAGCTATATGACGACGGTCTATAGACAATCGAGTCTGGACCAGACAATCCAGTGATTGATATCATGAGCATTGATCTGCACAATTCGACATGTATCAACCAAGTCAGCAAACCTGACCACCCACTATTTGACCTTACAGGAGGTTGCACAATTAAAAAGAATATGAAACCTTCCAGTCACAATAACGCTGGTGTGACTTTAAACGTACTCTTTGTAAAGATTTACCCCTGTTTAGGCTAAAACAATGTATCTAATTATGTACCTTGTTATTTATTCAGGTAGATAGATATTTTTTCTGCAAATCTGTTTCTGGGTGTTTTCAGTACAATTACAATCCCGGTTAAATCATCATGAACAGCTTCGGCATCGTCGACTACGTGGCGTTCGGCGCCACCATTCTCATGTCACTTGGAATCGGTTTGTATTTTGCCCTGTCTGGTGGACGTCAGCGATCTACATCAGAGTTTCTGGTCGGAGGTCGCAACATGCAGATTATCCCCGTCGCGTTGTCGCTCATGGTGTCCTTTGAATCGTCCATCATGATCCTTGGCATTCCAGCTGAAGTGTACGTGAATGGCGCCCAGATCTGGATCTCTACCTTCGGTCAGTGTCTGATGGTGTTCTTTCTTACTGGTCTACTGGTTGTGCCTTTGATGCATCCACTAAAGATAACGTCTGTTAATGAGGTACGTGCAAACACTACTATCCCTAATAATTTAATTGTTAACATAATGTCTACAATGAGGGACTTGAAGCAGTTTGCATATTTTATTTGGTCAATGTTAGCTATTATTATTAATCTTGAATCTTAGCATTTGCATACAATGTTTCGTTATGCACGTATAGTCTTTTGTTACTAAATATAACATTTGTCAAGTGGCATTGGTCCTTTTCTCAGATAAGCATGACACGAGCCATTAACATACCAAACTTGTAAAATAATGTTGACATCACATACCAACTATTTCACATGAAGGTCTAACTTGTTGAGTTTATCAAATCCCCTTCGCAGAGTCAAAGGCATACTTTGCTTTCTTGTCAAGGTGTCAATCTTATGATGTGAGTGCTTACTTACTGTAGCGATGAACAATTTTAAGCTATAAACTTTAAGAATCACATTTAATAATCTGCATTTTTTACTGAATTAATGTAGAAACTTCATTTCGTATTTGAAAGTATCCAGTTTTTAACAACTTTCGTTTATTATAAAATTATACATTCACTATTATCATAAATTACTGAATGAGAAAGAAGAAGGCCGATTGTAGAAATTCAATTAAACATATGATGCGGTTATTTAATTCACTTATTCACTATATTGTGAATTGTTGTGTGTGTGTGTAGGGGTGGGGTGGGGATGGGGGGTATTAAACTTGTTCAGCAGTCAGGCATAAAGGGGGGGGAACTTGATCATGGACAATCATGCGGAGTGGCACAAAGCATGTCGACAACATTCAAAACATGAACAATCAAGAGAGAGCCCTAAATATAGCAGAACTGAATCTCAGGAGCGAAAGTTAAAACGTTCACGTCAATCATGTACACTCTTTGACGAAGGATGTATTTTCTGTAGGGACTATCAAGTGATTCTACATAGATGTACAATGTCAGATCTTCAAGAGAGACTGAGATAAGTGGCCACCTTCTCCAAGATACACCATTGGCCTCACTGACGGGGGGGGGGGGGGGGGGGGGGGTCTGACAGCAAGATATCAGACTATTCAATTGAAAAAGCTTTAACAAATGACAGAATCAAAGTCAGCAATCTAACCCGCTTAGCCACCGAGGCTTCCACATAAATGAAAGTCCGACAACTGGTAGTCTAGGTCACGTACTTTGTGTACCCACTGTCATTGTGCGTTTAAAGACTACTTTTGGTGATAAAACACGTTCCTGACATATACTAATGAAATTAAACATTGAACAGTTCAAGTATTTAACTCCCTGTATACCAACAAAAAGGGGTTGGGTCGCTGAACAATATTCAGTGTATTCACCATATATAAGACAACAAATATTTATTTGGCTAAGAAGACACTACACCAAGCTATGTCAGACTTCTAAGAATATAAGCTGTTTCGGAGCATGGCCTACTTGAAGTCGGGGAAATCCAGTTGACATAAATAATCAAAGTCTGATATATTTGAATACCAAATTATTACAAATCGTAAGACTATGTTCTAATGTTTCAGTATATACAAAGGCGTTTCAACTCCCGTGCAGTCCGCCTCTTGGGAACTTTTGTTGGTCTGTTATACTACGTACGTCATTACATTTATTGCTTGCCTGGTTGTAAATGTTATGTCAAATATGCCGGTCAAGGGGCTGTTACGAGTTGCTTCCTTTTCGTGTACCAGCATCCACACAACATGTTACATTGTTTTACTTTTCCTGTATTATGGATCTATAACATTAAAACAAACTGTTATCCGTTATTATGCCATGAACGTATCATAAAGAAATATTATATTAATTATATATATCCTAACGTGATGTGTTTTCGAGCCCCTACGAAGTATTTCTGATATCGTGTCTAATACTTATCCAAATACGCTAAAAAATGTCTTATTTTGGAGAACATTTATTTCTGTTAACATTTGGATGGTCAAATGACCAGGTCTCATGATTTTTAAAGTGGCATCACCTCGCCGAGCGAGACGATTCAGTCAGGCGCCATCTTGTTTCTGTCACATGATTTCGAGCCCCTCCATTACAGTCAAGTTAAAAATAGAAGCTCAATATGATCAGTCACATTACAGGAAATTTACAAACAACAGCCGATTCCTCATCGGTGCATACGGTCGTTGTGGTGCACAAATACCATTAGCTCAATTTTGATTAAAATGTGCATCAGTTAAAAACTAGGTTTTGATGTATGTTTTCATTACTTATTGAACGTCTTTTCTCGTGTTTCTTAATTCGCAACATAACAATAGGCGAACACATTGATGTCTTCATTGGGCTTTAAAGCTTTTCCCTTGATGACATCATTAAACGCGTGGTCAAATATTGTTAAGGACCTCGAAAAGGATGAGACTCGAAACAAATGACATTGGGATATATAAATGTTGTTGTTTTTTCATACAAACAAAAATATACTGAAATAGAAATATTTTCTTTTAATTCTGCAGACTTAGTACAAAAAGGATTCACTTAATCATGCTCTTACTTATATTTGTATTTGTAGGTATTCTACATGGGAATAGTAGTGTTTGGGACAGCCATAGGTCTCGAAGAAGGTAATTACATATAATCTATAAAAAAAAAGAAACGCCAAGCCAGTTTTGTGTGAGGTAGGAAAATACATTTATAGGAGAAACCGTACAAGGTATGGATCCCAAATGTTGTGGAGATAACACTTGGTGATTGTAGTCATCTCAGTTGTCGGTACAGAGGAAGGTCCAAGGTGAAGGTCAGCTAGCATCAATAACGCGTATGTTCCCCGTTGGAATCGATAGCCGCCTGAAATCTCCCAATCAGATCCTGGGGTATGGTATCCAACTGCTGCAACGTCTGGGGTTGTGGTTGACGGCAGCGTAGCGGCCTCTCCAATTCATCACACGTGCTCTATCGGTTTCAAATCCGGGGATCTGGAGGGCCAGGAGAGAAGACAGGCTCTTGTGATCCGTGCTGGATGCGGTCGAGCGTTGTCCTGCTGGAATACACCGTTGCCGTGTGGACGTGTGGTAGGAGAATTTCGTTGATGTATAGTTGAGTCGTAAGATTCCCCTGGATATGGACCAAACCTGTCGTGCCATGATGAAAGATAGCAGCCCACGTCATACGCTACCCCTACCAAACCTGACCACACCAATGCAGTCGTTATTGACGATGTTGTCGACTCAATATGATGCGTCAAACAGGACGTCGATCTCGTAGACCTGCTGCTGTTAAACGATTTCGTACAGTCTGGTCGGAGAGCCTGGCTACAGCTGATCGGGAAATCCCTGCCTGCAAGCGGCCTATGACGTAGCTGATCAGGATTCCCCTGCCTGCAAGCGGCCTATAACGTTGTTTCTTTGCACTTCTGTTAATCTTGGCATGTTGTTGAACTGTCAATATTCGATTGACGCAAATGCCAGGCAATCACAAACCCTACACTTTAATACCGGAAATTTGTCACTGACACTATAACACATTAAACCTCTTCAGTTTGCACCTCTTTGTTCGCTAGTTCTGCTTTTATGGCCAAACTATCCGTATTGCCATTCTTTTTATGAAGAGTATAATATCATGTTGTAAAGAACGAACCACCGTTATTTGCTTTTGTCGTAGAAAATATATGTTCTGTTATCTATTTATTAATATGCATCAGCTTTAGAATGGCACGCTTGTAATATGTAATTGTTTTAAAACTAAACAATACATATCTACTTGACTTGGTAATAATAAAGCTGTTTTGTGATCAGTGCCTCCCAAACGGAAAAAGTGATTAATTTATAAAACCTTGTTATTATGATAATTTGTGGCATGGCACTTTGTGTTAAAAAATGTGCAGCATTATTTTTGAATTTAATGCAATTACTTATTTAGTTGAATAGTGTGGGTTTTTAATTCTTGCCAATAGCTCGGTTCACGGTTGGCCTTTCCATGTGTGTTTAGGAAAGCTAACAATGGAGTTAACATAGCCTTGACTCAAGTAAAACTGTTTCGAAATGATACCCAGGCAAACATATCTCTATTTCAGTGACTGATATACCCAAAGTTTGGTCAATGTTCCTCGTCATCTTTGCTGCCATCATTTATACAGCAATGGTAAACTTTACGAGAAAATGTGTATGGGTAGTGTTAAGATGTGAATGATGAATGTATGAAATGTACATCCCTTCAGCGTGAAGTAGTGTTCGACTGTGGACGAGGCTTTACGTCTGCCACTATCATTTCAAATCATAAGGCAATGTGAAATATGACACATTATTACAAGTAACCCGTGAAGATCCGGGTTAGAATACGTCTTCAGCATCCCATACGTAATAGGCGACTATGCTTGTCGTAAAAGGCGACTTACGGGATCGGGTGATCAGGCTCGCTGACTTGGTTGATGCATGTCATCGTATCCCAATTGCGTGGATCAATGTTCATGATGTAGAGCACTGGATTGTCTTGTCAACACTCGATTTTTTACAAAACACTATGATCAGCGGCCATTTTCAACCACCATAACCCATGTTCTTCACCCACCCTAAATGTGTTTTTGAGTGAGGCTGTTGCTATGTTAATGAGTGAGTGAGTACTTTGCTGTACAAATTGTGTCATTGCATAGGGTGGTATCAAAGCAGTTGTATGGACCGATGTCTTCCAGACGTTCATTATGACCCTCGGAATCCTGGTCATTATCATTAAGGTGAGTTAAACTTCCTGGAGTTTCTTTACATGGGCAACGTGTATCCAAAACGTGTGCACCCGGTCAATGGTTCGTGAGGAATCGGTCAACCACACATGTGCAATCCGTCAACCATATATGTATGCAACCCGTCAACCACTCGTTTGCAACACGTGAACCAACATATGGGAGGGAACAAACCTTTGATAAGACTAATTTTTTCCTGACATACCAAGTAGTAAACACAAGTGATATTACTGTTTTCAAGAATAAAATGCTGTGGGTTTTATTTGCTGATTTAAGACGAGATATATATAAATTGACTTACGCAAGCATTTACACAAAGTGTGCTCACCGTTTTTTTATATGACATATCAACATCATGTACAGCTTCTTTAAGGATGTACAAGCTTTAAAAATATTTTTCCGTATTTGAATAATGATGACTCCCTCATGTATGTATGTATGTATGTATGTATGTATGTATGTATGTATGTATGTATGTATGTATGTATGTATGTATGTCCATAAACGCAAGTATTGAAGTCTATTGTCATAAATAAATATAGTAAAAAATAATTACATCAGAGACAGCTTATTTCATGATTAACACACACACACACACACACACACACACACACACACACACACACACACACACACACACACAATAAAAAAATGTACACAACAGTACGAAAACTGTTATTTAAGGAATTAAAAAGCTGATATGACTTTTACCGGTTGTGAGGAAATAGGTACTTAAAACATTGATGGAGTTCGCCTCATCCATTCCATGTATCGACGTTGCACGGTAGTCATCAATGCACATGGCGGACACACGAGATGCTGACTTGTGATGCCATTTTCTCAGAGACTAGAGTTGTGTTTCACTTTAAGAACATTAGACACTTTAATTTCAACCTTGATGATCAGTTTTGACAGGTTTCACCTTTTTAATATATCTCTACATATGCTTACAATGTTCAGACAAATAAGGTTTCTCATATATCCATCAATGGTGACGTTTCTTTTGCGGTTCAGTATACATTAACAGGGTTACAGCAAGTCATTGATTGCGATATATCGTATTAACACTGGTTATTCCCTTTTGTCAGACAGGCAGTTGTCTGACAGGTAATTAATGAAGACAGTATCTATAACTAGAATAGGGCACTCCTCGTTAGCAGGTTCTACTCAGATGTTCTTTGATGGTCAGACAGGTAGACTGTCATTTTCCTCCATCCGATTTTTAATATTTACCAAAACACAGATGCCAAAAATTAATAATATGAATCGCTATTAATGTAGACATTCAATATTCTTTGTGGCAAGCATAAATATAAGCTAATTCATAATATATTCGTGTATGAACACATATATTTTTCTACAGGATGTAACCTACTGATCAAAGTATACATCGACTTGAGCTGCATATGGAAAGGAAATGAGAAAAATGTACACATTTAATTTGAAATGTGTTTTGAAGTTCAATCATTTATCGTACAAACTAAAATACAACTTGGGTGAATTAACAAACTGTAAAGAAGCATATGTGGGGTCATAAGTGTCACTTTTCATAAAAATACACAGATCATGAAAGTCTGATAACAAAACTTTTGAACACGTCCATAGCACCTCGGTCGTAAGAGGCTACTAACGGGATCGTTAGGCTTGTTGACTTGATGATCGTATCCCAATTGCGTAGATGGATGCTCAAGGTGTCAATCGCTGGATTGTCTGGTCCATATAATTACAGACCGCCGCCATATAGCTTCAATATTGCTGAGTGTATTGTATATGTATGGGTATTGTATGCAGCACATCTCTATAGCTGTGTTGTACCTCTCGATCTTGATCTTGAGTGTGGTGTTGGACAACAAACAAACCAGAAAGGCGCAACATGGCTTATCAGCTTCAAAACTGTCCTCATTGCGCCTCGTTTCACTTTCCAGGGTACCTTAGATGTCGGGGGAGTGGTTGAAGTGTGGTCTGCTGCATCCAAAGGCGGAAGATTTAACATGTTAAAGTATGTACAGTGTTCTTTCACCCTTACAATTTCAATGTGGAACGCCCCTTCTTAAACGCCTTTCCCTGCTCCCAAATAGAATTGCTTCTCCCTCAAAATAAATATACACACCAATTCACAAATTGACTTGCAACACTTTCAATGGGCTGAACTAATAGCTTGTGGGGGCACTGGTTACCAAGCAATGTAAGACGCCGCAAGTCACTGTGCAAAGTCGAGTCCTTCGGAAATTAGAAACCAATGATCGTGGGCTTAAATCCCGGTTCTAACACATTTGAGGTTTGTCAGCTCCATTCTCGAGCTCGTGAGTTTCATCAACGTGGTCGATTCAGCCATTCCTCCCTTATGAAGCTGACACGCCGTGATATAACGGGAATACTGTTCACTCACTCACTCACTCAGCTGGTATTCTTTTCAATTGTGAGCAATTGTTACCGTATTAGATACTGAAATTTTCCTGTGACAGGTACAGCTGTACAACAGTTTGCATGTATGAATATAGAAATAACGTGTTGGGAAAGTTTCTTACCTACTGAAACTTGATGATTCCTTAGTTCCTTCTGTGACAAGATCACATCACGGAAGAACGCATTACCGACTAACATCTTATAAATTTACAGCTTTGATCCTGATCCAACTGTGCGCCACACGTTCTGGGGGCTCTACTTTGGAAACTTGGCAAGAGGACTCCATTTGTCATTCAACCAATCAACCGTACAACGTATATGTTCAATGAAGACCCTGAGGGGAGCACAGAAGTATGACTTGTTAACAAGGCAATCAGTTTCAGAGACGCCTATCTTTATTAGTAATTAAAGTGTAAGAAATGAAATGCATGTTCTACATCGTTGAGATATGATTGAAAATTTCTAATAATGACAACTATTTGTCTGACAAGAACATAAATAAACGATAGATAATGACTGGATATATGTTTCTTGCAGAACCATCCAAAGTATTGTGTGTTATGAAAATAAGCATCACAAAAGCGGGACAAAATAATTCCAAAACAACAGAAATTTTGTTCAGAATGACACTGTCCTGTTAAAGGAATGCATTGTTCAACACGTGTGGGATTATATATATACTTAAAAAAAGGGACCGCACAGATAGATTTTTAGTAAATTTATTGAACTTAATAAATTCGATATATTTGATTTAATATCACAGATACAAATATGAAATTTAGACACATGCTGTCGTTGTACAAAGGCATTGGAAACTGTTCATTGTCATGTCACATAAGGCCACAAGGTTGCGCTATCTCGTGCGACCGCCCCGGGCAGCATACACGGCTCTGCACCTGCTCGGCACTGACTGGATGAGTGTACGAATTCTGTCCTGCGGAATTTTGCGCCATTCTGCTTGTAAAGAGTTGGCCAGTTGAGGGAGTGTCTACGGAGTGTTCTTACGTCGACGTACACGTCAATCGAGCTCATCCCAGAGGTGGGTGATTGGGTTGAAATCTGGAGATCTCGAGGGCCAGGGCGTTACGTTGAATTTCGCATTATGAAGCGTATTCTACCATGACACGAGCTGTGTGCGGTGGTGCGTTGTCCTGTTGGCGGTCAATAATTGGAAAAAAGTGAGGTTGAAGAATTTGATCGTAGCGATTTGCTGTCAAATTTCCCTGACCACAACCAAGTCAGATCTCGTGGTGTAGGATATGTCCCCCACGCCATGACACTACAGATCAATTCACATACAAAATGTGGGGCAAAATGCTCATTTCGACGACGATAAACACGTTGTCTTTCATCTGGCCGGTGAAGAAGAAATCATGATTCATCGCTAAACCACACTCGTCTCCAGTTTCTCATATTCCAAGGCTGTAAGGTATGGCACCAACCCAAGCGTCGCTGTCGATGGATCTGTTGCAAAACAGGGGCGATAACAGATTTCAGCCTCGCAAAGATGGTTCCTGACAGTCTGGTCCGATATCCTCCTAAAGCCAGGGAAGCCTGCAGTCTCCGTAGCTGTCGCATTGCGATGACTTAGGTGGAACAGTCCAATGTAACAATCCTGTGCAGGGGTGATAACGCTTGGTCGGCCCGTTCTCGGACGGTCTGCAATGGAATTGAACTGTGTGTATAGGTCACCAAGGCGGCAAATGGTGCTGTGGTGGACGTTGAAGTGGCGTGCAACAGAATACTGCAATTCCCCTCTTTGGATACGTCCTATGGCGATGTTTGAATCGGCAGCGCTGAGTCTCGGCATTTTCGAATGTTGACAATTGAATTACAAATTATTGGTTTATGCTTGCCTTTTAATAGCCACTACCACGTGTTACGAATGCCATAGCGTGCACGTGCATTTTGCTTTACTGTTTTCCTCCATGACATTTTTAAACAAGTGTGAAAACAATGCCGTTTAAGACATTGCAAATCGACAATGGCTGTGTTCTGACGCACCGTTTGTTGAATATAAGGCCACCAACATTTTCCAATAACATATATCCATGTTATATTCCGGATTGTGTGTGGAGTCAGGTTCAAGGAACTACATAATATCTGTGCATTTAAAGAGTGTTTGTGGATTAGTAAATATAGTGACTATATTAACCTATTTAGCATATGTATTGCACAGCCAATGTCATGTTATCATTGCACCAAAGCACCTTTTTATATATACAGTGTTAATAATTGATTGACGTGTCAGGCTACAGGTGTAAGGATATTATCATTAGGGAGGGGACTGTCATGGAACAGAATGGTTCATGGTTAAAAATATCAAACGCACACACAGCGTTGTGGGTTTCAATTTTATCAATATCTCCATGTGCAGATCAACTTCATTATAAAATAATATTACAACATTGTAATGATTACTTTGAAAGTAATAATTATGAAAACAATATTAATAAATTTACCACTAAAGATATGTCGATGTCAACAGTGTCCTATATACTGTGATTATGTCAAATTGGAAGTGGTCCTTGAAAACAATAACAAATGTTTCAGGAATTCATTATTTTTAAATCAAAATATTAGTTTTCTACATTTATATGACATAACTACTTACACTGAAATGTTCAATATTCTCATTCCTGATTCTGAAGGAACCACATGCAAATTACAATTTGTTTTATCTTCTGGATTACACGTGTGTGCTATTTATGACACTATAAAGTCTAGCATTCGTCACAGGTATGGTACAAAATTAATTTCTCTGTGTCGTGTTGATCCACTTGATCAAACTTATCTTGTAATGATTCTTGTGACATGCTTCCTCCTCCAGAGTTACCTTTCTCGCCGGTCCAATCTACTGGCTATCTTTTACACTCTCCATACTAATCGGTATCGTGGCTTACTCCTATTACGATCATCTGGGATGCGATCCTCTTGCTTCTGGTCAAATCACCAACCCAAATCAGGTACCAACCTGTTTCCCGTCTAAAAACTGACCCATATTTGACTATTGTGTCTTACTTTCATATCAGGTGTATAGTATGGAAAAACTACGCCAAGGTGTTGTGTTATAAGCACGTAAGCTAACTGCTGAATCACTCTAAAATGGAATATTGCCAAGGGAGGGGAGTTAACTGACTTAAAAACTCGAATTTCCACCCTTGCCAAACTTGGCTGGAATTTAAAGGCTCGATCGTAAATCCACCAGTGGCTATGTCTCTTGAATGTCCCCCCTACTGACCAATCAGATTCCACCTCTCATATATCTTGCACTTTTCTTAAACAAAATGGCAGCGAGTCAAGACGATTTCATCGACAATAATGATCTTTATTGTAATAAAACGAGGATTCTATCGGCATTGAATCACTTGAGCACCTTGGTTTAAAACGTAAAAAGATTTGGAAAGTATCTGTTGACACCCAGTTGACAGAATGCATCCTGCAATCGGACGAATATGGCACCGCGGGTGCCATGTTGTTTATAAACCGGACGTCGATTTCGTTACAGGATTTTGATTGGACTATGCACAGACTCGCTAGTCAAGCCAAAACATAACTTCATAATTCCAGCCTAGTTGGGCCAGGGTGGACACTGGATTTTTGTAGTCAGTTAATTACCGTGCCTCGGGAAGATGGCTAGATGGCAGCGATACACGTTAATAGTTATACTAAAACACCAACTGTTTTTTGTAAATGTGTTTTGCACAATGTCAGTTTAAAGTACTGTGGGCCAAATGATACTTTTCAGATCGTTCCCTTCCTGACCGTGGACATCTTCAAAGGTATCCCTGGGATGCTTGGACTGTTTGTGGCAGCTCTCTGTAGTGCCTCCCTGAGGTGAGAGAATGGGGGTATAAAACTTGGCCTAACGTCGCGGTCAGTATCATTGCGCTAATTTAGTGACGTTCATGCATGCTCTACTTGTCCGGACTAATGCCGGTTTATAGTTCTAGCCCACTGAGACATCATACAGAACCTTAAAATGGATACGCACTGGACCGGGAAACAGATAGTAAAGACTCTTGGCATCTGTCATTATCAGTACACAGCTGAACGTCAGTTCTCTGAAGTAGAAGTAACAATGCTTTGTGTATGAAGATATTACACATGTCATTTGTCCCATGAAGAAATTGTCACATATTATGTGTCCATGTGGGATGTCATCTAACACAGGCCGACAAGGTTTATGTGTACATGTTAAGGCACTAAATAATTCCTTGAATGGCGTTTGTTGAGATTGAAGTCTACATTTTACATAATCCCTCCAGCACTGTTTCCTCTGGGCTGTCCAGTTTGTCGGCAACAACCTGGGAAGACATCCTCAAGCATCACCTGCCAAACCATTCCGACTTCAAGGCAACACTTGTAGCTAAAGTAGCAGGTAGGATGTTGTGAACACATGTTTGATATGTGTGTATATGTCTGTGTCATTTTTTGTCTACCCATACCCGTCTTCCCGAGGCAAGCGTGTCCACTAGCCTATATCAAAGCCTAGTTTCTACCCTTGCCACAACAAGGCAACTTTCCTGGGCTCGACTCTGGCGCCACCTCGCATAAATCACTAGTTGAGCCCCTCATAATGAAAACGCGATATACAATCAGATCACTGTTCTAATATCGTATAGCTTCACAAAGATGGCGACTCCCATTGGCGACAACCAAGTCGATCAGACTACAAAAACAATCGCGATTTCATCCCTGACACAAAACATAGGCAACACAAAGTAACCTGACAACAGTATTTGAACTAAATATGGTGCCATATAACCTAAAACATTTTGTTTACACTGTATTACTTAGGCCGAACTTATGACAGGCTCTGAAAGCATGTAGCACAGCAACTTGGTCAGCTAACATGAGGTTGGCTCCCTGAAGAAATCAATCAAAGCCTTGCAATTTTTTCGTTCTACGCCCCACGTCACAATTTTCATGTCATATCGCTCATTGTGACGCAAAAAATATGTCATCACAGTAATTATATATAGGCAAAGGCCAAATAGGAAGTTCTCTGTTGTCCTCAAAACTTGATATTAATTCTCCTTCTATATTTCTATCGTGTTTTCTGCACAATATGTATGTGCAAGTTTGCATTTTGTAGCCTATAATTGTACATATAATTATCAAAATATGCCTACTCACACTGACTGCAAAAGAAGTACTATTCTAACAATATAGCCGTCACGTCGGTTGTTCAAAACAGAGGGAGTTATTGTGATTTGATTCCCTCTGACCAATCAAAATCAGTATTTTCTAAATTCATGATAAAATGTTGGTTTAACAAGTAAAAACAAACCAACACTTGTACAAAAACTCGTTCTCGCAAGGAAAATACCGGATTTAAGACACATTCGAAAACCAAGAATGACGCTCATATGTACATGTATGATCTCCTTTCAGTGATCATCTACGGAGTGTCTTCCTTGGGGGTAGCGATCCTAATATCATTGGTAGGAGGAACATTGTGGCAGGTATGAAAACTCATCTTAATATCATGTGGACTCACTTATTCAATTTAACAGTTCCTTTGCTCTAAACAGGGAAATAAAGTTATTTACGTTACTTTCAAAAGCAGTGTTGATTTTCTAAAACTGATTCATCTCAAGGGTCTGTTATCTGCGCGGTATGAAGCAAGATTACTACATTATTATTGTTTAGCTCACCAGACTGAAAGTCAAGTGAGCTTTTGTTGTGGCCTGCGTGTCCGAGGATCGAATCTGATTACACACTTTAGACACTTTACAGACTTTTGTTTTAAAATAGTAATAAAATGTTTGGTACACGTGTAATTAAAACTAGGGCAAAACATTTGTGTCCGGGTGCATATTGATTACTATTACCAGGTAGGGTCCGATATATTTTGTGTGACAGATGGAAAGTAGTATGTTATTGTCCGTGATAGTGAGTGCGAGGTCGACAACCTCTGCGTGTTCGTGCGCGCGTATGGTGAAAATACCTTTTAGCTCCTGTTTTGTCTTATGGACCAAATCGTCTAAGTTAGGTAGATTCTCAAAACACATGGTCAACCATTTTGCAACAAAAGTTTAGAGATTCAAAATTTAACACAAACGATAATGTCCTGTTCATGTGATCACCAAATGAAGGACAGCATTGACTTGACAGGTTGTTTAGTATAAATATAGTAAATAAAAAAAGGTAAAACAATTACTGACGTCTGTGAGGTGGTGTTATACCTAAAATCTAACAATTATTTTCTTCCATATTCACATGCTTTGTTTCACCGCAGTGCGGGTTAGGTACTACATCTCTGGTTTGTATGTGCAAATGCCTTGGCAATGTCCATAAGGCATATGCCATCAGTGTCCTCTTTGTAAATGTGCAACAGCATGATAAATTGTGTCTACTTTGTCAAGACGTTGCTGGGGCAAGGTACTTCTTAGATGTGTTTTCAGACTCCTGAGACTTGAGAATGATCGTTCAGATGTTGCAGTAATGATCCGTATTATCAGGTAAATCTTGAGTACTGATCGCCTCAAATTATTGTTGGTTTTTTGCTGCAGATCAGTGTCTGAAATCTCAGCAGAGCAAACTGAGAGCCTTAAGGGTCAGCACATTTAAACAACTGTAGGCCCTGTGGAAAAACTGTAGGCCCAAACATTTTAGCCGAGGCAGCACACAACAAGTCAACCAGGAATGGTGATTTCATTAATTAATTTATTTACGATTTGCTTGAAACGTCTTTATATTGCTCTTTGACATGTTCAATATAGATCCGTTTTCGAAGCATGTGTCCCAGATTATTATTTTTTTTAATAACATGGCAGAAAAAAGTTCATCATTTTAATTGTCCCCCGCCGCGCGAAAGCGCGAAGCGGGGTATATAGTATTCACGACCGTCCGTACGTCTGTACGTCCGTATGTCCGTACGTCCGTCCGTACGTCCCACCTGTTTGTTGCCGCGATATCTCAAGAACTAAACACTGGATTGTCTTCATATTTGGAACTATGGTGTATATACAGACTCCGCAGACACCAGTCGGTTTTGGTGACCTTGACCTCATTTCCAAGGTCACAGCAGGTAAATCTGCTTTTGGAGTTGGAAAACGGTGTTGCCGCGATATCTCAAGAACTAAACACTGGAATGTTTTCATATTTGGAACTATTCTCAATTCTCAATTTTTAAACATTAAGATTGTCGGAGATTTACGATAATCATTGGGAGCAATCCCGGACACAGTAGACATTGTCTTCATTACAGTGACATAATTATAAGGAGAATTAACTGTATTAACATAAAGCTTTGCTGAACATGTCAGTTCTGAAGAGAATTATACCCAGGTGACACAGCTGCTTAACATTTTGAAAGACTGTAGGGTTGTTCCAAAAATATTGTTTGATTTTTTTTTACCAAATAAAGTGGATACTGAAACTGAAATTCAATAGTTTTTCTTTAAAAGAAAACTCTTTCCGACGCCTACATTGTACGTGTGTTTATGCAGGAAGTAATATTTAATATCAATGCTGGCAGCAACTTTTGTTAATTTTGTTAAGTGTCTGTCTTCGTTGACTATTTAGTGAGCTACAGTGCCAACGCACTACTTTTGCAATAACAGCTTCCTTGATAGCGAAACACGCATCAATAACTATTCACAATTATGAATATGTCATTGAAGATAGCCATAGGTGTCCTATCGGCCTTTACCGGACCTCTGTGTGGATTATTCATCTTGGCAGCATTTTGTCCTTGGGCTAATGCAAAGGTACGGATCACACATCATCCGGTTGGTACTATCATTAGTATTGTTTTTAACAGGCGCTTTATGGTCGGGAAGTCCAAGAATGTCAACTGAAACACTTTAACTTTTAAATCTCAGACTGAGCAAACTTTGTCAGTATCACGAGGTTTTGGTGTTGTTTGTTTGTTGTTTAACACCGCACTCAGCAATATTTTAGAGCTATGTGACGGCGATCTGTAAATAATCGAGGCTGAACCAGACAATCGAATCCAATTGGGATACGATGACGTGCATCAGCCAAGTCAGTAAGGCTGACACTCCGATCTCGTCAGTCGTCTCTTACAACAAGCATGGTCATAAGCATTGGTTGATGCAGACCTATTCTACCCCGTATCTTCAAGGGTCAGTATCATGAAACAAGGGCAGAGTATCCTATATTTGTCCAAATTGTTTTCGTATTTGGGGCAAAAACTGCAAATTTTGAGACCGAAGGGGAAAGTAAAAATTAAAAATAATATCAATAATAAACATACAGTAATAAGAAAAAGTGGACCTCTTTCAGAGAAATGCATTATTGATATCTCATCAGAAAGAGGTTACTGAACATAGAGTTCCCACATTATCCTCTTTTAGTCATTGCTGTCATGTAGTTATATTGAAAAGGTGATCGTTGTCTATTATTCCATCATGTTTGCATTTTTGTAATATAAAATGTGATATGGACATGCCGTGATATAACTTGAATACTGTCCGCTCACTCACTCACTCACTCACTCACTCACTCACTCACTCACTCACTCACTCACTCACTCACACACTTACTTAGCAATTGTTAGCAATTGTAATATCAAATACTTAAACTTTCCAGTGACAGATACAACAGCATACATTATTGAATATAGTAATAACGTGTTGGAAACGTTTATTCTTGGCCTGTGCTCGTGGATTTCACCAACGTGGTAAATGGTCAAGATTTTCGAAACGATCTCAGCTGAGATAAATCTTAACAACTTACGTTCGAAAATATGATATCTGAAATTTAAGATAAGATAGATTTTCGAAACTATCAGAAACATGTCGCAAATCTCACGAAGGTACGATAAATATCGCTACTCTGACTGAGAACTCATTTGTGTCAGAGATTGAAAAAGCGGGGTATTTCCAAATGACGTCACAGAGATATCCCAGCCGCTGACAATAACAAGTGACATGGAATTCATGATCACATTCAGGAAGCTGCGCACCCATAATGACATAATGTATGTTTCTTTTGTTTTTTACATATCCAATATATTTTTGGAATAAACAAAGGACTCAAATACAGTATCAATCTGTTTGTATTTAGATTATATAATTTAAAAAGAATCTGTGTAGAACTATAATTCTTATCAAAATTTGAAAGTGACACTAGTTTTCGTTCACAAAGGGAGATACTTGAGTAATTGTCAAGTTATGTTGTCTCATGGAACACACCACAAGTTAACGTGAACATACATATAATGTAGTCCTTTTCTATTCTTTTAAATTAAGTAGAGCTTATAAATTGATTTGTCTGATTTGATTAAAATCTGTCTGAGGAGCGAAATGTCCACATTGTAAAAGTGTGACATCTATTCCAAAATGTTGTTCGATAACGTTTGGCTTGTCTGACATCATTGCTAAGGTTATCTTAATTTAAAACGAGTAAATGTACACTTGAATTTTTAAAAGACCAACATCGATCATTATTTTAAAATCGGTCCATTGAATGCAAAAGTCAAAGATTATCGTGGTGAAAATGTCTATTTTATATACTGATCAGTAAAGTTCATTCAATGAACATTGTCTACGAAATACGAATATTGGAAAGTGATTTGTGGAGAGTGTTCAACATCGTTACTTTATGATGACATTTTGAACCCAAACGAGCATGGGAAACCATTTTTTATTTGATTTCACATGTGTAGATTGATGTAATTTTATAACATGCGAAAATAAAGACTAAAGCATTGTCACGTATGCAATCCAGAAAATATTACAGCGGAACTCTGTGCTGTATGGAAACTGTAACATTGAGCAAGGTCAAGCTGGGCGAATACAAAGGGAAACCACTCTCAGTTAGAGTATGAAAAGCTGCCTCTGAGTTGACAATAAGGTCACGGTCAGTACTTTTGCCTGCCGACACCTTCCGTTTTTATCCTTCCCACATTATCGAAAAAGAATGTTGTTTCACACTTCTTCAGCATGGACTCAGATAGAAATATATTGTAAACTATCGACTCCATAGTTATGTGGATCGCTGTTGCTATTAAGAACATTTCTGACGTGAAATCTTTGATGCGTTCCTTGTGTTTTCGAAGTGTCAGTTTGAATCCTACAGTTTTCAGAAATGTCAATGTTTGGACTTAAAACAGATTATTTGTTTGAAAAAAATGGTTTGCAAAGTATGCCGCCGTCTTAGATCAAGATAAAATAAACTTACGACATGGATAGTATGGGGGGCTATCTTAGATTTATGACAATCCTACAATATCTTATGGCTACGATACTTTAGACTACGATAGACTACGATTTCCATACGATAACCTAACGATACTGTTAGGGCTACGATCGTTCGAAAATCTAGGGCCTGTATCATTTTTGGCTTACACCAAACATTAAGTTGAGACCCTTTCCTGTGACAGACGCAACATAATGCATAATTGAATACAGAAATAACGTGTTTATAAAGATTATACCAATCACCAAACCCAATGATGCAAATACAGCCTTTCCTTCAAGATCAAATTACACCGATGATGTGTCTAGGCCTGTCAGCACCAATACCTTTGCTCGTGGGTTTCACATGCATCATGGCGGGCTTTCCCCCAACATTAAGCTGACACGCAGAGATATAACATGAATACTGTTAAAGGCAGCATAAAACCCAACGCGCTCACTCACTCATCCTATTCATGTGACAGGGGGCATTCACCGGCACAGTCGTGGGTTTAATACTCATGATGTGGATCTGCCTGGGTTATACATTTACCGGTGTTGTGAAGCCGACACCATGGCTTCCTCCTGCATCAACTAACCAATGCATGACTGCAACACCACCAGTGGCTTTAAACACGTCTACGTGGACGACGTTTACACCATCTGTGTACAACACATCAGTGGCCGAAACCTTCCGAGAGCCGTATGTATCAAATCAATTGAACAAAGCATGTGAGACCGCATTGAAATGAAATCATTTATTCATTTTACTATTGTTAATAGACCCGTGAATATTCCGGGGTAGAGTAGGTCTTCAGCAACCCATGCTTGCCGTAAAAGGCGACTATGCTTGTCGTAAGAGGCGACTAACGGGATCAGGTGGTCAGGCTAGATGACTTGGTTAATGCATGCCATCGATCCCAATTGCGTGGATCGATGCGCATGATATTAATCACTGGATTGTGTGGTCCAGACTCGATTATTTACAGACCGCCGTCATGTGGCTGGAATATTGCCGAGTGCAGCGTTAGTCAAAACAGACTATAGTTAATATGTCATGCCATGGCAAAATAATCGGGTGTGATGTCCTTTTAAGTTATTATCCCCCGCCGCGCGAAAGCGCGAAGCGGGGGATATAGTATTCACGACCGTCCGTACGTCCGTCCGTCCGTCTGTCCGTACGTCCGTCCGTACGTCCCACCTGTTTGTTGCCGCGATATCTCAAGAACTAAACACTGGATTGTCTTCATATTTGGAACTATGGTGTATATACAGACTCCGCAGACACCAGTCAGTTTTGGTGACCTTGATCCCATTTTCAAGGTCACAGCAGACAAATCTGCTTTTAGAGTTGGAAAACGGTGTTGCCGCGATATCTCAAGAACTAAACACTGGATTGTCTTCATATTTGGAACTATGGTGTATATACAGACTCCGCAGACACCAGTCGGTTTTGGTGACCTTGATCCCATTTTCAAGGTCACAGCAGACAAATCTGCTTTTAGAGTTGGAAAACGGTGTTGCCGCGATATCTCAAGAACTAAACACTGGATTGTCTTCATATTTGGAACTATGGTGTATATATAGACACCGCAGACACCAGTCGGTTTTGGTGACCTTGACCCCATTTTCAAGGTCACAGCAGGCAAATCTGCTTTTGGAGTTGGAAAACGGTGTTGCCGCGATATCTCAAGAACTAAACACTGGATTGTCTTCATATTTGGAACTATTGTGTATATACAGACTCCGCAGACACCAGTCGGTTTTGGTGACCTTGATCCCATTTTCATGGTCACAGTAGGCAAATCTGCTTTTAGAGTTGGAAAACGGTGTTGCCGCGATATCTCAAGAACTAAACCTCTCGATTGTCTTCATATTTGGAACTATGGTGTATATACAGACACCGCAGACACCAGTCGGTTTTGGTGACCTTGACCCCATTTTCAAGGTCACAGCAGGCAAATCTGCTTTTGGAGTTAGAAAACGGTGTTGCCGCGATATCTCAAGAACTAATCGCTGGATTGTCTTCATATTTGGAACTATAGTGTATATACAGACACCGCATACACCTGTCAGATTTGGTGACCTTGACCCCATTTTCAAGGTCACAGCAGGCAAATCTGTTTTTGGAGTTGGAAAACGGTGTTGCCACAATATCTCAAGAACTAATCGCTGGATTGTCTTCATATTTGGTACTATGGTGTATATGGCGGGGGATATTTCGTCACTCTGTGACAAATACTTGTTTTAAGTTGTAAATGTAAGTGATTCAAATGATATTCTGCCATGAAATTGAAGAATACTTGATTCCGATTGATTAAAAAGATCTTTCATTTTGCTACGGAAACATCTTTAAAATTTACCAGCCTTTTCACACAAAAAATGTTCGCATGAATACATCGATACCCTATACAATTGATTCATTAAAATGGTTGACGATCACCTTAAGGATTTGGCAGGAGGGGATTTGAAAGTCCATCAGGAAACACTCCTTCCTTGGAAAGTCCACGAAACAATGTCCCGACATCACTGAAGTCACACCTTATGAAATTTGATGTAATTCATTTCAGAACACACAGAGTTATGAAAATCATACATGAACAACCATTCCGGACCACAAATGTCTCATCCCTTTCACACGCCGGCTTTGAATCCGTGAAATCTTGAAATTGATCACAGGTCAAATCATGCAGATTCCTCGTCTGCAGCCTGAAAAGCAGTTGTTTAGTCATACTCAGTTCCATTGGTAATCACTTTGTACCAGCAAGCTCATTCCCAGTAAATATACAGTTTTTATGTTAAACCACAATATAGATCAGGGTTGTCATCTTGCTTCTGTAATACGGAGAATGTAAACATATCGTTGTCAGCCATTGACACTTGTGAGGTGTGAGTAACCGTGATGTAGGTCAAGTTCTGCCATAGCCAAGTTCGGGGTGGAGAGACATTTATTTTGATTTCTTTATTACTTACTGGGGATAATTGCTAACTATCTAATAAGACTTACACACGTAAAATATATAGCAAAATATTATCTCATAAAGTTTGTTTGTTTGAAATATATTCGTTTAGCATTTTTAAAACTATTTCTACAACCTGTCCCACTACCATGGAAAATGACTTCTCATGCTTATTTCCAAGAAATATTGTTTGTTTTGTTTCTTTGTTGTTTAACGCCGCACTCAGCATTATTCCAGGTATATGACGGCAGTCTGTAAATAATCGACCATCGATCCTCGCAATTGGGATCGATAACATGCATCAACCAAGTCAGCTAGCCTGACCACCCGATCCCGTTAGTCGCCTTTTACGACAAGCACAGTCACCTTTTTCGGCAAGCAAGGGTTGCTGAAGACCTATTCTACCCCAGAAATGACTTGGTCCAAAAAATGCACAGCAGGTTGCGATGAAATTATAACATCTATCTTTGGAGAAAGTTTGGAGGGTCAGTTGACAATTTCTTTTTGAAAAACGATGTGTTTTGAACACTTATTTTGAAATAATAAACACTATGGGTATTTTAATGTTGAACTTCTGTGATATTTGTTACATATATAACTATCTGTGACCATTTTTCGGTTTACGTCTCTTTGTGCCGTGTGTTGTTATGCGTTGCAAGAGAGCAGCGTTTTTTTAAAGCGTTGTTGCCGTCATGGTAGAACGGAGATAAAGTTACAGTGTTTTGAAATTTGATGTAGTCCCTCAGCAGTGTAGATACCTCTTATTTATACATTTGAAACCTTGCGCTGAAGCGCTCTGTTTCAAATTACAATAAGAGGTATTTACTTTACAGCAGGTCTATATCAAATTGCAAAACAAGGTAGGTTTATCTTCTTATTGCAAACTGCTTTTGTATTACTGAGTGTTAAAAGGTCTGATTCAAAACCAGTTGATTATTAATATTTAGTTCAGATTATAATGGACATTTTTTACCAGAAAGGCAGACTAATCGAGCTGTGTGGATGTGGAGTATTCGCACGTGTGTATTTTAGAGTTTCTAAATAAGGCTGGTCACGTGACGACACTTTGGTCCATTGTGGAAAATGATATGATAAGGTGTCCTCCTTTGTTCATGACGTCTGAACAATAGGCTGACCGCTGAGTTGATATGACACCATATTCCTGTATTATCGTTAATAGACTCCCAGTGGGTAATCTTGTCATAAACTATTTTAATATTCGGCATTATCTATGTTTATATTTTCCCATTTGTCAGTTTAAGTGGCTTGATAAAGGTGACTTATATGTCGACCATGGGAAGATATTCTTAGAAACAAATTTCAACTGATGAATTGTTTGATGGGCATTGATCAGATGTTGTCGAATGACAGAGTAGACAACAACTTTATTTCACTGTAATAGCGACGATTCGGTATATATCCTTATATATGGTATAAAGGTCTATACCGAAACGTCACCATTACAGTAAAAAAAAAGATGTTGTTATCCATAAATTGTGTCTACTTTGAAATCTCCACAGGGACGTGTGGTTTTCTAACTGACATGTGAATCGATACTCTGCAATTCAGCAGCGATGTGTGCACCTGTTGTCATACACAAAGTGTTGCATACATATTTGGATTTTTTGCATCTTGAGTGAACGTGTTTTAGCATATGGATAGAAGAAATCTACCGACTCTCTTATGTGTGGCTTGGACTTCTCGGCATTACTCTGACAACACTCACTGGCTTCACTGCCAGTTGGATCACAGGTAACAACATTATCAGATAAACCTCGGATAATTTATCTTTGGAGTTTACACATACACGAGTTTACTTCTTATAATATTTCCAGGGGCGGTCGGGTAGCCTAGTGATTAAAGCGTTCGCTCGTCACACTGAAGACCTGGGTTCGATTGCCGACATGGGTACAATGTGTGAAGCCCATTTCTGGTGTCCCCGCCGTGATTTTGCGGGAATATAGCTAAAAGCGGCGTAAAACCATACTCATTCACTCAATAACTCTTATAATATTTCCAGGACGCATGAATGACCTTGTCATTTGTTTGACTACACCTGGACCAGACACGATTATTTCGAGACCACCGTCATATACTAGGAGTGTTCATTAAAGATTTCCCCTGACCCACTTCCGATGGACCTAGTAGGAATGAAACTGAGTCTTTCTCGACATAAGAACCACCAAGAGTTACACACTTACTCTATTGTTTTATGCAACTATGGAGACCTCGCTTGTAAAATCCCTCATTTTGCGTCTCAAACCAGGACTTGACTTCAGAAATCAGTGTTTCATCATCTGGGAAACGTTTTCCCTTAAAAAAATGACTTCAAGGTTGGAAAGAGGTTGAAGTCAGATGGTGCAAGGTCAGGAGAGAAAGGAGGATGTGGAAGGGTTTCATTGCCACAAGACCGCGCTTCTGTCTGTGCAACATGAGAGTTGTGTACTGGAGCATTGTCTTGCAGGAGACGGATGCCCTTGGTCAGCATGCCACGCCTCTTAAGCTTGATAGCGTCCCGCAATTTCCGCAGCAGTAAAGCATAATAAGCTCCTGTAATTGGGGTACACTTTGCCCAGAAATACATCATCACTACTCCGTGCTGGTCCCAAAACACCGTGAGCATAACCTAGCCTGCAGAGGGTTGGACACGTGCCTTCTTTGGGGGTGGTCCCACCCCCTTTTCCCATTGCATCGACTGAAGTTTAGTCTCAGGATCATAGTGATGGACCCATGTTTCATCCTGTGTGATAAGTCTGGCACATGTCCAAAAGATCCTTTGAGCAATTGACTCGTTCCTGCTTTTGGAAAGGTGTGAGCAACCTGGGACTCCATCGTGCAGACACCTTATGCATGTTCAAATTGTCATGGATGATTTTTTCCACAGACCCTACACTGATCTTGACATCTTGTGGTAACTGGCGAACAGTTATACGTCGGTCTGCCAAAATGTCGGTCTCCACTTGGTGGATAGTGTCCTCATCAATGGCTTAATGAGGGCGACCAGGAATGGCAGTTGTTTCCAAAGATGTCCGACCACACTTGAACTGGCGATGCCAGTGTTTAGCAACGTCATATGATGGGGCATCTTCCCCATAAGTTGCTTTCATTTCATCGAAAGTTTCTTTTGGTGTGCTACCTTTCAAATATAAAAACCTAATCACTGCTCGGTATTCTACTGGCTCCATTGTCAAACCCTACTCGATCATAACACCTGTAAAAGTGGTAAGATTAATAGTACGGTGCTGCAAATTCAGACATAACCCAAAGATACATGTATTATTACACATGTGAAATTTCAACCAAATATGATTACCCTAAGGGGTTTAGGTGAATCTTTAATGAATACCCCTCGTAGTTGGAATAGTGCTGAGAGGGGCGTTAAACAACAAATAAACACAAATCTTATGATAAACTTTATATCTTCTGGGCACACGTGGCCTTGTCATCTGAACAACTGTAAGGCCTTGTGCAATCCTCTAATCGTTTCAGAAACTTTACATGTCTCAAAATATATTTGAAAACCAAAACCAAAACGTAAACTTTATGGATGACAACTTTGATTTATTGCATATAGCAACGTTTCAATGCAGATTCTTACACCCTTATTAGGCTTGAGGTAGAATCTTTTTAGAAAAACGTTCAAGCGTCAACGCACTCGGACGCAAGCGTTCTGGTGCATGAAATATACAAGCTCAGGGCAAACCTATTCTTTATTACACGTGGGGATAGACCTAACTTCTTTAACAGATAACAAAATTCGAATCCCTTCCAACGAATACATGTAGCTGCAATATTGCTGACATGGCTTAAATCAAGTTTTGCTCAATTTCTAACTGTTTTCGAAAATGACCAAAAAAATGATGGACTAAATCCGCCTGCTTGTTTTACTTACCTCGTGAGGAAATGCGGGGACCTGAAGAAATGTGGGGATCTGCAGAAAACTTTCAAAGGGATAGTTTTGATCCTACCATCACAACAGTGCATCCAAGTCAAACGTGATTATATCGCCCTAACACGCTGCATACAGTATGAATATCATCTTTGATCTTAATTTCAGGTTTTAATCGCAACAGCCCAGTAGATCCCAGGTACTTGGTGCCTGTAGTTGACAGACTGTGCTGCTGTCTTCCCAGATCGACCAGGCCTTTCCTTTCACGCAGAACAAACGAGGATAGCATCACGGTAGTCTGAGGATGTTGTTTCTGTATGTCAAGGTTGATTCAAACCTACAACCATATGTTATGTGAGCTGATGGTGTCAAATTCATATTTGGTGCTTGGGGGAGGGAAGTTTTACAAAAATATACTTTTCAAAAAAGAAACGGAAAGCTAGATTTGTGTGCGGTTGGAAAATACATTTATACGAAGAACTGTACAAGGTATGGAGCCGAAATGTTGTGGAGTGAACACTTGGTGATTGTAGCCATCTCAGTTATCGGTACATAGGAAAGGTCCAAGGTGAAGGTCAGCTACTATCAATAACGCGTATGTACCTCGTTGGAATCGATAGCGGCCTGATATCTCCTGCACATGGAAGAGAAAAGTACGCGAATCACATCCTGGGGGATGTTCGCCCACTAGGCCTGCAACGTAAAAGCCAACTACTGCAACGTTTGGGGTTGTGGTTGACGTCGGAGTAGTCGTCTATCTGATTCATCCCACAGGTGTTCTATCGGATGGAGGGCGAGGGGAGAACATCAACGTTGTTGTTGTGTAGACAGCCTCTTGTGATCCGTGCTGTATGCGGTCGAGCGTTGTCCTGCTGGAATACACCATTGCCGTTGGCTGCAATTTGATGTAGCAGGAGAATTTCGTTGATGTATCGTTACAGTAAGATTGCAGTGAATATGGACCAAACCTGTCTAGCCATGATGAGAGATAGCCGCCCACATCATAACGCTACCCACATCAAAGCTGTCAACTTCCAGTACGCAGTTACCGGTGTAAAGATCTCCCCGAAGTCTGTAGACCCGTGCTCTTCCATCCCTTCAACTGAGAAAATCTTGATTCGTCACTGAATCAGACATCTCTCCATCGCGGTTGAGGACATACTCAGATTTAACGACACCAAGGGAGTTATTGACGATGTTGTCGACTCAATATGACGGGTCAAACAGGACGTCTGGCTCCTAGACCTGCTGCTCTTTAACAGTTTGTACGGTCTGGTCAGAGACTTGAGGTTGAGGTGGCTGTGGTCGTCCTTTTACGTAGGTGGCGCAGTCGCATGTAGCGATCTTGGGCGGGGTGGTTACTCTTGGTCGTCACGACCTTGGCCGATTACGTGTTAACCCATGCTGTTGAAACCGATTCCATAACCTTGTGATTGTGCTGGGCGCTACATTGAAAACCCTGATCGGGATTCCCCTGCCTGCAAGCGG
The DNA here is from genome assembly GCF_023055435.1 of Haliotis rufescens. Taxonomy (NCBI): domain Eukaryota; kingdom Metazoa; phylum Mollusca; class Gastropoda; order Lepetellida; family Haliotidae; genus Haliotis; species Haliotis rufescens. The sequence goes on along the minus strand of NW_025964190.1, from coordinate 1,553,600 downwards.
CCTATGACGTTGTTTCTTTGCACTTCTGTTAATCGTGGCATGTTGAACTGTCACTGTTCGATTGATGCAGATGCCAGGCAATAAAAATCCCTGCACTTTAATACCGTTCATAATGCTGCTGCACGTGAAGTACGTGCAGCGCCATGGCCCTTTTGTTAGTGCACTGGGTGCGTTTTTTTCCCGAATCGTACGTGTTTCCTGACTAATGGTATGTCTGGAAATGTGTCACTAAGACTATAACACATTAAAACTCTTCATTTTGCAGCTCTTGGTCCACTAATTTTGCTTTAGTGGCCCAAAATACCAGTTTTGCGTGTCTTCTTTTTAAGAGTATAATTAATTCGTTGAAATTTAACAATGACGATATACCTAACTATATCGATTAACGATACCATCATAAACGAAACAAATAGCAAAGTTTAATTCATATCAACATATTCAAACTTGTTTCTAGAGTACACTGCGGAGTAAAAAAAAGATTATATTCTTTCCAGCAATATTTTACATTTACAGTTAAAGGATAGAATGTAATACTGTCCGTTGTAGACAGCAAAATAATATGTTCTGGTGCTACATACTCTGCGCAGGTGGTGCAGATTACGCGGGTCAAAACATATTTCCGATTTGCTGGTGTATGCTAATAATCCTTTGGTTGTCGGCATTAGCGGCTGGTTGCCCAGAGAGAAACACATTTTAAGCGTTCGTTCGAGGGTCGCTTAATCAGTAAATAATGAGAAAAAAAGGTTGAAGCAAAAATATCCTCGCAGTTTAGGATGCATTAAGTTATAAAGTTTAGAAGTTATTAACAAAAATATATGCCTTTATTGACAATATTTATTGTGTGTTGTAGAGTGCAGTGAATCTTGCTGGGCCTCGGCTGATGACGCCAACAGAGAGAGGACATGATCTGCCGCTGTCAGTCAGAGGGTCGGAGGAGTTGTCTCGCTTACAACCATGCGGGGGAGTCGAAACTATATGATATTTAATCCGATGGATGGGCGAACACTTCTCTCCGCGTTAAGACTCACTTCAAAATAGACTTCCTGGTATAGTTTGGAAATTCAGTCGGAAAAGAACCAATCTCTTGAACATTCAAACCA